>NC_139846.1:17992842-18092842 GCF_963691815.1 Echiichthys vipera | reverse complement strand
AATCTCTTCCTTCATTCACAGGATATCTGGCAGAACAGGTGATGTTGAATCCATCGTGTGTGTCTGACAGAGTGAGGGTCGTCTGGATTTTAGTCGTGAAGGTTCGATCTGGGTTCTCCTCTATTTTGCTGTGAGAGTCTTGTTGGAGACTCCAGGTGAGTTCAGGAGGGGAGTGTGGACAGGGAGTGGAAGCTGAGCAGGTTATAGTGACGGACTCCTTCTCCTTCAGAGCACCTGAGATCTCAATTCTGGGCTTCGGAGGAGAGTCTGTGGGTTCAAATCGAACGCATTTTACAGATAAAAACAGTAAATAAGACATCCACTTAGGTTGTGTCTAGGTGGTAACCCTAGATTTGTGAAAACTTGCAAAAATTCAAGTTCAATGCCCAACCATAACATCTAACCTTAACCATTTGAGTTCAACGCCTCACCAAAACCATCTAACCTTAACCATTTGAGTTCAGCGGCTAACCGTAATCATCTGAGCATAACCATCTTGCCAGATTTTCACACATCTTGGGTTAGAGCCGCGTTGTCAAACTCAGATTCACAGTGGGCCAAATTTAAAAACTGGGACAAAGTTGCAGGCCAAACTCAATATCTACAAAAAAAAAAAAAAAGACTACATATGTGCATGTTTTCCCTTCTCTCCAGATGTGTAATGTTGAACCTTCTCAGTGCAGGTTCTTGTTCTTGTCGTGGTGTTTCTTATCTTATATTGTTTGGTTACAGCCACGGTGGCTCTGCAGACAAGACAAACAGCTCTTTACCTTCATAGATAGATAGATAGATAGATAGATAACTTTATTTATCCCCGAGGGGAAATTAGGTCATCGTAGCAGCGGTACAGAGCAATCAGAAGTACTAAAATAATATAAAATATAAAATACAAAATATGAACAACAATAAAATACAATAAAATAGAAGTACAGTATTGCAGATAAAACACTATATTAAAATGTGCAATGTGGATTTTAATGTGCAAGTGAGATAAGGTGCATGTCAGTGATCACTATGAGTAGTGAGAGTTTATTCCCTGAGCGTTGCTCAGCGTAAACAGATAATCTGCCTCCCACCTGTGTTGAAACTTGTTTTCCATCTTTCTTTTGGTCGTTTTTGGGGAGGGGTGGATTAAGTTTGTCCGAAGAGTCTGGTAGCATGGATGCTCATGTTTGTCACCAGAAAAGTAGCAGTGCATGTGCTTTATACTCACGGGCCAGCTCTCAGAGAACCTTGATATGATCTTGCGGGCCAAATATAATTACACCACGGGCCAGTTTTGGCCCACAGGCCTGAGTTTGACACCCCTGAGTTAGAGTATATGGACATTTGCCAACAGCTAGTTAATTTGGGACCAAGCTATTTCTGAATACAAAAGCGTTCATTCGGATAGTTACATCACTGATGCATGGAAACGTCGAGGTTGCTAAACGTCTGAAGCAAAATGACATATTAACACTTTATTACTAACAAATATTTAGGAATAATAATAACCTGATACATGAGTCTTCTTCTTTTTTTTAATTTTTTTTTTTTTTACAAATGTCAGTTCTTTTCAATCCAAGCTGAGCCGAGACATCCATCCCCACCATCAGGTCACATTTTTAACTTGTATCTGTAAAACTGAAGGCATTCCCTATCAGCTGTACTTTGTGCTAAGTGCTAATCATCCAATACAAAGGCTAAGGTAAGATGGTGATCATACTGAACATTATACCTGTTACACACCAGCATGTTAGCTTTGTCATTACGATCATCAATAACACAATGATAATAATAATAATGTAAATAATGATAATTATAGACTGAGTGAAAAAAATAAACCCTTACCTTTAACTGTTATTTGAAGACCATCACATAAAGCTGTTGCCATAAACGGCCAGTTGTCAATTCTGAAGTAGTACGTGTCTGTGTAATTTGTGATCAAACTGGAAAATAAAGTGGTGCAGTTTCTCTGTCTCAGGTCTCCAGTAAGACTCATTGGATATGTGTTAACTGTCTGACTGCTGTTGAAAATCACAGTACTTGGAATCGAATGAAATTTGAAGGTGTTTCTAATCCACACTGCGAAGGTCGATCTCTCGATGTTGAAGTCCTCACCCAGCACAGCACTAAAGTTACACGGGATTTGCAGACAAGATCCACTCAGTGCTTCAATGCTCTTTGGTGCAGTGATGTATACGCCTGATTTAAAATCGCAAACAGCCAGAGCCCCTGTGAGACAGTTGCATCAGTGACATAATAAGGGGAAAAACCAACATGAAGGGAAAGTTTACAGTTTACAGATACACAAACTTTGACAAAACAATTGAGCAGCATCATTTTGCCCCCCCTGCTAACAAACATCACATACAACTTTTTATTTTTGCATGAACAGTTAGAAAAAAAAAGCTCTATCTGCTCTAATTGAGTTCTGCAAAAAATGTCTCCAAATTAAAGTGAGCGAACAAAGCTCACCTGAAACAAAGAAGGCGCTCAGTAAAATGTTGGCTGCCACCATTTTCACAGACTGGACAGCAGTGATACTCATCACCTGGATTTACAAACGCAAACAGTGCAGTTACTTCCCATTGTAGGTTATGTTATTAATGTGGATTTAATGCAATTCAACACTCTTATGAAGAGATTCCCCTACTTAAAATGAACACATTTCATCATTTACACGTCCTGTACGACCAGAATTCACTGTGTAAGCAGTGATTACCACCTGCAGAGCGTCATTTACACATATTCCACTCATTCACAGTCACAGGATTGACATTTCATTTAAGGCAATAGGTCCTACAAACCTGAAAACTGTAATATGAAATGTCCAAATAACATCACAATGTGGCTTAAAATGCTTAGAAGTAAAAATCAATTCCCTTACCAATCGAGCCCAGAAACAATACGGTCTTATATTTTGAGTGAAGTGCTGCAATTCAGTGATTTCAGGAAGTTGTGCAGCTGTACAGAAAGAAAGCAGCTGTCATAATGCTCATATCCACTGTGTATTTGAATCACACTCCTGTATGCCATGTCTGCTTTACGTGGATAATACAGTACACAGACATCCCATAGTGACAGATGAACTGGTCTGTTTTAGCTTCTTCAATCAGTTGCTGGTGTTGTTACATCTTCAACAGGACAAACTGTATTTCTTTATATTTCATGTCTGAAATGTTGAATACATGAGTTTTTTTTTTTAAAGATCTTTTTTTTTGGCTTTCATTAGTAACAGTGCAGCTAGAGATTGGCAGGAAATGGGAGAGAGGGGGGAGTTTTAGCCTCTTTTCACAGGGTCCGTACACCTTTTCCACTGTCAAATTCAAGCACTTTTCAAGCACCTTTAAGCGTTTCCAGCACCATGCAGCAGTGGTAAATTACGTATTTATGAACAAATATACACCCACTGTACAGTAAACAACTGAAATTGTGTTTCGTAAAACCAGAAAGAAGGAAATTATTAAATATTATTAAATATTACAATTTCAAGTGTTTTCAAACACACCATTAACATCCAAGCATTTTCAAAGTTTTCAAGCATACAGGGCGGCCGGTGGAACAGTGGTTAGAGCAGTCACTCCATGTAAACAGGCTGAAGGCTCCAAGGCAGCGGCCGCAGGTTCGACTCTGATCTGCGGCCCTTTGCTGCATGTCTCCCCCTCTCTCACCCCATTTCCTGTGTGTTAGATATTATAAAAGGCTTAAAAACAGCCCCAAAAAACAAGCCTTAAAAAACAATAATTTGAAGTACGTGTACGAACCCTGTGTTTAGTGTTCTAACCACTTAGCCCCCACAAAAGTTATTTTATAGTCTACTGGATATCAGACAGTTGCCCAACATCAATTAAATATAAAGATTTCTTATATTTTGAGTTGAGTGCAGCTCAGTTTATATATATATATACATATATATATATATATATATATACACACACACACACACACCTGATACATGTCATTTGTACCTTAAAATGATGCCACTTCTAATAAATATGTTAAGTCTTACTTACCAAGGATGCTGTATATCGACAGTCGCTAAGACAATTCTGCACGACCCAACTAACCAACTTCCTGTGCACTTAAAAGTTCTCCGCATTTCCCTTCCACCACATTCAGAGCAGTGGCATGCAAACGTAAATTTAACATGAAAGCAGACAGCTACAGACAAGGGGCTGCCACAAAAAGCACCCTTTAGTTGTCCTACAGTGAAGGTCATGTCCTGCTGAGGAGCTTGCATGTACCTGCTCAGTGTGAGTGAGTCACTGCACTCCTGATCCTGTGGATTTATTTCAACAATAGTCTTTAAAACAAGTGTCTCATGTTTGGGATGTCTGTTACTGCATGTGCTAACAATAACTTTCATTTAGGACTTTATTATTGAGTTAGCAGTTAACCAAAAATGAGTAAATCAAAAGGCTTATAACAAACTGCTCTACAAAAAGACTTTTATTCAACAACAGAGAACACACTTTGATAAGACCCACAAACATTCATTAAAATCCTCCTGGCTTGGATATTTTTTTACATCAACAGAATAATGTTTAATGGACCACATACAGTTGTGCAGCTGAATCACAACTTCTTATTGTGCTGCAGCTTCCTCCTGCCTCACCTTGAGCTCCATGTTTGTTTTTAAGCTAAAGGTGGTATTCATTGCAAGAATTATGTTCCAAAGGAATGAAAAGAGCCCTATGTTCAGTCTATTTTCCCTTCCTAAATTTACCCGGCGTGGCTCCTGTCTTCTGCTTCTTTTTCGCTGATCCTTTAAGCTCCGGTTCCTAAGTAAAGCAAAACAAAACAAATGAGTCCAACAGTCAGAAGATAAACAAATGTGTAAAACAGGAAGTGGGTGTAAGAAAGGGGAAAGTGAAAATACACACTGGAATCAAAATAAAGCAGCCTAATGCTTTGCTGCTCTCTACTACTACTACTGCAGTTAGATGCAGTAGGAATTCAGACATGATGTACCACTCAACGCACTACTGTAGGTGGTGAGACTACTTCACTGTATTTGTTGTGAATATACCTTTCGTTTGGAGGACAGAGAGCCAGTGATGGTAAAGAAAGAGTCCAGTCGCCCCTGTGTGCTGCCCTGTCGGCTCTTCATAATCTTCTTGCAGCCGTTACGGATCCTGTCCTCACTGCACACACGTACCAGAATCAACTGATAAAAGTTATCATGTGCAAGTCATGGTCATCATCAGCAATGCAAGAAAACTAAATACGCGAGCAAAAGCAAAGAAGATGAATCCTGCACGGGGGGGGGGGCTGTGCTGAAAACTGTCTGCTGATGGTTCACACCTGAACTGTTTCTCCGTACTCATGAACTGGATGAGCCCCTCCTCGTCTGGCTCACTCCACTTCAACTCCACTGTGGAACAATCCACCACTTCTGCCTTCAGAAACAAACCCCGGGCCTCTTTGTAAAGCCAGTCCTCTGGAGCTGGGTGCTTCTGCATGAAGGCAAGCAAGACAGAAGAATCAGAACCAAGCCCCCCATTTGTTTAAAACTGGACTGGACTTCTAGACTATTAGCAGACGTCGACTTACACTGGGGTCGATGTTTTCTAGAATCTCTTCAATGCTGCCGTGTTGTCGGATCAGGTCGATTGCTCTCTTGGGGCCGATCCCCTTGATGGTGCCGCAGTAGTCACAGCCCAGCAGAATACACAGGTCTATGAACTAGGACGAACGATAGAAAGAAGAAGGAGTTGATGCAAGAAAGACTGAAATATCAGTCCTGTACCTGGTCCTCCTGTTTACACTTCCACAGCACATGGAGTTCCAAATACCAAGAGAGTGCATCAGCATGTATTTGCATGACATGCTGATGCACTGTAGCGTGACGGTTTACAGAGAGGGGAAACAGCATGAGGAATAAAACCCTTGATTAAATAATGTGCTGCACCTTTCTCACAGTCAGTGAAAAAACGCTACCTGTTCGTTGGTGAGGCCAATATCCTGCAGGATGCGACTGAACTGGAACTCTTGGATAGGAAGCTTCCTGAAACAAATAAATTCATTGAGTGCGTAAAAGAATACATTACCATTACTGACTTTTGTGTGGTAACGCATTGTGTTGTGAGTCTTAAATCTACAGTTATTAGAGAGTAAAACAGGGCTGACATAATATATGTTTAGACTAATAAATGTAATAACAGTGAGTAATCTCACACCTCCATCATTAAAATACAACATATGAACTGTGATAGTAGGCAACAAGTGATTTGTTCCCATTTTGCACCCAACATTATTATGGATAATGAAATAAAATGGAAATGATTGCAGATTTTAGCATTATCAAGTATAGTTATGAAAATAATTCACATATTCCATCAAAATATGCACCAGAACCAAAACAGGAGAAAACATCAAACCATTAGTATTCCCAGAACATCTCTGCTACAGAGCCTAACAGTGGACATGAAAGATGCAGTAAGTACTTTGCTTCACTGGCGGTGAGGTGTCTGAGCAGGACATTTGTCCCAAAGGTCAGTCCATCCATATCCTCCGTCGCTGTGGCAAACACTTTCCCTGCTTTGACCAGAGCAGCACAGCTGGCCTCCGCCTCACATGGAGCCTAAAATACAAAAAACATTAAATTACATATCACAGAATAATTCGCCAAGACCTGTCCTGCTGCTATTGGTTTCTCTGAACTTCTTAATTTCTCCAGATTTATTGAGGGTGAGGGCATTGCTGTCCAGGTGTCAAAGCAACAACAAAACTAAATTTCTTTCGCAAATTGGAATTCATGAACATTTCCCTCTATTTTAAGAAAAACATTTGCAGATTTTTTGGTGTGGGTTGAGGTACATATCCATAGTCAGAGCATTACCTACAGTTAATGGTGGTAAACCAGTAACTCCTGTCCTCTGTGAGGTAAAATGACCGTTTCTGTCAATGGAGTCAGTGGGAGTCACTTCAGTTCGCCCCGCATAACATTTACGGGGTAGGTAAAGCAGTGAAAATATTCAAAATATTGCGTACACTTAAAGTCATACAAACCTACTTTAATAAATACAAGAAATCCCTTAAGCATCGCATTTCTATCTTTAATGCTTTTTTTAAAGCCCATTCTGACAATAAACCCGCAACTGGAAAAAACATTTTAAAAGTATAAGGTAAAAAAAAACTCACAATAGGAAAGATTCCTCAGAACCGGTTCCTTACATCACTGCAATTACAAACATGGGAAAATTCTTAAAGGTTGACAGAGTTGCAAAATGAGAGCATCTCTAACCTCAACGTAGGGCACTCCCATCAGGTTCAACAGCTTCTTGCACTCATCGTTATGCTGCTTGGTGACTTTGACCAGACGCTTAGAGAATTTGTCAATATTCTCTTGCTCCCCTGGGATAAGAAAAAACATTTTGGCAGAATTTAAATACATAACATCAATGTTTTGACAATCTCTACCATCTACATGCTGCAGATGAGATAAAACGTATCAAGATCACGTTGGTTTTCACCCCTGACGGCACATTGATTTTGATTTCCCATTTACCAACAGTATCTACATAGAAACAAAAGCACAAAGGGATCACTCCTGATTATTGTTAAAGTGAGAACTTGACTGTACCCATTTCCTGGGCTTTGGCAAGCTGCTTCTCAGCTTCTGCCCTCCTCTCCCCTCTCTTCTCTAGCTGGGGGTGACAAGAAGAGCAAAGACAAAGATGAAACAGATGATGTAGCTTATAAAAAACAAACCAAAGTCATTATTTCAATAGGAGGATGAGAGCAAATGTAAGTCACAGATTTCCCCACAACATATTTATTTTCTAAATAGTTGATTAACACAAATTGAAAGCTTTAAAATGTTTTTTACTGATTTGTTTACTGATCTTTCAAACAAACAAACAGACTAAAATAACGCAGCGGTTAAACATGGTAAAAATGGTCACTTTCAGTAACTCAAAAATCATCATGTCACAGGTCTGATCACGCTGTTTAATTTAAGAACAAGGGACCGGAGGAAATCAGAGCCAAGACCAACCTCGGCTGACTTGAGCTGTGGCGGCTTGCCGTCAAACACGTACACAGGTTTGATGCCGTGTTCCAGCATGCGGATCGTCCGGTAGAACATGCCCATCAGGTGGCTGAGAAAGAAAAGCAAACAGGTGAAGGAAATATTTCAGGCTTGTGCTCAGATTTGAGCTAAAGGTCACATGTTTCTCAAGTGTCTCCTGCTATGACATCACTGTCTGAATTATAAAGGGCTGGGTATCGTGGGGGGTACCTCGTCGTCTCGCCATCCTCATTCTGCAGAAGGTTTCCGTCCTGTCGCACAGCAATCAGGAACTGATAGATACACATGGAGGCATCTATTGCAATTTTCCTGCCTGCAAACGTTCAGAAAAACAGATTGGTAAGTTTAAAAAGGCAGTGAGGAAAACAATGTGTTTCAATGCCTTTTCCATCTATAAGCTGGTTTCTACACTAGCCTCGTTCACTATATTATTAGGCAAAGTACAGTACATAAGATTCTTTCATTCAGCCATAAGTTCAGGCCTGCTTAAAAGATCATAGGGGAAAAAAAAAAAAAAGAGACTTAACTTTCTGAAACATCAATTTGCAATCCTTACTACACCCCTATGACAAATGTCTGGGGCAATACCGGCTAATTTGGTCCAAGTTTCAATTAATATTTGTTTACCTAGACCTACAATCTCTGTAGTATCCCCATACCATCTAATAGAACAATGATTCAGTTAACCCAAATTATATAATTAAACTTTCATCTGATCTTATCCTGATTTCTAATGCAGGCCTCATCATGGATATGTAGGAAAGGGGCCTACAACAGTTACCAAAGTAGTTCTTGATATCTTGCTCTTTGATGGCACCAGGGGCCTGGTCAGCAATCAGCTTAGCAAGCCCGTGTATTCCCATTGTGTCGGTCTGAAGCCCAAACTGAAATCCCCAAAGTCTGAAAGGAAATTAATTCATGTTTAATTATATTGTCACACACATACATCCCCACTATGGAGGGAAACATGACTTAAGTCTCAATAAATTAATACATATTCGTTATTAAAATAAATACAGGAATAAATAAATGAATGCATAAATAAAAAAATGCACGGTTAAAATTACAGAAATAAATAAATGCATTTATAAGTGTATAAATAACCAATAAATAATTTATTTCTACATTTTTGTTCACCTACATCTATAAATGTGTTTATTCATGCACTTATTTATTTCTCTTTTCAGCATATATTTATTTCTGCGTTTATTTATTTATACCTGATGACATGTTTTATTTCTGTATTTATTTATATATTGAGACTCATGTTTTATCCTGCATACCCGACCACACTCTTTTTAAAGGCCAAACTACTTGAGGTCATCCAACGTTAATATAGAGCAATAACCGGGTTTTTTTTAAAGTTTACATGTTATTTTGCTTTATTGGATGCATGCCGAATTAAATGCACGCCGACTACCTATTGGTAATATCTAAAAACATGCTGCAATCTTGTTCTATGAGTGCAGTGAAAGACGACTAATTTAAATTGTCGGTTTTTTGAAGGGAGTGTGGTCGGCTGGGACAGAGCGTGTCCGAGCGCACAGAGCTAACCTGGTGACGCTGCACGGGCTAGCACACAAACAACGGCACATTTATTATATATATCACATGCTGACAGAGGACGACCACAGCTGTGACTGCTATACTGTTGCACTGGGTTGTCAGTTTTACAGTTTTCAACTCACCACTTAGCTTTTCACTCGAGTTTGTGCACTTCTCCCTGCGTCTGTTTCGCGGGTAAATAACATCAGGCATCACCAGTTGATCTATCGAGCATCGACAGCGTCTTCTTCTTCGTTGGTTAGGCGGACTAGACGCAGCTATGGCGATTTGCTGCCCCCACTGTTTGTTATTAAGCACTACATCAAATCCTGCTGTACGTAGTGGGGCGCATTGCTGCATACATGTTTAATGAATCTGGATAAGTGTTTTTGTGTTTATTTGTTTTCTATTGCATTACTTACTATTATTGTCCTGTTCATATCCTATTATTTTGATTTATCCCCTATAAGAAAGTGTGTTTTTTGTGTTTATTTATTTTCTATTGCTTTACTTTCTATTATTGTCCTGTTCATTACCTATTATTATGATTTATCCCCTATAAGAAAGTGTGTTTTTTGTGTTTATTTATTTTCTATTGCTTTACTTTCTATTATTGTCCTGTTTATATCCTATTATTTTGATTTATCCCCTATAAGAAAGTGTGTTTTTTGTGTTTATTTATTTTCTATTGCTTTACTTTCTATTATTGTCCTGTTTATATCCTATTATGTTGATTTATCCCCTATAAGAAAATGTGTTTTTTGTATTTATTTCTTTTCTATTGCTTTACTTTCTGTTATTGTCCTGTTCATATCAGATTATTTTGAATGTAAGAAATGCTACGATCAGCTCTGAAAGCAACACCTGTTGTAATTGCATTTGAATATACTTATTTGTACTTTGCACTATGCAATTAAAAAAAAACCTGTTCATCGATAGTGCGGGAGTGATTAATCAGGTCTGACTTGCAACTAGGAAGTACAGGGATGGCATTTGATTGGTTCGTTGAGGTTGAAGGAAATCCGGTCAAAACAGCAAAATAACAGAGAATAGAGAGGTTAAATGGTTGCTTTGGGTGGCGTTAAAACACACAAACACACACCGTGTTGATGTCAAATGGCTTGTGATAGGAAACTTTCGCCCCCTGCGGATCACCGGTAACGTCGGAGGTGTGTTTTAGTTTCTCCGCCCACTCCGGAAAACTCAACCGAGTCGTCGTTATTTTTATTTTTTAAGGTGACGTGGAGTCGGACCCCTTCTTCCACACCGTCTCATGTGTCAATAAAAGTACTCGGTGTACCCGGATATGGACGCAATGAATGCCTAATTCGTCGGGACGTCGCATCGAGGATATCCAAGATGTTTAGCTGTGAATCTTTATTTTGAGCTCCAGCATCGGCGCCTACCGGAGCACAGGAGACCGTCGGGGCCTGGAGTCGGAGGAATCTGGCCGACAGACGGGTTTTGTCGGATCTGCAGCATTGTAACAGTGATACCGGTAGTGCATATTCTTTTTTTTTATAACTTCTTACATGTATGCATTTGCTTTCTCAGTGAGTCAGGGCTGGGAATGAAAAGGGCCTCTTGGGAATAAAGCATTTGTTTGTTATGTAGATACGTTGTTGTACGTGAATAAGTGAGTCCCCTTGTTTCTTCCCACGGAATCTGCAGGGAATAGTTCATTTACCCATGGCTTAAGTTCAATGGTGCTCTGCAGGTGTGATGCTACTCTGATGAGGCATACCAGGAATCAGACAGAAGTTTTTTTTAACAAACTTATCAATTATATAACGACATTACAAAATAAATAACAGTACAGGTAAGGGAGGAGTTTTACAGAGAGTATTGATTCCATAATAACAAAACAACAACAAATGTGTGTTCTTGAAGATGTGTGAAGTCTTTAAAGCTTTTCTGTTTTTAAATACTTTACATACAGAAGCCTAGAATATCTGAAGTTCACCATAAAGCAAGTTTGTGCTTGGAAGAAACTGAAGAAATCTGACTTTGTAAATATGATATTTGCCAAGAAGACACAGCAATTTTATCACGTTATCCCCTTCCTTGTTACCAGACTCTACAGTCAAAAACAAGACCATATATTCTGTTATAAGAGTTTATGAGTTTCCCAAATTAATAAAGAGATTTGAGTCCAAAAGTTACACAAATGATTACAAGCATAAAATAAACAAAACAAGGACTTAACTTCCTCTTTACAGAAGGAGCAAACAGGGGAAACATCAGGTCTAAATGTATGAATAAAGTCATTGCATGGGTAAAATCTGTGTACACTTTTTAATCTGATTTTCTTTACCTTTATTGGGGATAAAATATCTACTCAATTCAGTCCAAATATTCCTGCTAATGTTAGGAAACACTACTTTCCAACGATGAAAGGAAATAGGACACTGACTTTGAGTAGAAGTTATTACACCTCTGAGATGAGCATTATTACATGAACGTTCCTTGAGAGCCTTCCCACACAGCCACAATCTAGGAATCCTAACTATGAAAGGATCATATAATAGAGACGCTTTAATGAGAGTCAGCAAATTGGTGGATATACTTTTGAATACTCTGGATTGTTGAGTTTGAGAAACGTCTAATCCTCTCTGATGGATCATTTCTTCATAGGTAGCTCGGTCCCCCCTGTCATCCAAAAGGTCAGAAATGAACACTATACCTTGGGCGTACCGCTCCTTCACAAATAGGGTCTTATTTTTGTGCACAGCATGTCACGGAAGGTTATCGACATGTGATCAGCTTATTGAGACCCCCCCCATTTTTACTGAAACTCATCAAAGAGCACAACCAGACCAGCTGACGATGGATCCACCTGTTAAATGACTCGTCATAGAGTACATCCTACCCTAAAAGTGATGGTACCTGTTTTGCCTTGTGAGGTTAAGGACATGATATGGCAGAACTATTGATTTTAAATGCATACTGCAGCATGGTAGGTCATTAGTTTTGCAACAATGGCGCTGAAGCATCACACTCTCCTGTAGCATCATTTACATTTTTAAAATGTGGTGAAAATTAGCATGCAAGTTTAGTATGCATTGTAGAAATATGTTTCAATTTTGAAATTGAAACAACAACAGCAACTAAGGGATTCTCAGGAGACCCATGTGGTGTTAAAGGCCACGTACAGGCCTGAAGAATAGCATCTGTAGGCGAGGTATGTTTGTGTATCCTCTCATTAATTCTGGTCAAACAGCCCCTGAGACTGAGACAGCTGATGAAATTCAGTGTAACTCAAGGTGTCTCACAGTTCGGTCTGAATGTTTTCTGGACGTTGATGGCGTGTTGTTGCATTTAACACATAAATCATCACATATAAGGTCTTAAGAGGCCAGACTTGAATTGAGAGGAATGCTGTTAGTGTCAGGAGAGACCAGTTTAAACACCTGTACCTCATGAACTGATGCACTGTTCATCTTTTCAACAGGGTGTTATGCAGCGTGGAATAGGACATCTGCCAGGCGGCTGCCAGAGGACGATGGGCCTGCACTGCATCTTGATCCTGTGCTTGTTCTCAGTCGGGGCAATGGGCTACAAGCAGGGAGAGAATGTGACTCTCTACGTCAACAAAGTGGGTCCTTATCATAACCCCCAGGAGACATATCACTACTACACCCTGCCTGTTTGCAGACCGGAGAAGGTCAGTGTTTGTTCTGGTTCACTGTGTATTAACGGGCTGATGAAATCCACTGTGGTACTGTTCTATCATGCTGAATGTAGACACTAATACTAATAATAATTACCTTTATCTTCCACAATTTGTCTTTGGCTTCACCACATAAAACACCAAACAACAACATGCATCAAATAAATAAAATGTCATTCAATACACAGAGAAAGAAAGAGTAAAAAGGGGATGTACATAGCTCTCGAATGTCCCGGAATGCGTTCATTAATTTAATATTGTAATTGCATTCGGTATGAATGACCTCTTATGAATATGTTTCGTTGTTCCGGCAGCTCTAAAGCGCCCTCCTGAGGGGAGTTGTTGAAATTCATTGGCCAGGGGGTGACTGGGTTCAGCCCAAATCCTTTCCGTTCAACTCTATCGACATCATTGCCTCCCAGCTGTTTCTGCTCCCTCCCCATGATTTAATGGCCATTTTTTATAATTTTTACCAGTTTGTAACCAGTGGTGACCATACCATGTACATACAGTAACAGTACAGTATATTGTAACACAGCACGCTTTCTACAAGACCCAGATAGACCAGATCCAAAAATATTCTTACTCACATGAAAATAATTCAATCTTCTCATAAGATGCAAGCGCTGTATTGCTTTTTAAAAAATATACTCTGTGTTAAAAGTAATGCTCAAATTGCAATCAAGGAAAGTTCCTAAATATTTAAACTCCTGCACTACTTCAACCTGCTGATTGTCAGTCTCTGCAGGTGGAAGATCTACCTCGATTCTCTGGTGACCTACAATAACCATAGTCTTAGCTGCGTTAATGTAAGGAGAACATCATAGTCTCAATATTACTGTAGATTTGTTTTCATTTGAAAGGCACTGTATTTCAATTCAATTCAATTCAATTTTATTTATAGTGCAAAATCAAAACATAAGTTATCTCAGGACACTTTACAGAGTAGGTAAAGACCACACTCTATGACTTATTCAAGATTTACATAGACCCAACAATTCCCCCGTAGAGTATGGTGGCAACGAAAACCTTCCCTATTACAGACAGGAACGTCAGACAGACCCAGCTCTGTGGAGGACAGACATCTGTCTGCACCGGTTGGAGAGGAAGAAAAGGAGAGAGAAAGAGAGAAAAGACGGACAGATGGACAGAGAGAGAAAAAGACAGACACAAAGACAGAGACAGACACACTTCCAGTAACTATAATAATATCTATACATCTGGCTATACAATTAAAATGCTGTCATATAAGATTATTTATAAAAAAGAAAAGGCATGTTTTCCCTGTGTGCATGTGTTCCCTTGTGAGCAGAACCTGTCGCAAAATCTATGAATACAAAAAATATACCAAGAGACAAAAGGGAAGTCCATTTTGTGGGACTTATTTACTAATGTTTTGATTACACCTGTCAACACGAGCTGCGATTCGTGCCGTTGTTCGCGGTTTAATCCATGACTCGTGGCTTGGTTGCCAAATTTATAATAGGAAGTTATGACCCACCATTATGGGATATGGTACTTTAACACCAAGGACGCAGTGATGAAGTGTGATTGTAGCCAGCTGAGTTTTTGTTTTTAATTTGCCCGCTGTAACAAAATCACAGGTGTGTGCTGTTTTGAAATCATAACTAATGCTTTGTGCTGCTTTTTTCCTTTTCTTCAGGTGCATCACAAGTCCCTGAGTCTGGGAGAAGTGTTGGATGGTGACAGGATGGCAGAGTCGTTGTATTACATTCGATTCAGAGAGAACGTGGAGAAAAAAACTCTTTGCAAGCTCACTCTTTCAGAGGAACAGGTATTTATTTACACAAGACCTAGAAAGTTGCACTGAATGTGTTATATACTACCAGACATCCTGGGCTCACAGAGGATTCAAAGGTCCCATGTGTAAAAAAAATTTGATTTCATTGTCTTTTCTTATTATAAAGCAGGTGGAGATGCTGTGTAAGTACTGTGAAAGTATCAAAACACTCAATCCACAGAGAAATGCACACAGCCTGTAATCTGAAACAGTCTTTAAACGAGCCGTCAGGACTTTTGTACAGTTGCAATGTCACAACTATACTATACTGTACATGTATATATATTGAAAGTGTCTCTACTGTGCAGTTACAGTCGTTCCTTGGCTGTATTGATGGTGCAGAGATACAGAGAGGGCTGATGCTAAAGACCCTGAAATACTGACCAATCAGAGCAGACTGGAATAGTTTTTCGGGAGGTTTGCTTAAAGAGACAGGCGCTAATAGAAACACAAAATACAAGTATGGACCTGAAAATGAGCTTAATAAAGGACCTTTAAACTGTGAATAATTCATCAAATCCTGCTAGTGCATTTGATAATTCTCACTTCTTAACATTTCCTCAAGTAAATGGTTCTCTTGAGCGTATGAGTTTATTGTAATTTAGTTTAAATTTGATAGAATTGAAGGGCCGTGTCCCTTAAACAAAGAGGGTTTGATCGATGATATCTTTTGTGTTTGTCAGGTGGACGAACTTCGCGAGGCTATCGAGGAGCTGTTCTACTTTGAATTTGTGCTGGATGACATTCCTATCTGGGGGTTTGTGGGATACATAGAGGAGAGCGGCTTCCTGCCTCACAGCCACAAGGTAAACCTTTTTGTGCTTCGGAGAGTTTGTTGGATATGTGGAATGTGTTTGACTCAATCAGGGAGACAAAGAGAGAGACGTTTGTGAACGGTTTTATCTTTTATTCATGATCCACTGTCATTCTTCTTACCTGTCTCTTCCTCTTTCTTTATTCTCTTTTTTGTGTTTCTCTCTGGCCTCTTCTCTCCAACAGGTGGGTTTGTGGACTCACCTAGACTTCAACATCGAGTACAACGGCGACTCTGTGATCTTCGCCAATGTCTCGGTAAAAGACGTCAAACCTGTTCCCCTGGAGGAGGGAGCGGGTGCAGCGGTGGGTGGAGTCGGGGTTGGTGGGAGAGGCCTGACAGTCACCCACACCTACAGCGTGCACTGGTTCGAGTCCCCCCTGCCTCACTCCCGGAGAGCCGAACGCCTCAGAGACTACTCATTCTTCCCCAAAACACTGGAGATCCACTGGCTGTCCATTATTAACTCACTGGTGCTGGTGGTGCTGCTGCTGGGCTTCGTCATCATCATCCTCATGCGGGTCCTTAAGAATGACTTTGCCAGGTAAGTCTGCGAAGGAGCTCAAGGTTTTTTTTCCGGTCCAATGTATGGGATCTTTATGTTTCATGTCATTTAAGATGAAAGGTTAAACTAAATGAGAGGCTTCAATGCATTGTCAGTACAAACTGGCCCCAGTTTGGGGTAATAAAAAAGTTTATACATAAAGGCTGTAAATGCTGTTAAATATAATGAATATTTTTATTTTTTGATAATGCAATAACAGATTAGTCAACCAACAGGAAATTAATCTACAGAAATTTGGAGCATTACCATTGTCGTTTATGATTCATGCTTCTGAAATGTTAGGATCTGCTGCAGTTTTATATCATTAATTCGTCTTTTTTATTTTTATTGGGTTTTTTTACTGCTTCAAACTATTTGAATATATTACCTAATGATCTGGGGTTATTTAAAGCCATTTGAACAATTTATTTTACATTTTATAGATTAAACAACCAATTGATTAAAAAGATATTAAACACATTGATCAATCATAAAAATAGTCAGTTTTGCAGCCACAGTTGTACTGTCTTTTTATTTATACGCGCTGTGATCATGTGGTAACTTTCAAACTTCCATTTAAAGTTTATAAATAATTTAAAACTTTTGAACACACATGTTGGCTTTTAAAACATCTATATATTCTCTGCTGGACATGATGCTGTGGATTATATGAAACTGAATGAAGGTAGTTTGGATATTGTATTCTTGCAGAGGTAAACATAGACTGTATAAAATATGGACGTAGTCTTGGTGACGTCACCCAAAAGTTTCTGAAGAACCAAAATTAAGCTCATGGGCAAAGAAGTTGAGCATGGATGGAGCTGAATGAAACCTTCAGTCTGTGCTGGCCCCTGGGACGGCACCCACCTGTCACTCAAAGCAGACGCCCTTAATTCTACAGAACTTTAAGCTTTATTACAATAAAAATAGAATAGCCTTTATTATTGTATTGCATACGACGAAATTAAAGTGCAACTCATTTGGTGCATAAGAAAACAATTAAAAAGAAACAATTTAAAAACAATTAAAAGGCAATGCATGAGCTCTATTCATGGGAAAAGAGGAGAATGAAGAGGAGTGGTTGCATTACTGTGGTTTTAAATAGTGTGATTAAACTGGCCACTATGCACTTTGCGGTCTGTAGCCAGGGGATCGTGTGTTGATGTTATGCCTGTTTAATGTCCTGTATTATGTGGGAAATTTGAAATTGGGTTCTTGTCAGTGGTTGTTTTTATGTTATTGGACTATCTCACTCACTGAGAACATTTTTCCTCAAGGGGACAGATAAATCATCTATCCATCTCTTATAATGAATATAAATGTATGATAAATATAAATATTATAAGGCCCGTACAGTTTTCATGGAAAGTGAAACAAGCTGTTGAGACTGTAAACATGTTTATTTCTGCTGTAAAGTTGGACATTTTAACATGGGGGTCTGTGGGGATTGACTCGCTTTTGGCTTTTTGCCCCTGTATAGGTAATATAAGGTTACAGTGTTTTGTTTATCCTTTAAGACATAAAGTGACTGGATTGTTATTGTTTGTCTTTGCACTCTTTCACTTGTGACAAATCACCCCGGCCCATACGGACCTTAATTTCAATAGATCCTAGTTTCATCCTCCTGTTCGTCGTGTACATCAAAACATCCTGGGTGAAAGCATTTTTTTCCCTCACCTGCAGGTACAATGTGGAGGAGGAGGGCGGCTGTGATGATCTGGACCAGGGAGACAATGGATGGAAGATCATACACACCGATGTCTTCAGGTTTCCCCCGTACAAAAGCCTGCTGTGTGCCGTGCTGGGAGTGGGGGCTCAGTTCCTTACTCTTGCCACAGGTGAGCGTTCATTCTCAAATACACCCATGCACTGCAACACGGGGCGGAACAAGGACACACATTGGTGTATTAATTTCCAAAACCGTATCAGGGAGGATCATTGTTCGGTTTGAAAATTGAGCGGACTAGCGCTGAGCAGCACCGACCCGTAGCAACAGTCTTTGTATTGACCAGCAGAGTGACTGAACAACTAGAAACCTGATAATGGCATTTACACGCAGGTCGTACGTACAGACCTCAGATGCAGTCTGATCACTCTGATGTCTCCTCACTTGCCATAGGAATCATCATCATGGCGTTGCTGGGAATGTTTAATGTGCACCGCCACGGTGCCATCAACTCTGCAGCCATCGTCCTGTACGCTCTGACCAGCTGTGTGTCGGGCTACGTGTCATGCAGCTTCTACACGCAGATCAATGGCCAGCGCTGGGTGTGGAACATAATCCTCACCTCGTCGCTCTTCTCCGGTGAGTCATATAAGAAGGGTTCGGGATCACTTCACTTTGGTTGTAAGAGCAGGGTCAAAACATTCTTAGAGCACTTGAATGTACCGAAGCCAGAAACGGTTTCTCATGTTCATTTGCTCATAAATATCCTCACAGGTTTGTTTTATAATCAAATCAAATCAAATCAACCTTTATTTATATGGCGCTTTTCATACAGAAAAGTATTGCAAAGTGCCTCACAGAGATGTACAGAAAAAGAGAAACATCAAATAAAATCAGGAGAAGAAAGTTAAAAGAACCCAACCCTCCCACAGTCATGCACGGAGACATACACAAATATATATACGTTCATTCACACAAACACACACAGCCACGCTGACACACAGACACACACACTCACACCTACACAAACACTAGCTGTCACTACAGAGACATGGCCGGGCAGCGAGACCTGAGGTACAGAGGAGTCTAGAGGAAGCTACCTTTAGGGGGGCCAACCACACTGGGAGAGGTCCCAGTCCAAGGTCACATGGAGCACCGCCACAGAGACCACCCCAACCCGAGCAGACAGGAGCCTCCGCACCAAAGTGCAGAGCCCTCTAGCTGCCCGGGCCGGAACTGTCCACGGGATATATAATATAATGTCCTCTCTGCCAATAGTTTGATGTTTACCCATCCACCAATCCTCCATCCTCGCTTAGTTTCTTATTAGATTCCTCCTGTTTCTCATCACATCTGTCATGTTTTTCCTCTCAGCAGTTTCCATGTACGTTTTGATACTGTTATTGCAAAATTAGATAATCAAGTTGAAAAATGATTTGGGGGGAAAACATGATGAGTTGATACTGATTAATTTTATGCTTAGCTCTGTTATGACTTTGCTAAATGAGGACTCAAATGCAGTCAGGGTTCGATAAATGCAGGCTTTATTTCTGACACTATCTAATACCCTCTTTAGACGGAGCGACAACTCAACAGGCTATTAAACTCTAAACTCATCTACACGGACGAGAAACATTACAAAGAAAACAATCGTGGCAAGAAACACCAAACAAATAAACTGAGGGACGAAAGGACAACAGGCAAAAATGACACTGATCTAATTATCTTTGACAAGTTCACAAGGAGGAAAAAACAAAAGGTTACAAACATAAACTATGCTGCACAGAGCCAATCAAAAACACTCCAAGAGGAAATAAAAACAAGGGCACTAGGAAATTAAACTAGCTTCTCAAGCTGACCAAAAACTTTAGAAGAAAGAAAAAATCACTCTTCTACAGAGGTGTTCGAGGAAACCGAAATATAAGCGAGGTGATACTTAGGGCACACTCACACTGTCCTTCCGCACCGCGCCCCGGGCTTTAGGGTACTTGTCCCCCCTCCCTCTCCCCCCGCGCCCCAGGCCCGTTTGTACTCGCACTGCCTGGGCCATCACGTGACAGTCTTGGGACAAGACAAGACTGAGGTACAAACACAGTTGTTTTGTACCACAATAAACGTTCCTCTTAAATGATAAACCCCAGCTAACTCAACAACATCCTGGGATAAGGGGGCCTGAACACACGCTATATTCAGATTCTTCCCTCTCTGTTAAATATCCTCGTCCTGCATTAGTACACCGTTAAAACAACCAAAGATCTAATAGGACAATGGCCATGCATCAGGGAGAAGAAAACACTGAATTTGTAAAAAAAAAAAATAAAGCCTGTTAAGTGTCTATGCCTGTTAAAGTTTCAAGAAAATAAATTATACGGAGAGTTTTATCAAAGTTCTTAAAGAAAACATAAAATTCATCTCTGATAAAATTTTCACAAGACATAATCTGCTCAAAATTCATCCAAATCACTCGTTTTACTTAAACTTCCTGCAGTTATTGCATTCACTATTATGGTTAATTGTATAATTTGCCAGTTGTTCTGTACTGCTACTGTTATACATTGAATATAATAATAATATATTATATATAATAATAATAATGTTTAAGGAAACTCTGCACTCAGTTGGTTGTGTCAGTTCAGGTGTAACTTTTGCAGTGAAATAATTCTAATATTTCTCCATTCATTCATTATAACTGAGATTCAACTTTCAAACTACATTTATTTTAAAACCATTTCTCAAGAATAAATATGGTAATTAAGGATGCTGCTGTTTTTATTTACAGTACTATTGTTGTTCATATTTGTTCATATATTTGAGCTTTTACTTTAACAACTGGAATTATTTCACCCAGTCCTCAAAGCTTTTAAAGCTTTTATAGATTCAGTAATCGGTTAATAATTTTAATAATGGAATAATTTATGTCCGTGCAGCATTCACACTTTGAAGTTAGAAAGTTGTTTGGTCATCAAACACACTGAAATAATTGGTCATTTTTAACAACACATTGAGGCACATTTTCCCAAATAATTTTCTGGAATGATTTAAAACATTGCCTGTCCTTTTATTTAAATGTGCCTTGGTTCCCACAGCTCCCCTGTTCCTGACATGGAGTGTTGTGAACTCGATCCATTGGGGGAGCGGTTCCACTCAGGCTCTGCCGGCCACCACCGTGCTACTCATACTGGGCGCCTGGGTGCTGGTGGGCTTCCCACTCACCGTCATCGGCGGAATCGTGGGAAAGAACCGAGCCGGCAGCTTCCAGGCGCCCTGCCGCACTCGCAACATCGCACGGCAGATTCCTACGCAGCCCTGGTACAAACACACGGCTGTACACATGGCCATCGGTGGCTTCCTGCCATTCAGGTGAGATGTGTTCAGTAATAAAGTATCCCTCTCCATAGACATAAAGCATAGCAGTGAAGGTTTAATAATATTAACACTAAAGCCTCACTCAAAATCACCATCCAACAGTTAATTTGACTTCAGTATTCATAATAGAATATGTAAATCGTTAAAATTAGATGTTTGGTTGCAATTATTATATCAGAATGAGATATCAACAATTGAAAAGTTGGAGAATTCAAATGTTTGCCAGTTAAATTTATGCTTTAAAGTCATCTCGACTCAGCGTGATCATGAGTTATTTTTAAACACCCTAATGGAAAAACTATATTGAAAGTATAGACCTTTTTAATGTAATTCCATTGCTCCGCAACAGCCTTGGTCCTTGTTAACTTACTGTAAGATGATGTCATTCACATACACTGCAACAGGAAATAAACTAGGACTGTTTTGGAATTGTTTGTTTACATCTTGATAATTTTTTTGCACACTCACTCCTCCCCCAGTGCCATCTCAGTGGAGCTGTACTACATCTTTGCCACGGTCTGGGGCAGAGAGCACTACACCCTCTATGGCATCCTGCTGTGCGTCTTCGCCATCCTCCTGTCAGTGGGTGCCTGCATCTCTGTTGCGCTCACCTACTTCCTGCTTTCTGGCGAAGACTACCGGTGGTGGTGGCGGAGCGTTCTGAGCACGGGCTCCACCGGCCTCTTCATCTTCGTCTACTCTGTTTTCTACTACCGGAACCGGTCCTCTATGAGCGGCCTGGTGCAGAGCACAGAGTTCTTCGGGTACTCTCTGCTCACAGGGCTGGTTTTCTCGCTGATGCTGGGCAGCGTGTCGTTCTGGGCCTCACTGGCATTTATTCGCTACATCTACCGAAGCCTCAAGATGGACTAAACATGAAACTTGCGTGCACGGACACACGGCTATAAACAAACATCTCGTCATGCCACACATGGACAATCCTCATTCTCCTCTCGTGCTTCAGTCATATACAAACACACACCTCCGATGTGGGAGGAGAAACAGGGGCCTTTACCTTCATTTGACAGGAGCTAATGATTGCATTAGAGCTTTGACTGTTGAAATAAGGGACAATTGGTTGGACGGACAGATGAAGGGTGAGCTGGGTGAGGGGATCATGTATTTATGGATAAAAATGGGAGTTTCAATACAAAGGGATGATCACGTCCTGTCAGATGCGAATGGGTAAAATGAATGATGGGATACGTGAGTGAATGGATTTAATCGGTGTGTGATATAGTCCGACATACCCTATTCGGTCTATGAAGGCATTGCAGGAGCTAGTCTTTATTACAACCGCTACCCACTGAGAGAGCGGACTCATACTGTAGATTTGATTAAATATGCTGCAATGCAAGTGTTACTACTTGCAATTATATTCCGACACACAAAAAATTGTTGAAGCCTGTTCAAACAGAATATAAAACCTTTTGCACTGGATAAGAATGATGCATTGTAGATTGAACAGCTGTTGCAAAAATGTTGGTAATGGGAACAATCTTGTTATTGTATTCTATGGTCGCCACTGACTGATTTTGGTTTTGATGTAAATATGGTCTTTTCAAATAAATGCTTTTAATACAATAATGCCAGCAAAATGCATGTTTTTCTGTGATTCTTTTATAAGAGTTGAAATGAAAATAATACCAAGTTAATCGTGCTCAGAAAATAACTCCAAGGGAAACAGAGTTGCCAAAGTGAAGCTGTATTTATAGAAAAAATAAAACTGAACATCTGATCTGTATCAGCACTTGGCCTTAAACAGTTCCAAAAAAAACCAAACGTGTAATCCGAAGATGCATCCAACTTGGACAAATCTCACATCACCAAGAGCAAAGAACACACACCATCATCATCATCATCATCATTAAATAGTTGTATATAAAAATAATGTTCATTTGTCAAAAAAAAAGTGTTTTTCAACAGATGAACAAGGCATATGTACACGCAGACCATGCAAAAATGTCCTATTAATTACAAACTACAGTCAGAAAACTTGAATAGAAAATATAAACACGACTGCAACTTTTACAGAAACGCTCATGAGCGTAGCAGCTCGACATGGACTACTGGCTGCTATTATGTACCATTGTTGTGCTTATGGAGCTGTTAATATTGATGTCCCCATCTCTGCTGTCAAAGCTTGTGTCCTGCCCAGCGTTGTGTGCAGAGGTGTCGCTGGCTAAGTTGAATGCATTGGGGTTATATTCATAGTGGTTGATGCCTGGGGGCATGGACCAGCCAGCAGCCTGGGACCTGGAGGGCACTGCAGCCTGGGATGAGCCGTGGGACCAGGAGGGGTAGCCAGCAGATCCAGCAGCAGAGCCCATAGCCGCCAGATAGAAGGTCAGGTTCTGTGGAGTCGTCTTCTTCTTGAAGGCTGCATCCATGTGCTGGTTGTAATGCTCTTTGAGCTGGGGCCGGGCCTCTCCCTGATACTGAAGGGAAACAAGCGGTAGTTCAAATTAGTATCAGAGTGAGAAATAGCAGCAAATTTTCTCGCAACAAATTGTTTTACTCTCAGTGCTTTTACGTGCAGTTTAAAAGCCGGGTTATAACCAGGTTAATGGCATACCCCGGTTTCTTCAACACCACACCCAAATCAAAGTTCTCATACCAGAGTTAACAGACCTAGAGAACTCCTTCAGTTCCCCCGATTATTCCTGCATGTAAACAGCGCTCTCTGGGTTATAATCGTGTTTTTTCGTCTGCGCATGCTCCCGACTCTGCGACAGTGGCGTTTGGCCAGAAATAGAATAAACCAGGAAGCAACGGCGCCAAAAACAACGCAGGGAAAAAACCACAATGGAGCAGTACCTTTAAACCGAAAGTAACATTACTACCAAGTAGTCCCATTTCCGTCACAATTCTGTCCAAAATTCATCTGTTTGATTTTGACAAAGGGTGAACTTGAAAAATAGCGGTCTTCAGTCCGGCTGTATGTTGGAGGAGCGCCACCTACTTTACCGGAGGTCGAGTTACTCCGCGATTTCCCCATTCAACCCCTGCTCATGTATATGAAGGGAACTTCAATAACTAATACAATCATTCCCTAAACAGGGGTACGGCCATTTTCGGGTTTCAGTGTTTCGTCTCGCCTTTAAGGCCATAACCAGACTATGGTTAAGCCTCCATTATGGACGTGTTGTTCTATGTCCACGACACTGTTTCTCTGCTACCAGTTAACAGGAAACCTGGACGGGACAATTGTATGATCTCGCTTGTATCTGCCTTTAGCTTTTGAGTAAATAATGGGAGCTACTTACAGTTGATCCGTGTGAGGGAATGTTGGTGAACATGGCTCCGGGAATCTGGCTGCCTTTGTTGTAGCGCTCAGACACCCAGCTGGTGTCTTTCTGGTGCCTCCTTAGCTTCATCCTTCGGTTCTGAAACCAAGTCTTTACCTACGAACAAGATGACACAGCTGCTCAGAAAGTGAACGCACATTCTGTTTGTGCCTGTGATTCAAAAATGTCTTAAATCCCTCACCTGTTTGTAGGTCAGCCCCGTCAGTTCTGCCAGGTTCTTCATTTCAGCCGGGGTGAGGTACCTCTGGACACTGAAGCGCTGGACAAGGGTATTCATCTGACTCTCTGAGAAGGCTGCTCGGGCCTTTACTTTAGAGTTGTTGGCCTCTGTATTGATTGGCTTCTTTGGGTCGGTTAGTACGTGCAGTGAGGTAGTGCTGTCGTTTTCCTCGTTTCTATTGAGGGCAAAGTTCCTAGGCTCCTCCATGGGGGAGCTGGAAACATCCTCGCATGCGTCAGGGCTCCTGCTGCTTGCCTCTTCGTCAAGCTCTTTCTTCACCCATGTGGCAGGGTCTACCTGGGGGAGACGTCCTTCTCTACTGCTGCCAGAACTCCACGAATCTAAGTGAGGGGAGGGCAAACTGTGAGCTACAGGGTCAAAACAGATCACAGCATTTAATTGCAACTGAAAATAAATGCTATGTAACGCGTCAAGTTGTTTTCATGATACCGCTTCTTGGTTTGATTTACAGAAGTAGCCACAACATGTTTAATACATATTTTTGGGGGATTCTTAACAAGCCCAATATTCTGCAGATGAAACCTGCACAATTAATTTGATCATTATCTTAGAAAAATACTTTATCCATGATATTATTTGACTTAAACTACCCTTGTTTTATGTTTTACATCATATTTTCCCACTATGGAACACAAAAGTAACTGGCAAAAACTATTAGATTATCTTTTAGTTTGTGTTATTTTTCAGTATTTGTATGCTTTACTGTCTGTGTTTCGGGTTTGCGTTTCTAAATTTACATACATTTTGGCATTGCGTATAGTATACAACGTAATGTTTACATGGATCATTTAATACAAAAGGAAATAGCCTTATGAATTTTCTTCTCTTGATAGTCTCACATTCTATCGCGAGATGTCGCGCTTTCCGCGTGTCTTTTCCCGTTACAGTGGCGGGATTTTTGAGGAAACTCAAGGAAAATCAAGATGGACATGAATTGGACTCCATGGTCAATATTGGCGGAAGAACTCGCGGGTTTTCGCAGCCTACTGGGTGATGTAAGCACTGACACACGAGTCAAATTAAATTTTAAATCAATATTTAATTTTACAGCGGTGCCAGGGACTTTGATAAAGTTAGCATCTTTAGCGTATCTCAGAAATACCAACCTGGTGAGGTGTGCGCCTCGGAGTCACTGGTGGTGTCGCTCCCGGCCCGCCCGGCCTCGTGTGCTTGTGTGTGGTAATCAGCCCGGTGTGGTCCGCCGGTCAGGAGCAGTCGCCCTGCCTGGGTGTCACCGAGGAAAACAACCCCGGGGCCCTGGTAGTGACCGTGGCCGTTCACAGCATGATGCTCCGGGCTGCGAGGTGAAGACTCTTCCCGGGTCCTGGTGGCGGCGTAGTAGGCCTGTGTCACCCCGGGGTAGTTGCTCAAGTCCGTGACCCCAGCGTCGCCCCAGCCGGTCAGGTTCCCGTGGTTCTGCTCCGGCGTGGGCTGGTACACGAGGCCGTAGGCGTAGGCATGGTAAGACGGGTTGTAGTTGTAACTTATCTGCGGCTTCCAGTCTGCCATGTCTTTGGTAATTTCGTGTCGCGATAATAAAAAATACAAATATAAAAGAGAAGTTCAAGGATTGGTGTCAAAATGGCTAAGAATACATAAACTACACCGACAATCCTGCAGATAAAAGTAGCGACGTGTCCAATTAAAACAAGCGGTTCTAACTCATTTCAAACAATGCAATGCGCGCAGCGTCCAGAGGCTGTTTATAAAGACGTGTGTGGGTGTGGGCCAGCACTGTGGGCAGGTATGTGGGTGGGGGTTTCATTTGAGCCAATCACTTAATCCACCCTTCATGGACGGCACAGGTCAGTGGCCATCTAGGTCGAGTCTTAGCTTTAGGTCTGGAGATTGAAAATAAAGTTACAATACATACCAAATACCAAAATAAACCTGCTTTATTATTATTATTATTATGTTAGAATCTTTATTTAACCAGGAGAACCCCATTTAGATCAATAACCTCTTTTCCAAGGACAAAAATCTATAGAATAAAAAATAGGCATAGCCATCATGTATATTAAAAATAAAAGTAAAGGAGCCATTTCTGCAACCGAGAACAATTTAAAAACATTCAAAACATTTACATGATATGGATTTTGACACGGTTTCTTTCATTTTTTATTTAAAACCACTTAAAGGAGTTAATGCACTTAGTTAAAGATTATTTTTGGCAGTTTTTCAAGCCTTTTATTAGATAGGACAGACAGCAAATGGGGTGAGAGAGAGAGGGGAGACATGCAGCAAAGGGCTGCAGGTCGGAGTCCTTCAGGAGGACCTTCAATCTCTTTACATGGGGTGACTGCTCTAACCATTGTGCCACCGGCCGCCCCAGTTTCAAGTCATTCTGCAGCAAATTCCATGTTGAGGATGCAAAGAAAACACACCCTTTTCACTGTTCTGTGCAGACATGTGGGACAGAAAGCATAATGACAGCCTGAGAACCCAGATAGTATGTGAAAAAATAAATACGAGGGCAGCACACCGAGAATTGCCTTATAATATATATATATATATATATATATATGAAGGTGTACCGATGACAGAGCCTGTGTGTGGCCAAAGCAGGCGATCCTACCCTGGAGCATAACTCACAGTGGTGAGGGCAAGTTTTACAGTTGGTAATAAACCTTACAGAAGCGTGGTAGGCTGAGTTGACCATATGAAGACACTGCAGATAATTGCATATATAATAGATCACCATAGTCAAGCAGAGACAAAAAGTGGCTGCTACAAGCTGTTTTTTTTTTTGCATTCAAAGAAAATCACAGTTTATTTTGAAAATAAAAACCCAATTTACTCCTCAGCTTTTTCACTAAGCAGAGCACACAAGGCTTAAAAGTCAGGCAGTCATCAATAACAATACCACGGTACCTTAAAGATGTGACAACCTGTATTTCACTTGCCCTTGGGGGCAGTTAGTTTACAAAACATGGGAAAAACGATGTGATATGGGACTAAAAGCTGTACATATTATGATAATACTGAAAATTACACCAATTACACTATAATATTAGTGCAGCAGTAAGATGGCTCATCCATTGCTAACCAACCCAACACAGCAATGTAGAAGTCAATCAGTTATACATATAACGATGAAGAAAACATGCTAAAAATATATGCATTATCATAATAATGATACGAGAGTATTTGTGCAAAAATATCTGTATATGATAACTATGTGAGAATGATAATCCCTGTGTAACAAAAGTACGTTTTATTTGAAGTAGCGCACTTCTTTCACACTATCACAAAGCTATACCTCAATTAAAAGGTTCAGATTATAGTAAGATCACCTAATCTTTCTTTTGGTGATCGTTGTCTCAATGCCAAACTAAAACATTACACAGTGTTACTCAGATTTTAGTGTATTGGAATAACTCACTGTGTGATCATTGTTTTGTTATGTTTAATTTAATGTTTGTTTGGTAATATTAATTTGACTACTCAAGCACATAAGCTTGCACGATAAGGAATCTAATCTCGAGGCCATGTGCTGAAGAGCATTTGTGTCTATCATTATTTCAGGTGATAACGTGCTTTCACAATGAATATTCTAAAATGATTGTCTATAATTTGTGTTTAACACATAACTTTTGCCTAAATTCTCCCGATTGTGTTCCAATCTAATATTTGCAATCAAGAGATTCGTCTCTTCACAAGACTTTTGAGGCTCACTGAGGATCACACCATTTTTTATATCCACAAAAGGAAAGGGCGATATTGCAACTCACTGATAATGCAGTTCAGGAAAACATGATATTTTGTCCTGTCCTGAGTGTTGGTGTACAGGTTTACAAAGCATAACTTACAAAAAGGGACTGTCCAAATAGAAAATTAATCTCCACATGCTGCCTTGTCAGCAGAACGGCGGCATCAGTGCTTTTTAAACACAGCATATGCCCAGTGGCATAATTCATATGTTTTTGTGAGCTTCAGTCTCAGATCAGTAGACTAAATATAGTATCTGGGTCTCAAGCATGAATATTTTATGAACCCCTTATACGTCTTAGTCAGCATTATTGTAAAATACACATATAAATCTATGGCAGTGTAGCTGCTTACTAAGAGGTATTTGACGGAGTTTGAAATTGTTGTCCCGTAAGGTGTAATACATTTAGACTAAAAATTATTTAAAACATATGTAACCCTTAAGCCTGTGAATGTTCTCATTCGTCCAGGTCATCGTTATCCTCAAAGCAATTTCAGTCAAAAACAACTGTACTGGTTGTTTGTCTAGGAAGACGTTTCACCTCTCATCCAAGAGGCTTCATCAGTTCATGTACGCATCTGACCAGGCTGGGACTGGTCAGATGTAACTGTAACCCTTTAATTTCTGCACTTTGAACACAAGTGCTTAAACACAGAGTCTATAGCTTTAACCCGACATGTTGCTGCAGAGTACTTTTACCCCCATTTGCAATCCTTTTCACAAAGATGATTTAGATTAGCCGCGTGTTACCAGCCAAGTGCTTGTTTGTGTTCCCCGACCTTGGCCGCATTGGTGTGGTAATGAGTCAGTTAGGGATGAATTGATGTGAGAAGAGTGAGCCTAATGGGCACATTAACATTCCTACTGATCTCTGCCTGGACAGGGTGTGTTCATCGGATCTTGTATGAGCTGAGACAAACAGCAAGGGGTGTTGATGGTGTAGGTGTGTATACGGGCTGGGTGGACAGCTGTGCGGTTCATTAGCATTGGTATGTGGAGAGGACAACAGATTAGCCTTTGATGACTAGGCATACAGTATTTTTAAGTGTTAAACTGCTACTGTGGAAAAAGGGTGTACAAGTAGAGTGTTCATACATTAAAACATGTAATGAATTTGTTTTGTTTGCTGTATATTTATTTTGTAGATTTTCTTATCCTCCTGTGATAAATCTAGAACAGTAATACAAATTCCCCAGGATGACTTAGTATATCCAACAAAGTGTGGATTAGACCTCTTGTTGGTTTCACATGATTATGTCTTCAGTGTTCCTTTCTTGTAAAGTGCAGATTAGTCACTGCAGTCTTCAGCAATGGGTGTTTTGGGTGTGATTTGCAAGACTGCGAGTATCTCTTTTGTTGTCTGAAAAGTGTGCAAATGAGCTGCAACCACAGTGCAGTTTTAATGCAATTATTCTCCAAAGTTTAATCAGTAATTGTGTTTTGATGGAATTCAGTGGTGGGGGAGTACCATGAGGCCATTTTACCTAAATAAAAGAGACGATACCAGAAAATGGCTAAATGTTACTAAATATGAAAAGTAATCATCATGTAGAATTGTCCCTTTCAGTGTTGCATCATTACTGTACACATTTGTGTAAGCAGCACCATCAATGGGGTGGCTGGTCAAATTAAGATGAATGTTACCTACTTTAGTAGTGTAGTTTCATAGTTGCATCATTTTTTTCTTAGTAAAAAGCAGCAGAAGTATAAAGTAGCATAACATTAAATACTTAACTGGTGTACAAGTTCCATAAATATACTTTAATTTTGAATATAACCTACTTCATAAAGTGTAGGGTAGTTCCATAGCTGCATCATATTTCTCTTAATGAAATAACAGTGGAAGTATAGAGTAGCATAACAGTTCAATAGATATATTTTCTTTTCATCACTGATTTCGATGTGTTGCACCATTCCACAGGCGCAGGAGTAGTGATCTCCAGTCTCTTTACTGTAATTTCTAAAAGAACATCAGCTCATCTGAGTGTATATGCAGTTGAGATGTGTGCGATTCTTCTGGCGGTGGAATGGGCAGAGACCAGTAAGTTGAGGAAAGTTTTAAGTTGTAGTGACTCAGTATTTGCATTGCTGTCCATGAAGTCAGGTACAGCCAAAACGCACCATGATTTATTGTGGGAAACATGAAGATTAGCCAACCAGGGAAAAGAAGTGGCATTAATATGGGTCCCTGCTCACTCAAGGTGTCCCAGGTAATGAAAGGGTGGATAGGGTGGCAAAGGAAGCGGTGGGGAGGCCGGCTGTGGATGTGCGTATCTGGGCTGTCAATGTCAGAAAGACGGTATTGGGATGAGGAGACCAAAGGGAGACATTTATTCAGAATAAAAATATAATAGAAGCTGTAACAGAAGAATACAAGTGATTTTTAGCAGAATTAGAATCGGTCACTGTAATTTAAACAGAACATTGTTTTTAATGGGAAAACATCAAACTGTGAACTGTGATGAATGTGGGGAGAGGGAACTGTGGAGCATGCTCTGTGCATGTGCAGGAAGTATGAAGCAGAGAGAGGACGGATGAAATATGGACTTTGGAGGGCTGGGCACACTGTGATGAATGTACAGATCATATTGAAATATGGAGAATCTGCAGAGGGCAGATAACAAATGATGAGCTTCCTGACAGAATCAGGTCTTTCATTTCCTTTATTTATTTAAAGGACATTTCTGTAAATGTGTGAGCCAGCAGGCTAATTTTTAGCTGCAGTCCTTTGACATCTCCAGGTCAAAAGATAAGGAAGCATAATAGATTGAAGTTTTGTAAAAAATCATAAATATAGTATTGAAAAACAAGCCGTGTGATACATGAGGGATATTAGTCTTTACGTTGCACAAGTGGTTTGACATCCCTTGGTCAAAAGTTAAGGAAGCATAATAGATTTATTTATTTGCAAAAAGTCATGAAAAAAAGTCTTTATGTTGCACAAGTGGTTTGACATACTTCAACGAAATGGTTTAAATGCATAACAGTGTTTTATTCTGAATATCAAATGGATGTTGAATATCAAACTGGGCATGTTTTGGAGGTTTTTACGCCTCTGAACCAAAAATGTCCCCGAATGTTGTCTCAAAAATCTGGACACCTTAGACTACACAATCCCCTCTTAGGGCAGACCTTGCTGCTGCATGAAAGTGCAGACTGGTGGGGGAGCTTTGCCATTTATACTCAAACTATTAGACAGCCATCAGCATGTTTTAAAAGATTTTCTTACCAACTAAGCAGGTTATGTTTGTCCAGGATGTTGCAGTGATGGTAAAGCTTAAGTTTTCTGATAGGCCTTAATATTATTAAAAGACTGGGATTTTGGATGTAAGGTGATGTAAACTAAGATTCAGATGTGTTGCACCACTCCCTCCTCTCGGAAGGAGGCGCTGTTTGTTTCTACAGGCTGAACGCTGACGGACTGCAGCAGGTCCCTTTAACTCAACTCACATGGAACTCCTGGCCGGTTCTGCCCCGCGTGCTGGCAGTTGAAGCCCTAACGGACCAGACCGAGCTCCGGGCTCCAATCTGTCAGACTCGCCTTTACTTCTTCGTAACTTCACACGTATCCGACTTTTTAAAGAAGTTTAGTACAATTTTCGCGGTCAACTCGGTAGCTAGTGATTACACCTGTCAACAGAGGCTCTGTTTGCATACTTGACAGCTGTAACATACTCGGGACACTGCTGGTTACCGCCGCGAAAGGATACGTTTACTAGAAATATTAACGTTAACGGTTTAACTGACAGTGTTAGCGCTTAACTGTCGAGATGAATGAGGAACTTGAGCTAATTCTTTCCCAGCTGACACAGCCTGACAATGCTGTTATCCAGCAGGTAAAGCCACAAACTACTTTTGTTGAAGTTAGCATTACTAACGTTAACTACCTTAAGTTTGTTAGACGGACAAGGTTGAAACTAACCGTTAAGCTAACTAACGGTAAGTTTGTTAGACAGACACGTCTGAAGCTAACTGTTAAGCTAACTAACGGTTAGTTTGTTACACAGACAAGTTTGAAACTAACCGTTAGGGCTAACTAACGGTTATCGAACTTTAACATTGCTAACCCAACGTCTGGTAACTTAACGCAGGGCTGCAATCATGATATTCAGCACCACTGTATCTACTGTCGGTTAACAGTAACACACTTTCAACTGTAAAATTTTATTTAAAAATAAATAAATTTAAGCCCCAGGTTGTGAGCCATTAGGTGCATGTTGTTAAATGTATCGGTGCCCTGTGATTTTATAATAATGTAAGTTATAAGACATTTGTGGCAGCCAGTTTAACTTTGTGAGACCTCTTTGTTCCCCTGTAGGCCACCACCCAGCTGAAACAGGCGTTCAAAGACCCAGCCATTATACCAGCCCTGTGTGCTGTCATGAGTGGCTCCCAAAACCCCCAGGTATTGTGTGAGCAGAGAGGATTGTTTTATCCTATGGGATCAGGGTAGTTTCCAGAATGAGTGTGTGATCTGAGGGTGTCAGCTCTTGTCCACTGTCTGCTGCTTTCATCTGAGTACACCACCTGAAATCTTTCCCCTGATTTTTATCTCTTAGACTCGTCAGTCAGCTGCAGTGATGCTGAGGTTGAGGGTGAAGAAACACTGGAAGAAGATTAGCTCCAGTGATAGAGAGAGGTTAGCTAATTTTTTTCGGTGAAAGATTTCCCTGTATTTGAAACACTACACCCAGTTGTTATAGTTAAAGTTGAAGATGCATTGTAATTGTGATTTTTGCCTTTATTTGCGCAGCCTTAAGGCGGTGGTGTTGCAGGCCTTCATGCAGGAAACAGAGTAAGTTATTCAGATTATACAATGATAACTTACTGTGTCTTAAACGACCCTGATTGAAACACTGAATCACATAAAATGTTACCTCAAGCTCATTAGACATATCTAATGTGAAATGTAATGTATAAATGAGCTTGCACTCTATCTATATGTATTTCTATTTTGCAGACACACAGTGCAGCACTCACTCTCCCAGTTGTGCGCAGTGATGGTAAAACATGAGACGCCAGACCGCTGGCCCGCCCTGCTGCAACTCCTTAATCAATCTACAAAGAGCAGCAACCCTCATGACAGACAGGTACAGGACTCATGGAACACCTAGAGATTTAGATACGGTCCAGGTATTGAACTACAAAACAACTTGAGTGACAGTTTGTTTAGAGTTGTTGTAATACTTCAGTCTCCGGTTATATTGTATAACATGATCTTCATCAGTAACAGCCTCTGACTATCAATGCCTTTCTGTCTAACAGGTTGGCTTGCTACTGTTGAATAAGGTGATGGAGTCCAACCCTGAGCCTTTCAAGCCTCACTACTGCCAGCTGCTACAGTTGTTTGGCACTGTACTGCAGGACCACAACAACCCAACCGCTTTGTACTACTGCATCCTCACTCTCACAGCCATAACTGCGTACACTGGCTCAGAGGAGATGGTGAGGCAGTGTTACAGTTTTAACTTTGACAATTGGAAGGAACTGTTTCTAAATAGTATAAAGACATTCATACCATTATAGATGGGATATATTTCTACTCTTTTTAATGACATATTGGTGCCCTACAGAGCCAGATGCGTTCTATCATCCCAAGTCTGATTGTCGCTCTGAAACACCTCATCAAGGCAGACCAGGTAAATTGTAATTTCCAAGTTGCTGTTTCTGTAACCACTTAAGTGTATTCAAGGGTATGGATAAATCAGACCTGTAAAATTATTGGTTCTGTCTGCACAGAGCCAAGCCAGCGAGGCCATGGAGGTGTTTAATGAGCTCATGGAGAGTGAGGTGTCCATCATCGTCCCTCATGTTTCTGACATTGTCCGCTTCTTCCTTGAGGTGGGAGCTAAACTCTGTCTTTACATCCCACTGTGTTCCGAATTTCATTTTAATCTCAAAAGTGACAAATAGTGGTTGTTATCCCAATGCTCAAAGTGTGGTGTAAGAGAATTCTAACCTATGCTCACTATCAATGTTTGTGTCAGGTGGGCAGTGACACCACACTGAGTGACTCCCTGCGGGTGAAAGCGCTCTCATGTATTGCCTTCCTCATCAAGCTGAAGAGCAAGGTAAAGTCACCATACCATAAATAAATTAACTTTAACTGTAATTCAGTTTGTAATGGGTAACAAGGATTAAGAACAGTAGCTGTAGTCATTTTGTACCTCAACCCTTCCGGTACTATTAATCTTCAGAACATATAGTTGACAGCTGCCCCTCAGTCTTGTCTTGGTTTTTCATGGACAGTTACCAAAGATTAATGTTATATATGCACAGATAGTTATAGCAGACATTTTCAGTTTATACATTTTTTTGTAGATGTTTACACATTTTACCTGTGACTAAAAAATTGAGTTCCTTTTCTGCTGAAATTGGAGAATGAACTACGTTCAGTTCCCGTGGAAATTATTTCACCTGCATTTGGGGAAAACTAAATTGACAGGAAAATTAATCCCTTTCGTTTTATCATTGTAGTATACAGTAGGAGACACAGATAAAATAAAATACATATTATTTACCTAAATGTGGTTACATTATATTGACTATATTAAAAACAAATCCTTTTAATTTTTCCTTCCTTGTAGATGGTGCTGAAGCAGAAGCTGCTGAACCCCATCCTACAGACCATTTTCCCCGTGCTTATTGCATCTCCCCCACCTGGTCAGCAGGACCCAGAGGATGAGGACGACGACAGCGGAGACGCCACAGACAGTGACAATCCCAAACACTGTGCTGCTCAGGTAGGAAACACTTTATTTATGTTGAAATACAATGGGTTCTTCTGTTGCGGAGAAAATATACTGCCCAAAAGCTTTAGTAGATTCACTGTGGAGTTGCAAGGTTTATCTTGATTCATTTGTTTTTCTTTTATTTCCAGATTATTGACACTATGGCACTCCATATGCCCCCAGAGAAACTGTTTCAACAACTGGTAAGTTATCTGAATGTTGATGAGACGTTCTTCATTTTTTTTTGTGTGTCTTGATGAATCCTTAAAACTGCATTGTGTATTTCAATAACCTGCATTAAGTGAGAGAGCCCTGATTCAGATACCTGCCTCTTGACAAACCATTACGGTGTGTCTCGTGTTCTAGATGCCCCTCACCCAAACCTGCCTTACCAGTGAAAACCCTTATGAGAGGAAGGGGGGCCTCATGTGTCTTGCTGTGCTGGCTGAAGGATGTGCTGACCACCTACGCACCAAGTATGTCCAGCTGACCTAGAAAAAGTTCCTCATGCACCTGTTCTTTCTTATTGCTTTTGTACTTTTCATGACAACACACCCATATTTGTGAGGGTTCACTCTATAGGCTGACTAATAACAATCGCCAGGATTTTAGTATATTCACCTTCTTTTGTCTGTCTCCGTGTTAGGATGCTGTCATCAGTGTTGCAGACAGTGTGCCAAAGTCTTTCTGACAGTAATCAGGTGGTGCGCAGTGCCAGCCTTTTTGCCCTGGGACAGTTCTCTGAACATTTACAGGTGAGACGACACAGCAACGTGTACAATGCAATGGTTTAAAAGTATAATCTCAAATATCTTAAATACATTTTTTTTTAATGAAAAGTGTTTATAAATGGATGATAAATAGACCTGTTCCATATGAAAAGTGCAAGATAACTTCTATTGTGACATGACACTTTAAATAAAATAGAATTGGATTAAGCACTACTTACTTAGTTTTTGCAAATTCAGGTGCACCTGTATCTACAGTTTTATGTAATACAAGACTTTATATTGTTCTGGTAAAAAATATTATTATTTCAAACATTCTCTATTTTCTGTTGTTCAATTTGTTGTCCACCTGTTCTTCCCAGCCTGAAGTGAGCAAGTACTGTGCAGAGTTGATGCCTTTGCTGCTGGGTTACCTTTCTTCTTTGAACCAGGCCAAGGTTGGCCATGTCACTAAGGCCTTTTATGCCCTAGAGAACTTCATGGAGAACCTAGGTAAGCTGAAAAAAGGCATTGACTGCCCAATATGCCAACTGCAAGTGGAAACATGAAATTTCCACAAACATTCACATTATAACCTAAATTCTTATTTTTTCTTTTTAAAAAAGCTTCCAATGTACGAGTAAAAACAAACCTAAATTAAAAAACAACAGTGTTCCAGCCTTCATATTACAAGATGTCATTTTATTATTCTCCATGATATAACCAAAGTTTTTGTCATTAAAAGTTTTTGGAACAAGATCTAAATGCTTTATCTCCTCTTTCTTTGGCTGAACAGGAGCAGATATTGAGCCCTACCTGCCCACCCTGATGGACACTATGTTGTCTGCCCTTAACAACACTGAAAACCTCAAGATAAAAGAGCTTGCTGTGTCCGCCATAGGGGCCATAGGTAAGAAGCTGTCAGATTCATCAGATGTAATAATGCAGTCTTATGTTCTCTTTCAATTTCAAATACTGAACAACACACTTTCGATTGTCATAGTAAATATACTAGTTTAACTTTGATCAGTTTTTAAGTCTATGGGTAAACTTAGCTCAGGGTTGTATTTCTGATGCGGAGAGCTGAGAGACGATGCAGTTTTATACTTTCTACAAACAATATACCAGGAGGGATTATCAAGCAGGGTTGTTGGTGTAAACAACAAAAATCTCAAAACACTTGGGCCACTATGACACAATAATTTCAAATAAAACGTTGTTACTGCTTGGATCCATGTGAAGTGACCCAAGCCCCACTGTGAATCCCTGTTTTATCAGCCAATGCTGCCAAGGAGCTACTGGTTCCCTACTTCACTCCAGTAATTGAAAGCCTGAAGGGCCTCCTGACGACCACTACAGAGGAAATGAGGCCTCTGCAAACTCAGTCCTTGGGTAGGTAAACCACAAAGAGCTGCAGAGGAAAAGGAAGAAACTATTTCCCCCACCTATCCCTGGTGGAATCTTGTTATAATGCATCTTGTGCTAATGTATTTTTTGTTTCGCTCCGTTAAGGCAACAAAAATAGCATCTCGCTTAACGCCAAACTCAACAGCATGAATGAATGGATGGATGGATGTTGATGGTCTTTTGTTTTGGTTGTTAGATACTCTCTCTGTGTTGGCCCGTACCATCGGCAAAGATGTCTTCAGTCCTCTTGCTGCAGAATGTGTTCTGTTGGGCCTCAATCTCACTGACACCATTGACGACCCTGACTTGAGACGCTGCACGTATGTAACTTGATGTTGTTGATGTGAATTGTTTTTGTCTCTTCCCAATAGACAAGTACACACACACACACACACACGTACACAGTCTATTAGTTTATAGCCTAAACTGAAGAAAAGAAAGCAGAATACAATATAAAAATTACATTTCTGTACAGAAATGACCATATACATCATTGTAGTTATTTATTGGGAAAATAAATCAGAATCAGAAATACTTTAATAATCCCAGGGGGAAATTGCTTAAATTTAATTTAAATGATAGTGTGTAATAGCACAAATCCTGTAGCCTTTACATCACCTCTGTCTGTGCTTCCCTCCATCAGGTACAGTCTGTACTCTGCTGTATCCACAGTCAGCCCAGACTGCCTCACTCCTCACCTCACCGCCATTACAACGGTTATGCTGCTCGCCCTCAAGTCCAATGAAGGCATCATGGTATAAAGCAAACATACAACGCTCTGAAACCTGCAGGCTATTCATGATATTATTATTATTATTATTTTTTTATACAGCATTTATCTTTTTTACCCTGGTCCTTCCTCTCCTCAGGCCCACGTTGAGGAGGACAAGACATTTGTTCTGCTCGATGATGATGATGATGACAGCGAAGGAGAAAAAGATGCAGAGGATTTTCTGGAAGATGAGCCTGAGACAGATATCCATGATGTTGCAGGGTAGGGATCACACACATGTACAAACATACACATGCAAGTATATTTACCCTGGGTTTAATGTTGTTTTTTTTCACTAGACTGAAATCAGGGCTATTCACTTTTTTCATCATCATCCTCCCGGAACTGTCCCTAAATTAATGTGGACTCTAAAATCTTTGTTTTTTCTACATTCTCATTAGTTAGAATCCTTTAAATCTCACATTTAACATAAAAGATCATACATCATAAAATTATTAGATGATCAATCATCTACCTTTTTATTCATATTCGTCTAGAAAAGATTACTGTAGAGGTAAATCAGTCACATCACAAACAAAGGCCAAGATGGCAACAATAGGGCTGTCCTTCTTCAGAAGAAGTTAGCCTTTATTGGACCCGCAGAAAGTTAGAAACGGCCCGCCAGCTGGTATGTAGAAGTTAGAGGAGCTGCTGGACAAGATGTTCCTGTCAAGGGGAAAGGAACAGCATGTTGCACAGAACAGATCTCATTTTAGCCTTTTGTCTCATAGGAGATTAAGTGAAGTAAGGTCTAGTAAGTGGTTCATATTTGATGTGAGCTGTTGAGTTTTTGACTCCTCATACTGTTGTTAATATTGGCATTAACGATATCAAACAGTGTAGTTTGTTAGCTAACTGGTAACATTAATAATGGGTTGAGTTCCCCATTGCTGTCAGGGTCTGGCTCTGCTGTGCATATTCCTGGGGTTTGGTCTCTTAATGCAACGTTAAAAAAAAATGTCAGTATCCCACCACAATACAAGTGTCTGATTTTGGAGGTCTAGCTATGAGCTGTGTGTGTTTATTTTGTCAGGGAGGTTTAATAAGAACTGTGTGTTTGAGCACTCATCATCAACTCTGGAAAAAAAAACTTTGTTTAATTAAAATATATTCTTAACTTGCCAGATCAGACGAGAAGGTTACTAGATTTACTTACCCGACGTGGCATTTTACTTGCCCTTGTCAATCATTATGTTGAGCCCTGCTACCCCTGAGCAAACGATTGCTCTCACTGTCTGATACTATGTGTATCATCTCTCAGGTTCAGTGTGGAAAACGCCTACATCGATGAGAAGGAGGATGCCTGTGATGCACTGGGAGAGATTGCCTTCAGCACTGGGTACATTTTTCCACCGGATCTGTGTGCAGTTTGTATTTTGTCGTAAAGTTCTGAAAAGGCTTGTTGTACAAACTTCATGTCAGACATTTCTTGTGTGTATTCATTTTTAATCCTTTCTTGCTGTGGTTTCCCCTGACAGTGCTGCCTTCCAGCCCTTCCTGGAGTCCAGCTTCCAGCAGGTTTACGAAATGAGAGATGTAAGTCCCTCTGGCTGGCTGGTCGGCCCTATTATCCTCCTGTGTCTAATGTGCTGTGAAGGGCACGGCATGGTCTGTGTTTGAGCATGTTTACATTATTACTACCCATCGAGCTGTAACGTAATGCTTTTTGCTATCCTTCCACCCTAGTTTCCCCACGAGGATGTCCGCAGGGCAGCCTTTGGAGCCATGGGCCAATTCTGTCGAGCTCAGCATCAAGTTTGGAAGGAAAATCCCACTGAGGCCAACCACCAGGGTAAAGCCTCTCTTCTCAGGAACTCTACGCTACTGTTATTCTTTTCAGGAAATACAGAAATGGGCAGTGCTGCTTTTTTACTCACTGTTTTTTCTGCATTTTAAATTTTGAGGCGACTTGAAAGTAAGCCGGTACTGGCCGGTCCGGCATACCACTGAAATATTTAAATATACTGTCTAAAAAAGGCACTTTCAGCATGACAACACACCTGCTAACGTCAAATTACCAGAAGCAACACATTTTCCCCAGTATACATTGCCTATAACTCATTCTGAATTGTCTCTGAATTGTGTCTGAACCTTCTGTGCGGTTTTCACTCGACAGACAATGAGCAAGATAGCGCACGTACAAGTTAACCATCTTACACCAACTTGCGCAACTGGTATCCAAAGGGTTTTAGTAGACGGATAAGGCAAAGTCTCCCAAATAAAAACAACACATACAGAAAAATATCTTGATGTTTCAATATTATGTTATTAAGTGTGCAGTGTTTCGCTGGACAGACAACGAGCAAGCAGTATGGCTTAACCAGATCTTGTGCTACAGCTGGCAATCAAAGTGGTTGAGCCTAGCGAATGCTTGATAAGTCGACTATTATAAATAATGAAGTGTATTTTTTGGTGCGCTACCCACTGGGCTAAAATCAAATCACAACTCTACCTTAATAAGCTTTAAAAGCTTCAAAACATGTCAGCCAGCTCGTATGGGTCAACGCCGTCTATCTGCCAGATTCGCTTAATATCTCTGCTCCATTCAAATGTTGTGCTGAGCGTGAACGCACCCCACCCCAAGATATAATTAAAAATATATTATAAAAAGGTATCACAGATCTTACTTTCTGGCATAATCCGTTTGGAATTATGCGAACCAGCGCAATGCTAAACTCCCACAGTGGGCTGTGGGTGACAGAGTTGTATGAATGCGAAAGGTCAGATGGACGTGGTTTCGTACCCATAACGTTAGTTCAGTATTCAGTGGTCTGGCACTTCATGCACGTGCTACTTGACGGTACATGCAGGAAAAAAAATTGCTCCCCTGCCCTTAGCCCAATTTTTGGCTAGAAAAAACCCTGTTACTACAGTAGGGATTATTAAATAAAACAACAAGGGAGCAAATAAAAGTCATCATAAGCTGCCATAAGAAAATTGTCACTTCATTCTTCCTCAATCCAGTACATCTTGTCTCCCCCAGCCCTACTGAAGCTGCTGGATATGGTGCTCCCTTGCTTTGTGGAAACAGTACGAACAGAGCATGAGCGCCAGGTTGTGATGGGTGTTCTGGAAACCATGAACAATGTCTTGAAGTCCTGCAAGGAGGAGGCTTTCAAAAACCCTTCACGTCTTAAGGAGATCAGCCATACCATCCGCGACGTGCTCAAGAAAAAGGTGAAAAGAGGGGGAGGCTGATGAGGATGGGGTGATGGCTTTTCTTTTTTTGTTGAAGCTAAGGTCACTAAGACGATTTCACAGAGTTATATTTCCTTGCTGGAAGTTAGTCTGGTAATGCATCATTGCTTTTCCCGCTGTCCAGACAGTTTGTCAGGATGGTGGTGGTGAGGAAGCAGATGATGAAGACCAACAGGTTGGCAAATACAAATGATCAAGCAGACCCATTATTGCCACATTTCTATGTCCATGTCTCACTGTACATTTACTGTGTGCCTTCTGTTCAGGCGGAGTACGATGCCATGCTCCTGGAGTTTGCTGGGGAGGGAATTCCCCTGCTGGCCTCCTCTGTGCCTGCAGACAACTTCGCCCCATTCCTTAACGACCTGCTGCCTCTCCTCATGAGCAAAGCTGTGAGTGCAGGGATTAATGTTCTCTTTCACTATGACAGGCCATGTATGAAATCAGTGTAGATAAAAAAAAATTTAAAAAAAGATTTCAGAGGGCAAAACCCAGAACCGGCTGAGTCATGTTATGCCCTTGTTATATCAGTAGCTGGCAGCAATGAGCTGTGAATTCACTTGGGACCAGAGTTAGCCATGGAGTTGGTGGGTAATGTTAGTGGTGCGGTTCTGGCTCATAAAGCAAACTGCTGAAAAAAGAATTAAAAGAAAACGTGACTGTAAATCTGCACTCCAATCTTGCCGGTAATTTACTGGATTTCTTGCCACAACAATACGGTTGTGCATCGTGGAACTTCTTGTTTTTCAGTTCAGTGCCCACGTTAACGGGTTAGAGCAGCCACAGCCAGCCTGAGTGCCACAGCTGCAATAGAGATTCGGAGTGTTGCCTATTTTGCACTCTTTCTCCTTGTGTGTAGGGACGGTTCTGTACAGCAAAGGCCCACAGATATTTATCCAGGCCGCTGCCATTGACTCCTTGCTTTCTGTATCTGTGAAATTCTTTACATCTATAATGCTTCTTTTTATTGACTATAACAAGGACACAGTTGTTTTCTGAAGTCATTAGTACAGGTCTATTGCAAGTAATTCCGTTGTTGTGTACTTTTTGGTCATCATCAGACTAATAAATTGTCTTTCTCCCTCAAAAGAAATCTACATGTACAGTGGCAGACCGGTCCTTCTCTGTGGGAACGATCGGGGAAATCCTGCAGGCCCTCGTGAGCGTGTCCGGGGGCAAAGGAGTGGCAGGCCGACTTTCCAATCGTTTGCTTCCCGTGCTGGTAGCAGGAGTGAGAGACAGTGATCCTGAGGTTCGCAACAACAGCGTGTTCGGACTGGGAAGTTTGGCCGAGGCAGCTGGATCCATCTGTGTGTCGTATCCTTCTTACTTGTGTGCGCTCCTGAGGGTGTGGATGTGAGTTGTGTACTAATGCATGATGTACTCTCTACTTCCCACGACCACTTTTTGCCATGATCATTAACACGCACAGGCACACACACACACACACACACACACACACACACACACACACAGGCACACAGGCACACAGGCACACAGGCACACACACGGTGAAAACTATAATCTTCACGTGCAACTGTTCCTTAGTGAAGTGTGTTCCAGAGACTATCCCATGATGCTGTCTGTGTTTTCCAACATGCTGACCAAAGAGTCAGACCTCAGGGTGATCGATAACCTGTGTGCTGCCCTCTGCAGGATGATCATGAGTAATGTGGAAGCTGTTCCTCTGGAGCAGGTATATCTATAGCTGGCACCTCGCCTCACAACACTGTATTTATTTTAGCCACCACAACTAGTCTTCACTGCTGACAATTCATTTTCACAAGCAGGAATTTCACTACAAACTGAAATGAAAGCAACATGGTGTCTTGTCCAACAGGTCGTGCCTGCTTTAGTGGCTCGTCTTCCTCTCAAAGAGGACATGGAGGAGAACAAGACAGTGTACAGCTGCTTGACTATGCTGTACACAAACAGCCCAGCTCTGGTACGGTACAAACACAATCTACTATTACACTCCCTTTTTAGAAATAATATATATTTGTCTCCCCTGGCATCCAAGCTTGTGCCAATAATCTTTAAAAACCTACTGCCTGTCTAGGAACATGTTTCCTGCCTTTCAGAAAACAATATTGACAATTTTGTTTGAATGTGATATCCAGGTTTATTTATGGTGACATTGTGAAGGGTATATTCTTTGTTACAATTTGTCTTTCACGCCAGCCTCATACCGATATCACGATCATATTTTCTTAGTAAAACAAAGATGTTAGTCACAAACACAAGCAGAGAGTGATAGTTCTATATTATTGGTGCTGGAAATGCTGTTCAAATGTATAGAATGATCCCAACATGCTTTTTACAATCTTTCCATTCATTTTTATCTTTTTTTGCACAGTATCATTACAACGTTATGCCTGCATACAGCATTTTCAACACACAAGCTTAGCAATATAAAGACATGGAGATGACAACAGGAAGCCCAAACCTGAACATGTCATACAGAATCTGTTTTAACAAACATCACATGCTTTGATGATCATCTTGAAACATGCGGTTTCTCAGGCATTTGTGCGAGTCTGGTCCTTGGATTTGGACACTAGTTATTGAACATTGTTAAAATATTCTTTAAAAAAAAAAAATCTCTTTCAGGTCGTGAAGCTAATGAAGCCCATAGTTGCTGCTTCCAGTCATGTCCTCGGAGACAAGAAAGTTGATGCAGGTGAATATTTCTCTGGTAACAGGCAAGATTTTGTATTGGCTTGTTTTCTTAGCTGCACATAAAGAGGCACAGCCTTAAATTGAACTCCATGCTGAAATGTTTAGTGTTCAATGTGTTTTTGCATCTAAAGTTATTAGAAAATCTAAGAGTAAACCGTACAACCAACTATACTTAATTTCCCCCCTCACTGAGCACCAAGCTGCACAGAACACTTATCAGCGGTCTGTCGTAATATTCCCGATCTAGTATTCTGTCTTCACTGTTTTTCTATCATCCCTAAACTCTTTCATTTCATTTCATCTCTCCTCCACAGACGCTCAGAACATTTCGGCCATGCTGATGAAACAATTTGCCCAGCACCACCCTGCAGAATTCCAAAGAGCTGTGGCCTCACTTCCCGGAGAGCAGCAGGCCAAACTTAGTGTGGCCATCGCTGCCTCGTAGCGCGCACACATCCTTCAACTGTAGTGCGACAGCCAGCTAAAACAATGAATTTTTATACTGTGGGTGGAAAATGGGACAGTTATCTGTGACGTGTCTCTAATGATATCTAAATACAGCACTTCAACCATTCTACTACTGTAGTTATTATCACATTGGGCAGTTATGCTTCTGAATATTAACTTTTAATTTATTTACTTATACGCATGCCATGTTGAAGTTTTATTATTGTAAGAGTTTCGGTTTACCACCCCATGTTGTTCCCATTGTATTTTGTTTCCCTGTTTTTCCTGTAAAGTGCTACTATTAATTACCACTGTGCCCTTTCTGCCACTGTTTGGACTTCAAGGCTTTGATATCTGAGTGTGAAGCAATGAATTTGAAATCTGATCAATTTAATTTTGTGTTCCAATCTCTGTTTAAACTTCTGATCCCTATGCGTTCTTTTCTGACATTGCCTCACTCAGATTGTCGCCTACAAAGGGCCAACAGCAGTTGTGTGTTGTGTGAACTCTGGCAGAAATACAGCAGCTGAACCTCCCCCAGAGGTCACTGACCAAAACAACGCTTGCTTTAACTCTCAATACACTCTGTTAATTCTTACAGCAGCTCAGCCTGCAACTGTATGCAGCGGTAACCAGTCTGTGTCCAGTCGGTGCTATTTCTGGTCAGCCTATTAAAAAAACTATTCAACAGTTTCCTACAACACATATTTGACAAGTGCAAGAGACGCTAGAAGTTCCACCTCGCCTCACTGTAGAAAGAAACCGACGTCACTTTGAATCCTCTAAATAAATGCTCACTTGCATCTTGGAATCAAAATGGAAAAAAAAAGTGCTCGGCCGTGGACTAGTTGAACATTTGTGTCTTGGATTCACATTAAATTGCACTTTGTTGTGGGTGATGGTGCCTCGCTGTCGCTCCTCAGATCTCCCGTTGTCCCTGGGCCTCCGTTAAGTCAGGCTGCTGGTTTTCCACGTCCAACGCCATAGTCATCTCCACCGGTGCCAGTCCATCACCCCCTGACAAACAGAGAGGGCTTTTTTTAAATGCATGCGCCACTTAAACCACAAAGATATATCCGTATGCGCTAATGAGCCAATGATGAGGGGTAAATACCACACACTGGTAACAGCAATGAAAACAGCCCTATGAATGTGTACACACGACACAACTGAGAAGATACTATCTAAACTATTTTAGTCTCAAACTGTACGTTGCCTGTTTGTTGTTGACACCAGGTGTGACCTTTAGCTGGCTTTGTCACAACTTAGCCCTTTCTGTACACAACTCATCCTATTACCTGTAGAGACAAAAAGAAATGCTCATGATTGGAAAAGTCAAACAGATTTCTAAATGAATTCCAACAGCGTTGAGGTCCACAGCTTTATCTGGACTCTGACGTAATGTTTACAATGATCTCATTTCAGGTGCCTGAGGCTCTGGCACTCTGCTGTGCTCTACATCCGTCTGACCAATCACCCGCTTGACTTTAGAAGCATGGTTACATAGAAATAAATCCTCCGTTATTAGAGCGAACATAGATCAGAACAAAATTAGAATCCAGAAGCCCTGAGAGCCAACAGTAACGGCAACATATGATAAATTATAAACTTGACAGGAGTTTGATATTGCATTGATTGATTTAACCCCCTCCACAGACCTGTATATCTGTTTTTCCAGGGCAGGATGTTCATCCCGGTGCGACAGAAGGAGCGGTCAGTGTGGGCCTCGGTGCTGTACAGGACCTCCTGGAGCTGTTTGTCTCCAGGCTTCTGGGCTTTCACTCTCACCTACAAGACCAAACCAAAATCGTTATTTTACCATCATGCCGCAGACATCCTTTTGTTTGCGCGGGACCATAAAAATAGCCATCTGTCATCGTACCTCGAGGATGGTGATCTCTTTCTCCTTCAGTTTCCCTGCTTTGTTCTTAACCTGGGTCTTCTTGGTGTCCACCCACACCACCCTCTCCTTCACCTCTGACCTGGACACACAAACATGTTAATGCATCTACGTGAAATAGCTTTTAAAAAAAGACCCCTCACACTGGGAGCAGACTCACTCTTGGATGCCCAGGTCAGCCAGTGTCGTGTCCAGGAAGGGGAACGGCTGGTGTGCTGGGTCAGGCTGCACCTCGATAGGCTGCACCTCGATGGGCAGTGTCACCGCCATGGGGATCTCCCACTCCATTTCAACGCGCACAATCTTGTTGTGTAGCCCGGGGGACTCCTCGTCTCCTGGGCCGTCCAGTCCTCCGTTGGCCTGCTCCACATTAGCCTCTCCCTCCTCCAACAAGCTTTTTGTCTCGTCTGCTGCCAGCTTGACTCTCTGTTCTTGCTCGTATGCTCTTGGGCTTTATCTCTGTGACTAATGCCAGCTATCTGCGCCGGGTTGCTGCAGATACTAGGGGGTGGAGGGGTTTGTTCTCCTCTCAGGGCTGATGATTCAGAGCTCTGCCTCTTCTGATGATGAAGGCTTCTGGAAGGTGCAGGACAGTGTGTGTGTCTAATGCATGCAGACTTGGGCTCTGCCCTCCTGGCTGATATAAGCAGCTGGTGTGAATGTGTGTTATGTGTCGCTCAGATGTGAGCTTTATTAGACTGTCGGGGTGGTGATGGACGTTTGTTTGCACTGCCAGGTGTCTGTGTGGATTTCCAGTTTGACTGGGTCTGATTTAGTTGAGCATGTTTTGACTTCAAACGGAGGAAGTATGTGGCCTAAAGCGCTTCCACTCTGTGAAGAAATGGTCAAGAACTGAATGCTTTCTGATCCAAAGTTGATTTGTGTGTAATATTGTTCCATGACGCAGAACAATATGCCAAGAGGTCACATCAGGTTCAGTGTGGTCAACAGATTTATTACTGTGTAGTTTGACCACATCTGCACCTCCACTCATCGCTCGTCTCCTTTCTCCGATTGTTCAGGTGAACAGGAGGTTGACGTATGGATCATTCACAGCAAAGCGTCACCTGTTCAGCTTTTGAAAACATTACAAGGGGACACACACACGGGACACGTGTGGTTCTATGCTGTGGAGCATGTGTGTGCTGTCCTGTACAGCAGGGCTCTTTTCCCACTAAACTAGCACTCTGGACTCAGCATGCCACATTCCATGGGCAGCCACAATAAATCCTCCTTACGTCAGCACCGCAGAGGGATACAGATGATGTAAAGGCTTGGGAATGTATAGAGCCAAAGGGAGGTTGACCGTAAGGATCAGTTTATAGTGGCGCATGTTGGATTTTCTGCTCGTTACAGAAGAAGAAGAAGAATTCCTTTATTAGTCCTGCAACGGGGAAATTCGATTTTTTCACTCTATTATTGTTATTCATGTTACACACACACACACACACACAGACAGGACCTATATACATGCAATTAATGGAGAGATGTTAGAGCGGTTAGGGGTTCGGTGCCTTGCTCAACAGCACCTCGGCAGTGCCCAGGAGATAAACTGGCACCTCTGCAGCCACCAGACCACGCTCCATTCATGGTCCAGACAGGGACTCGAACCTGAGCTACTGCCGCCCGTTACAGTGTAGCACATCTGCTAGATGCAATGGTAGTGTTACTTTTCATACCTTCACAGTATTGATAAAGCACCTCAACCTGCTCTATAATGAAAATACACATGTAAATCTCACTTTTTACAATATGGCTCCTTAAACGTTAAGGGTATATTGCTAAGATTAGTGTTATTAAGTATTAATTAAGTGTTTTTTTTTTCTTCATACATTTTTATCAAAGGTGTTCCCTATCACCTACTGTACATTATGTTCAATTCCAATAACACAAAGACGTTTTGGCCTCACCTATCCGCCAGTGACCTTGCGTTCTCAACAGTGTGCTGCAGAGTGTCCGTAAACACAGTGAAGGCACAACAGTGGTGGAGGTGTTGGCTTTACATGAATCCCAGTGAAACCTCTGAGTCAGTAGCAACTATCCATCACTCTGCTATCAAGCGAGGTGTTTACCCCTCAACTATGTGAGAAGGAGGTACAGTATAGGGCAGGGGACCACAGTAGAAAAAAGAAGTCGACCTATTTTAGATGATGCATTTTGTTTAATCAAAACATCGCGTGGCAGTGTGAAGAACATTTCATGGCCTAACACCACAACCTGAATGTATCACATGTGACCATTCTTCTGTGCTGATGTGAGGCCGGATTTCTGTTGTGTGACTGCAGCACTGACCTCAGCTGTCATAATGAGGTGCCACAGGGATACTGTCGCAATCACACACACACACACAGACAGCAGTGCACAATACGTTTAACGACCAGACACTTTAATTGTGTGGAGTTGTCGAGGCATGAGGTCAGAAAGGAGGTTTCTGTCAGCGGTCCTGTCGGAGGCGGGGAGGTGCTGATGTACGGACGTCACATTTCAGTGGGTACTGTACATTGTTCTGCACCACAAGCAAATCAAATCAGAATACTTTGGCTGCTGGATTAAAACTTCATTGCCATTATTCTGGATTTATCTCCAAGGATCAATATTGGTAAAGGATCCTGTCTGCGTTCAATGTCAGGTGATGGTAGGCTGGTAAATACTCTCTCAAATAACGACAGAAACACTAAATTAATCAGACGTGAATATGTGTGGAGTGTGGAAGAATGCTTTGAGATATACTGAGAAAAAAAAACATTTATTAAAAGCTTAAGTTACAATAGTTAAGGATAAAAAGTCACACAGCAGATACAAACTGCATAACAACGTCATTTAAAATCATTACAAGGGTTCAAATCCATACAGAAGATACAAACTGTATAACCAGATTTAAAAAGGTCAAAATCTTAAAAAAACACTGGGTTTAAATCCATACAGAAGATACAAACTGTTTAACTACCAGGTCCAGATGGTCAAAACTAACAGTAACGTTATGTGAAGTTCAATGCAGTGGGTATAAATATTTAAAAATACAACCATATGAACAAATCAGAACCAGATTTAAAAAGTTAAAAATCTTAAAAACCCGGGCAAAAGCAAATGAATGCAGCTCAATGTTTCACCCTTCTGAGTAATTTAACAATTCATATAAAAACATTTAACCTGTGTGATCGTTTGTTTTACACAATGAAAGATATCATGAGAGTGAGAGATCTGATAACCTCATCTCGTGCCCCAAAGGATAAAACTCAGTCATTATCATCAGTAAAAAAATGCACCTCTATGGGACTTTAGTGTGTGTGTGTGTGTGTGTGTGTGTGTATGTGTATGTGTATGTGTACGTGTTCAGACGGTCACTGTGAGCGCTGCAGGGTTTATGGTGATGCTACTGTAAGGTTCGGTCTGCTGAACAGTCACCTGACGAGCAGACAGCAGCTCTGAGGGAGAGAAACATCACAGATTAATACATCCACATGTCACTTAAAATATGAAATATGTCTTTGACTATTAAAATGCATCTTGGTCCCAGCTCCATGGTTTCCTCCCAGTTATTTTAACACTAACAACTTCCTAATTGCTCTCTCTCTGTCTTTATAACTGTATGAGATCAATATCTAGGTCGTCGGTGCTTCACTGAAGAACAGGAACATTATGTGTTCATTCTCTGATCTCCTCACCCAGAAGTTTGTAGAGCGTGTGAGCAGCAGTGGTGCGGTCGGCCTCTGGGGGCACCAGAGACTCAAAGGTGACTTTTCCAAACATCTGCAGACGGGAGGACACCCAGCTGAAAAACACCAGCAGTGTGTGAGCAGTGCATGATGGGATTCAACCTCGCGGACTGATATGGTCACATTAGGAATCAAGCTTCCATAAGTAATAGTTTTTATTGTCTTTTAAAGCAATTTGAATGTTTTCTTAACCCATGAATTTGACTTGGGTCCTTACTTTTGTGTCGTCACTAAGACGATTCAAAGTCAACAGAAAAGAGCTTAAAAATGCAGTCTATTTACCATTTATGCCTTGTGTCTGAATGGTGCCTTACCTAAGAGTACACTTTCCAGTGAAACTAATGATTATAGAGCCACTGTTACTGCTATGAATACAACTCCTGTTAGAACTGATTTACATGAGAGTGAGTCAGATAGATCTTAACAGGTTCATGCCTAAATGTCCCATTCCTGGCTTCTTACAGACCGACACTGTAACGCAGATGATTTATACAGCAGACACACTCAAAGTCCACCATAATTCCTGTTTGTAACCCTGGGAGAAGAGGTGAACAGTGAAATGTGTCTGTGGCTCAGGGTCATCCCTCAGGCATGCTGCTTCTATTTTGAATTTCAAAGCAGGTGTCAAACAAAGTCGGATGTGGGTCAACCTGTGACGCTGGAGGCAAAAAGGGCTTTTCCAAATATAAACATCTCCTTATATATATATATATATATATGTATGAGCTGGTTTACCTGCCATGGCCACAGTCTACCTTTATTCAAATAGACGCTCAGTGTAAGATAACGCGCCATGACACAAACACATTCATCACCTCAGGGTTATTCTGACAACAGTGCTAGAATCTCAACACAAGGGAGCACCAGAGCAATGAACACGGGTCCAAAATAAACACGCTCTTCAATGGATTCTCTTCTACCATCCAGTGTCACCATAGGTAATCTGACGTGTGTATATCCAGAGTGTAAATAACCAGCAGCTTGGTTTACATGAAGGTGTGTGTGTAAGCTTGCTTGTGTGTGAAGTACCTCAGCATGTCCCTGCTCTCTGTGTCAGTCTGAGCCTCGGGCATCTCGACGTTCTCCTCCGCTATAGGCTCCATCTGTAGATTGGCCTGCTCCTGTGGAGACCTACACACACACACACGTACACACACACACACACGTACACACACAGTGATCGATTTCTTCATCCATCTACCTGTTTGTGTGTGTATCCATCTGAGACTCACCATCTGCTGACAGGAGTGATCACATCGCTTACAGATCTGTCCTCTTTGGACATGTCCAGGATCACGTCTAATACGGCTGATGACACACACACACACACACACACACACACACACACACACACACACACACACACGCACGCATACACACAATGAATAGCTGGCAGCTTTAAGCAAATCATGTTTTTATGATGTCGCCAAAACATGATGTGAAAAGCTTATTTAATGTGTCTGAGAAAGAGAGGAAGACTTCTTACACGAGCCGTCCGCGGGTTGTAGTCCTGACTCACTGGATATCTGAGAGAGAGAGAGGGAGGGAGGCAGAGTTTTGTGAAATAGAAACGAGCTTTATAATCTAATTTGTCTCATCACTGAGCTGAACACTCAGTTGGCGGGCTCTGACTGCAGGCCGGCTGGCTAACCTTTATTACTGTAGCCACAGTTTCACAAATAACCTCTCAGATTTGAGCCCTGCGTGACACTGGAGTTTGGGAAGAATAGATTGTCATTTTTCTCCCCTGCAGACATTAGGACATTATGTGGTACCGCGTAAACAAAACAACGCAGACCCACCTCTCTCATGCTCGAGTGCCTCCTCTTCCTCTCTGTCCTCAGCATTTCCCTGTCCTGCTCTGACTCCCTTCTCGCCTCCTCTTCTTCGTCCTCCTCTCTCTGTCGTTCCCAACGTCCAGGCAGGGCGGTGAGTGAGGCAGACTGTTTCCACAGTGACTGGAGGTCAGCGTGGAGGAGGGCTGTGGAGGGGTCAAAGGGCAGTTGTTGGTCAGTATTTTGTATTTTCTTCATCACAGCTGCTGTAAATTGCTCATAAAAATATTTCAGAGGCCCTGCAAGGTTGTTGTTGATTAAAAACACGTTCAAAGAGAATGAGTTAGACTCTGGGTTGAGTTTCTATAATATTTACGTGTCCTTGAGCACCATTCTTTCTTTGTTTGTCTGTCACCTAAACATGTTGAGTCCAAATTTCAGAGCGATTCATTTAACGTTCTTAAATATGGATTTCTTTAATTTATTTATTTGGAATACATTTGCAGATACTGCATCACTTGTCAGACATATTTTAAGTGTAAAACATTAATGTGACTCTGAAGAAAAAACAAGCTTTTTAATAGTCTTGTCATTACTCACAAGGATTAAATTCATCCCATTCTTATTTTTACAGATGTTCATGGGTTTATGGTGTGATAGTTTGGACCATGACACTGAACACTGTTATGTGTTAATGTTTATTTAATTATTGTATTTTATGATGCAAATTCTGCCAAGTTGTCAGTTTCTTTTAGTTTTGCCTATTGAGTGCTTCTTAATGACATTTTATAATTTCATTATTTAACAAAAAGCTCAGGAATAATTGTGAATGTTATGTCAGTAGTATCAGTATTGGGCTTAATATAGGTGTAGCACTTAGCACTGACATCCACAGGGGGCGGTGAAGAGCTGAGCAGGAGTGGAACGCCTGGACATCAAGGGTAAATCCAACAATACCTCGGCCTGAGAGGAAGAGTAAAATATTAGCTCGATGATACAGTTTCATGTAGATCTCTGCTTTTTTCCCCCCTCAGTGTTCTTCAGAGTGTACATAGTGGAAAGGGAATGTCAATGAGTGTCTCAAAGGAGATTAAATAAATAAGGAATGAGGGAAGAAGGAAAGAAAAAATACAATCAATGAGCACTATCCCAGTGGGATTAGAGAGCAGGAGGAGAAGTGGAGAGCTGGAGTTTAATTAACTGAAACTCTGGTGAATAGACACTTTGAGGGCAAGTCTTTGATTACAGGCAGGCAAAAGAATCCAATTGGTCGGTGTCGGTGAACCTTTGATAAGAGTAAACTAGTTCAGCCAGCAGAGTCAAAGTAGCAGAACCTTGTGGTGCACATGAGCCTTTAAGGGCACCAAATGTCACTCTAACTGACTGGGATGCTTTAATAACACAACTATTGCATTTGCATTGTTTTATGACTGAGTTTGTGTTTCCGTACCAGGTCCTGTGTCTCAGCCCGCGGGTTTGTGATCTGTTCCTTCATTGCTCTTTCAGATATCTGGACCTGAGGGTCCGCAAACACCAGCTGACGCCTTCGACCTCCACCGGCCTTCCGAAGAGGAGGAGCACCCACCTGATGGCAGTGAGAAACACACACACGCACACGCACACACACACCCACAGCTTTAGTGATTACAGCATTGGTTCTATAAAAAGGACATCACACTCCAGCACACAATCTGGAAACTATGAATCTAAGTGTTGACACACCCACATGTGCTTTCCATTACTTGTTTCCAAAACCTAACTGCTCATGAGTCACTGCGTGGAATCTAAATTAAAGTTGATGACAACTGTCATGACAGCAAATGCTTTGTCACTTTCATATCTGTTTCCTACATATCTTTGTTTGGGAAGCAGGTAAATAAAAACTTGAACACACTAGTCATCACCCATCTCCCACCTCTTCATAGGGACTTTCTGTTGCTCTGTCTCCTTCTTTCCCAGATGTACCAGAGGGTGGAGTTGGCATGGCAACGTGCAGTGGGGTCATCTCTAGGGCAGCAGCCACTAGAGGACCCTCCATAGGGTGAACCGACTCCTCGTCTAGCAGCCACAAACTGTCCCGCTCTGCTCCCAGCACTGTGTCTTTCAGCCTGGGTACACAGACACACACACACACATACACACACACACACACACACACACACACACACACACACACACACACACAAACTAAATATATCTATCTGCCTTTCACGCAGCTAGTCATTACAGGCCAGGGCGAAACATACTGAATGATCAAATATGCAGATACTGTTCATGCATGGTTTATGCAAGAATCCTGAGGTTAAACTGACATTTTAAGACCATTTCAGTTCCAACCGGCTACATCTGCTCAACATTTGAACTCACATTTACAACACATTAGTTGTAAAATAGCACATAGCTAGGTAGTTTAACCCCCTGACATAACGCATGGTTCCTACACCGTTTCAAGTCAAATTTAAGCCCTTTTTAAGCATCTCAAGGTGCATCTTCAGGCTTTTACAGCACTTACAGCTGCGGTAAACTTCATATTTGTAAACAGTACACTTGTTCATCACATTAAATTAGACGTTATTGTCCTATGAACAAGCAACATGATGTTTTGAGGCAGATTTCTACAGAAGGACAACAAATGAAAGGAAAACTAACTCGACTAATAGATCCAGAGAAATTCAATCACCAACTCTTTTGATAATCTGTTGAGCATCAAAAGCCATTTTTCATGCAAAATGGCAGAAAGTCTTGTTTTCAGCTTCTCTGTGTTATGTCACTTATGCCATCCTATTTAACATACATTACAAGCAGTTTCAAGCACTTTATTAAAAATCCAAACCTTGAAAACACCACACTAAAATGCAAGTGTTTTCAAGGATTTCCAGCACGCGTATAAACCCTGTAAAGTTTTTATCAGGCAGCTCTCAGTGAGTGAGTGAGTGAGTGAGTGTGCTAATTGTGGTATTGTTGCTCAATTAACAATTTTATCAAACTTTAAATCAACTTTAAATACTTTTTAAGACCCTGCGGACACCGTGATCCTTTGACTCACTGATCAATAGGGGACATGGCTCCTTCACGTTCCCTGGTCCTCTCGTCTGTCTCCCGCTCCTCTACTTCTGTTTAACACACACGATGCACAGCGTCACAATGTGACAGAACACATGGACATAAATAAACACAGATGTTGCTTAGCTTAGCCACAACCAGATGACTGTAATTAAATAAACTGGATTTGCTTGATGTACCAAACCTCTTAACAGTTTCTTCTCTGATCTCTTACTGCTGTTTGAATGCAGGAAGTGAATCAAGGGTGAAAACAAACAACTGCTACTGACATGTTGTCCGTGTCTTTGATAAGAACAATAGGCACCTTTGTTAAAGCAAGGCAGGCGTTCCCACAGTTAAGAGATGTTCCCTCTCAATTCTCCCCTTTTTCTTTCTGACAGCAAAAGCACTCACACAGTCAGAACTGCCTTTTTTTTTTACGATTACAGCGGTGACCATAAAAGAATTTGAACGGTCTGACCGGTGCAGACTCATTACAATAGAGGACCACACTGTGGGACTGATCCACTAAACACTTTACAGATAATTGTCTTTACTGTTAAAGGTTAAAAGGCTTCGCACACAGTTATTATATCCACACCCTCGCCAGTTCCATATGTGGTTGTGTCAGTAAACTTGAAGATGTCCGTATAAGCAGAATCCAACTCATCCTCTTCAATAGAGCAAAATGATGGACGGTCAGGCAACACACTAACTAACTTGTCGTAAAATGGGCAAGTTATAGAGCGTTGTCACCAAAACATCCACCACACCCTGCACTGATGATGTATTTTCCTGTTAAGTCCCTACATTAGTGTTTACACTACAAAAGATAATGTGATCAAATGTGTTCCAGACCACCTCGGCGAGCGGTTTGAGTACTTGGATCATAATGCGTCTTCACTTTAGAGCTGCCCACTTGTGATGTGATCACCCGGGACACATTTTTAAAGCCAAGTGTAAACACGGTCATGTTAGATAAATAAGATAAATGTTAAAAACAGAAGCACACACCTCCGCGGAACTGGTCTGGTTGATCCATCAACAGGTCAATCTCTCTGCCTGTGGCTTCGGGAAGGTCATCTCCCTCATAATACTGATACAGAAACAAGGCAACAGACAAAAGTCAGAGGAGGGCAAAAGCAAAGAAAAAGGAGATGAGGATAAGAAACAACTAGTCTGTTTAAATGAATAATGTAAATAAAGTGATGTAAAACAGCAATAAAATACAGCAACCACAAAAACAGAAGCATATATAAAGACATAACTAAACTTTTGCATGCAAAGCAAAAACGAGCAGAGGGGGCGGTGGGGGGGTGTCGTGTGAGCCACATATCTCTGTAAACAAACTGTGAGTGCAGGCTGATGTAATTAAGTCAGATCTTATCAGGCCAACATTCACTTCATCAGCTGATGATGCTTCAGGAGGAGCATTATCAGTCCTTAAGTGACAGAATGAGGAGGGTAATAGTGTGTGTGTGGAGGTACTGCTCGACTTACTGTCGTGAGACAACTGCATTTTATGACTAACACCATTAAAAGCATTGTCTTCTTTTTAAGCACTGTGGACACTGAGGTGAACCCAGGACACTCAGTTAGGCATCAGGTATTTTACGTCCACAGTCCCCTACACCATTAACTCCCCTGCTTATACGCACCGTTTACAAAATAGATGGCATTTCAAAACTGTCTCCCATAAATGTCTGTTCTTTTTACAGCAGTGAAAACGACACACCTCCCGAAAAACTCAGTTTAAATCAAACAGACTGGACAATACAGAATCTGCACTGGCTTTACTTCCTTGTCACAGAGTGTGCTGCGAAGAGTGACAGAAAGGACCAACAAGCGAGCAGCTAACTTGTAACAAAGACTTTAACTAAAACTGTTGCAGGCACACGGTCTGCATCCTAGCTCAATGATTCACCGGGACACCTGATATACCGAAAAATGATGACTGGGATGTTCCCTGACCCTGGGCTGTGACAGAGAGGTTACCTCAGCAGCAGTGATGATGAACTGCTCCTTCTCGGTCAGGGAGATGGCAGCTGGAGGTGACCTGAAACCTGATTCAACACAACAGGAGGAATTAGGAGCAAAGCATGTTTGCAGCACAAGAAGGAGGTGAGACGAGCTGAGGTTCGCCCGTGTTTGAAGCACTTAAATCATCTTTTTCTTTACAGAGAAAATGAAATCTTGGCCTGCCTGCGATTGATAATACATTAGGTGCAGATACAATATGATTCATTTGCTGATGACACGAACATTTATTCACAATTTTCCAACAGGGGTGGAAATAGAAACCTTTCTGTGCCAGACGTTTAAATATAGACGATAATCCATTTATGGAATCTAAGCTAATGAACTGACCCAGTTCTAAAACCTTTGAAGATTATTATATTATCTTGAACAGAAACAGGCAAAATGTTACCACAACCACTATTACAAATCATCACAATCGGTGTTGTTGTTTAAAGTAGCTTGATTCAAAGTGAATAATCGCAGCAGTTCTATAAACATGGTTATACAGTAACCTGTGTCCCATTTCAGGTGAGTCCTCTTTCTAATGAAGTATGATATGTTTGGTCTTGAAACGGGACACAGCCACAGACTTTCAAATGGTAAATCATCAGTCTCACCCTGTATGTCAAGTGCGGTGTGGGGACTGGGCACCAGGGAGTGCTGTGAACCTGCCTCTCCAATCACCAACATTGGCTAGAAAACATACATTGCAAGTGTTATATAACAAGACAGAATACTGGAACAGATTCATCTTCTTGGATTATTCCAGAGTGTGCGTGAGCTGATCCTGAAGAAAACCACCTTTTCATTTTCAATATTTGTTGTATGTAAACATGAGGTCAGGGTTGTTAAAGAAACAAACTCCTTCAGAGGTAATGTGTTTTTTATTTTGCCTTTAGCCTGTTTGATACCTGAAGCTGATTCACTTATGTTTAAAATACAACCTGAATCTAAATATACAGCAGATTCGTCTATGCCTTCTGAATGCCACAGTCCAGTTTAGGGATCCGTTAACTCCCATGATAGTATTTCTACATTATTATGTCCATAGTTACGTAGCCTCACACTTTGGCTCGGTCCGTGATATAAGTCACACATGGTATTTCCACAGGGAAAGAACACAAGGAGGACAAGGTTCAGTCATGTCCACCAGATTTACAGCCCACAGAGTGAGTAAGAGTTATCCACTGTGATTTATCGGACAATACCAAAGCATAGTATAGAGGGATATGTGCATATGCTATGTTAGAATGAGAGTGACCTACACTTGTGTACGTAGGGCCATAAAACAATGACTCACTAGTAGTAGTGGGATATCGTAGATTTATAATTTATAAGGCGTGTCAAGAAACATACAGTATAATGTGGGAAACCCCTGAAAAGTAACATCACAAGAGCATATTGTACCAGGTCAACCTATATGTCCTTAAGCTTGGTGTGGCATATATATCACACATGTTAGCATGGGGGTTAAAAATCACTTGTAGCAGTTGAGCATTTGTGCTTAATGTGGTCAGATGAACCTACTTATCATTATCAAATTGAATCCTTTATCTATTTACTGCGGATTTGGACATCAGAAGTTAAAGCATTACTGAAAGAGCCAAACTCTCAAAGCGTCTTACATTAGAGGCCTTGCCTCATTTATTACTGTTCTTCAGACGTGGGAATGTTTCTTCTGGAAACTGCAGTTTTTCTGAGACATTTTCAGTTATAATAAATCAGGGTTCGCACACCTTTTCCAAGGTCAAATTCAAGCACTTTCAAGGTAATTTTCAAGTTTTTACCTTATGTTAAAGCTGTGGTAAATTACATGTTTCTACAAATACATATATATTATTTCACTTTTTTAAATTACGTTAAAAGAGATGGTATTATGATATAAACAACTAAAATGGTGTTGTGTAATGTGTGTGTAATAACAGAAGGATAATAAATTAAGTTAAAATTATATTCTACTGTTATTTGTTGTGAGAATTATGCAGATACAATTTCAAGCATTTTCAAGTACTATATTCAAGGATTTCAAGCACCTGTACGACCCCTGATAAATACATCATATATTAGGTACAGGGTAAGTCTAGTTAGTACTGAGTTTCTTGGATCAGCTTCAGCTTTGTTACATACATTAGGTTTCTTCAAATCATTACTACTATGAGTCATGAAGCTATAGCATGAGTTCAGTCAGGAAGAGGATCCTTTTGCATGCACAGGTGTGTTTTATCACACATCAGCTGATCACATCTATCCAATAGAACAGCGACACACTTACACATACATAGAGAGTGCAGTCTAAGAGTGTAGCCCAACAAAACTCAACCAATATCAAATTGGCCTGTACACAGTCACAGTCACCTGGTAATTCGCACTTTATATTAAATATTCACTCTCTAAATGTGAAGCAGGCTGGTTGGATGTTGTTAGCAATTTCTGTCCTGAAGCAGCAGCAGCAGCAGTTCCTCAGTATTAAATAATAATTATATAATAATATGTTTATTTCTATAGCACCTTTCAAGGGCAGACGTCACAAAGTGTTTCACAACCCCAGGCATAGAAATAAGAAAAATACAAAACAACAAATGGGTCTTGAGCTGCTTTTTAAATACATGCGCAGTATATGACTGTAGGTACCGTTTATGTACCTGCTTTATTTTATAGGGGCTGGGCAGTTGGTGTGATTCCATGAGACCGAAGAAGGGGTCCTGAGCTCCTTCAGTCTCCTCCATCAGGTACAGGCTGTCAGGCACATCCAAAGCCAACCTGCTAGACAAAGAGCGAGACGCACCAATGTTATCAACAAAAATATTAAAACATCACACACGTTTCGTGCTATACAGGCTAATGCTACACTTTCTGCACTGTTGATTTTCATGAATTTAACATTATAATAAAATATGACTGGACTCAGATTAACGCAGAGCATCTTTTGCATCTGCGGAAACAACAGCTGATACATTACTGCTGTTACATAACATGGCTAATTAAACATTTATGATGCCATTCACATGAAAGTAGCTGAATTTGTCCATCACTCACTCAATAAAACACTGCCATTTCCTTTTCAGTCTTTATTCCCCGGAACAATCTCCCTCATAAATATTCCACCAGACGCTTTTGAGCTCAAACATCCCTAAACACGTACAACCTCTGCACAGCTTAAAATTTTTAGCCGCCCAAGGAAACAAAACATTCTTCCACTGCGCGTGATCAAATCTGTCGTGTGTGAGTGCTTGTGGGTGTGCAGACCTGTCAGACTCAGCCATATCAATATAGGTGCATCTTTTAGAGCGCAGCAGGCGGTCAATAGTCTGTTGAATCTCCTCTGGAAAACAGAAAGGGGTTAAACCTCTAAGTGTAGTAGTTTCCTGCAGAAACACAAGCAGAGTCCTCATATTTAAGGTCTAAAATATCTGACATTACAAATGTAATGAAGGTGACCACACAGGTACGACCATTCTGCCTCCTCTCTACATCTGGCATCCTAGTTATTAGGTAGTATTTTCATCATGGGTCTTCATCATGGGTCAAGCTTATTTCGCTTAAACTCTGGGTTTATGGAAATCCACACCCTAGTCTTGACCAATGAAAATAAAATATTGAAAAATCATATTATAAGACTGAGATGACAAACGCCACCATACCATTCTATTTTATTCTACTGTTTGATGAAATGAAATACTGAATCCAAAACCCCCTGTAGACAACAGACAGTGGCTTCTCCTCCTGCTTATCATTATACATTGTATTGCACTGTTTTCATCAACCATGACAACAGCATGATTGGGAACCTGTCGGATGCAATATCAGTGTCACGGTGTAATTTAAGACCTGATGAATAGAGGCTGTTGAGACACTGAGTTTGATAATATTGCATTCATCTGCTCTTATATTGGCTTCTAAATTAGACTTGCCAGGGTTATTTGGGAAGCCTGCATTGTGCAGATGTATGACAACAGCACTGTTTTAGCAACAGACAAGGACAACTGTGTTTTCACATTTTTACCTAAGCTTGCCTTGGAAAACTGCCTAAAAGAAAATAATGTTTATTGTTAAACTGAAAATCCTCTCGCTTACTGACTGCATGATCTGCAAATGTAAACATGTATGTGGGTTTTATATTGCATTAAACAGACTCTGTTTTTGTCTCTCTAACCGAGCAGGAAGTTACAGTATATTATATATATATACATACAACGTAGTTTGGAGAAGAGTTACAACTGTTTTTCTACTCCTGCTTCCTCCACTTCCTTACCAAGCAGGAAACCACACTGCCTGTGGTAGACTACGACCACGCCATACTGCAGCTGAGACGACAGGTAGAGAGAGAACCGGGGCTTCGGTAGGTTGGGTTGTGGTGGAGGAACCTGAGCCGTCACATAGTCCAAAATGTCCCCGCTGTAATGTTAAGTATATAACAAAATGAATGATATGTTTTACATTGTATTTCTGTACTTACCTTCATCAGTATTAGACCTTCATCAGTACTGGTCCTTCATCGGTACTAGTCCTTCATCGGTACTAGACCTTCATCAGTACTAGTCCTTCATCAGTACTAGACCTTCATCAGTACTAGACCTTCATCAGTATTAGACCTTCATCAGTATTAGACCATCATCAGTACTAGACCTTCATCAGCACTAACCTTTATCAGTATTAGACCATCATCAGTACTAGACCTTCATCAGTACTAGACCTTCATCAGTACTAGTCCTTCATCAGCACTAGACCTTCATCAGTACTAGACCTTCATCAGTACTAGACCTTCATCAGTATTAGACCTTCATTAGTACTAGACCTTCATCAGTACTAGACCTTCATCAGTACTAGACCTTCATCAGCACTAACCTTCATCAGTACTAGTCCTTCATCAGCACTAGACCTTCATCAGTACTAGACCTTCATCAGTACTAGACCTTCATCAGTATTAGACCTTCATTAGTAATAGTCCTTCATCAGTACTAGACCTTCATCAGTACTAGACCTTCATCAGTATTAGACCTTCATCAGTACTAGTCCTTCATCAGTACTAGACCTTCATCAGTATTAGACCTTCATCAGTACTAGACCTTCATCAGTATTAGACCTTCATCAGTACTAGACCTTCATCAGTACTAGACCTTCATCAGTACTAGACCTTCATCAGTATTAGACCTTCATCAGTACTAGACCTTCATCAGTACTAGACCTTCATCAGTATTAGACCTTCATCAGTATTAGACCTTCATCAGTATTAGACCTTCATCAGTACTAGACCTTCATCAGTATTAGGCCTTCATCAGTACTAGTCCTTCATCAGCACTAGACCTTCATCAGTATTAGACCTTCAACAGCACTAGTCCTTCATCAGCACTAGTCCTTCATCAGTACTAGACCTTCATCAGCACTAGACCTTCATCAGTACTAGTCCTTCATCAGTGCTAGACCTTCATCAGTACTAGACCTTCAACAGCACTAGTCCTTCATCAGCACTAGACTTTCATCAGTACTAGATCTTTATCAGTACTAGTCCTTCATCAGTATTGATGAAGGTCTAGTACTGAAATGTTGCTATTTAATAAACTATTTTTTAATGTTCAGGAATTCAACTTTTTATTTATTTTACCTGATGGTTTAAAAAAATACTACAAAGATCACAATACATATGCAAAAATGTAACATATCCTTTATCGGGCCTGACTTACTTTGGTACCAATGTTGCTAGCATCAAAATCAGACAGAAAAGCCCACATTAGCCATCAGCCTGTGGATATTCTCACCATGTTCGCCTGACATTGACTTTGAGAAACTCTCTGCGGGTGACCCTGATACCTCTGGTTGCCGCTAACCTGTAAACACAACACATTTATACATTTTAGAAATAAAGCCTTTGCTGACAGGCTAATTTGTTACCGTGTAGTAAGGCTTTATTTTTGTTGTACTCACCAGATTGTGGAAAAACATCCAGTGTGGCGGTGGAGGACATTTGGGTAGTAAAACATTGTTACAGTTTCTAAATATAGCAGATATTCTGAGGAAAGAGGTACAGGTTTGGGGATTTAACTAGCTAATGGTAAGATGTTTAAACACTGGTAAGTTCGGTTGAGCGACGTTTTTCCCGCGTCAAATCACACCGGACCAATCAGGTTGCGAGATTGACCACGTTGAAAGTAAACACTCGTGATGCATTCAGGGACTATAGGGAAGTTTGAAAGTTAAGTTGGGGATTGAAGACAGGCCGTACTGTCCATGAAAGAATCAGTTACTATGGTTACGGCAGATAATTAGCAGCGGTGGAAAGTTAATTTACTCAAGTACTGTAATCAACTACAATTCTCAGGTACATGTCATATAGTTTCACTTTATGTGGAGGTCCAAACATGACTTCAGCAAAGAAGTTATAATATATTAATTATTTAATTAGTAAATGAATTTCAGTTATTTATTATAACCTCTTTGACTTTAGTCTCAATAAATAATTAAATACATAAATGCAGAAATAAATGTGTAAATAACTACAGGAATAAATAAATAAATGCCTAATTAATTAATTAATAAATGCTTAAGTGAATGAATAAATTATTAAATGCATACATAAATGTATAAATGCATAAATAAATGTAAAAATAAATACAGTAATAAATAAATGCAGAAATAAATACATAAATAAATAAATGAATAAATAAATACATGAATAAATGTATAAATAAATACAGGAATAAATAAATAAATGCAGAAACAAATACATACATAAATAAATGAATAAATAAATGCATGAAAAAATGTATACATTAATTTATAATCATAAATAAATGCAGAAATAAATTAATTTCTATATTTTTGTTCACCTACATTTGTGTATGCCTGTATTTCCGTGTCCGTATGTAAATGAGGTAGGAGGTCCCATTTATTCATGCATTTATTTATTTATTCAATATTTCAGCATTCATCTATTCATTTATTTTTATTATTCCTGTATTTATTTATACATTCGTTTCTGCATTTTTTTGTTTATTGAGACTTAAGTCATGTTTAGTTCTCACTACATTCACCACATTCACAATATCACAGCTATAGTTAGTTACTTTTCAGACGTACAAAAAAATTAATATTCTGAATTATTATAGAACTACCAGGCAGTATAATAAAGTAGGTAAATTAGCTCTATAATGACCAGTTACAACCTATGGTTACAACTTTAAAGGACTGCTTGGTAATTCAATATTTCTTCTCATAGTCACTACTTTTACTTTTTACATTTTAAATACACCGTGTTGCAAATGTATCTGTAAAACTTTAAATGCTGAATTTGACTTGTACTGCAGTAATTTCACAATTTACTTGGCATTGCTACACTTCTCTTAACCACCACCACCATTACACATCAAATTAAGAAAACTTGCAAACATTACAAAAAAAAAAAAATGTATTTAGCTTTTGGGACAGAAGAGGAAATGTCAGATAGTTGATTTAGTATGTAAACATCATATTTTTGGTTGCCTAAATAGGAAAAGGAGAGGAAATGTGACGTCACCGTGGTGGTGAATGATTGGCCACGCCCCTGTGCGTGAGGAGGCAGGCGGTGACGTGACGCTGGTTGAAGGGCTGGAGTCCTGGAGCTGAGAGAAGAAACTACAGCAGAAGGAAACGCCGTCTGTCGGTCTTAGTTGCTCGGTTTTGACAGAGCACTCCCTTTAAAATGGCGTACCACAGCCCGTACAGAGCTCCCCCGCACATCAACGCGCCTCCGGACCAGGGTTTTCTGTGGAATATCTTCCAGAGGTGAGTGGGGGAAAGGCGGGTTGTTTCGCTGCTGTGTGCCCGTCTCCCTCTCACTCCGCTCCGCAGTGAGAGGGAGAGTGGGGCTGGGTGGTGGTGGTGGTGGTGGTGGTGGTGGTACGAAATGTTGAAATCACAGCTCTCCATTTGTTTTCATCATAATGTCCTTGCTACTGTTTTTAAATTGTCAAATTGTCTTGTTCTAATGTTACCTCTCAGTTGTGAAGCTTCCTGGAAAAACCACTGCACAGTGTACAACAGACACACACACACACACACACACACACACACACACACACACACACACACACACACACACACACATCCTGTAATACACCACTTCCTTGGCTTTAAATTGAATTGAGATGAAGAAGTCACAGGCAATCAGCTGGCTCAATCTGTGGACTGTCTTCTTACTGCAATGAGAGTTTACAAACTGGGGTCCATTCCAAGGACCTCCAGGAGTCCTTGAAAGCTTTGTTTTAAAGCTGGGCTCTATAGAGATTTGAGGGGATGATGTTTCCTGAATTAATCTTCCAGTTGCCTCTTTCTGCACCAAGTGAGCAGTGAAATCCTCTCAAGGTGGGGGTTTTCTGAAAATACAAAAATCTGACATTTGTGAGTCTATATGACGCAGTGTGTATCTATTTATGTGAGGTTGACATGAATACATTGGAAAACTCTCCAACACAACTAGAGATAGACATCCGCCGGCCGATATTATTGGCCAATATTTGCGTTTTTTTAGGTGTATCGTATCGGCCGATGCAGGCTGCTGCGTTTGCCGATCGTTTTTCCCGGCATTATTTACAGACAGGCGTTCACAGGCAGCTCTGTGTTGCTGGTTCATTAAATGTTCCTTTTTTTAAATTGAGACTCGTAACATTTGGTATCATCATTGTGTTAATTGAGGGGGCAAAAGTAGTATCGGCTCCAAATATCGGCTCAAGGAAACCGGCAGTCCGTACGGTCGATCCCTGAACACAACCATGACCAATCAGCCATAGACTGTATTTTCTGTTCTTGAGATAGTGTTACACTGTCAGTGGCGGTTATTTAACCACTGACAGTCATCAGTCTCACCATAGCCTGAGTCAAAAGTGTGTCAGCCGCTAAGAAGGTCACAGTAGTAGGCAGAGAGGGAAATACTTGAAATGCTATGGCCCCCTGGTAATAGTAAGCTATAGAGTTATGTAATACTGCAGAGGATTTTTTTCTCTCACAACATTCAGATGCTGCACGCATTGCCAGGCTTGAAGCATCCATAACGAATTATTAATGTATGGTGCAAAACCTCTGAGAAAACAGGTTGGATGTACACCTTTTGTCTTCTTTTTCTCTCGCACATTCCTTCACGCAGGCAGCACCTATCATGACTATCATGACTGAGTGCACATGTGGAGCCACCATCTTTTTATGTCATTCAAAAAAAAAAAAAAGAATATGACTGTCATGAAAACACACAGTCATCACTCACATGAGCATTGTACCGCCTCATCCGTAAATATGTGGCAGAGCGGTGCTGGAATTCCCTCAGTCATGTGCCTTGAGTCAATAGAGCATAGTTGAAGTGGGAGGGCCTTGAATCTCTCTCTATTTCTCTCTCTCTCACACACACATACACACACAAACACATACACAAACTCTTACCAATTAATGACTCACCGTCCCACTGTTCCACTGCCTTTGGGCATCCATTCAGGTTTAGTAAAACTTTGTCACTTTTTATCCTATCTAATCATTAATATGTAATGACAGGAGAAGAAATCAGCGTCATGTTAGCAAGCCTTCAACCAGCTAATACTATCTTACAGGGCTCAAAGGACTATTATATCAGCGTCTGCAGCCCACCGCCCTTAGTGCCGATGAGTAAACAGTCATCAGATTTGAAGTCCTTTAGGGGCCGTCCACACGACAGCGTAATGTTTTGAAAATGACGTTCAATGCAGACGATAACAGTGTTAAATTCATGTGTCTCATTTCTTCTTCTTAAATTGTTATATTTTATCGTACGATGCAAAGAAAGCAAGAACAACAACACGATATCCGCGTAATCTTATCGACCGCCCTGCGCTCTAAATATTGGCTTCTGCGATCGAACAACTCATATCAGTCGACCACTAATTCTCCCGGTTTTTGAAGGTAGACTCTAGCCGTGTTTTAGTCGGCCTCTAAGTTTAGTGTATATTTTAAATATATCTGCTTGTTAAATTGAGACATAACGCTTTTTCAAAATACAATATCCGAGCCCAAGCTGGTCCAAGCCTCCGTATTTCTACAACAACGTAATTCATCGATATTGTTCACTGGTTCGGCCGTTGTTGTCTGTTTTGTTTGATAGAGCGTTCGGACCGGGAAACCGTATTTTGAAAGGGCGTTACGTCAGACTAAACAGCCCCATTCAAATCCAGGTCTGACTCTGAGCGAATCCTGTGGAAGCCTTTCACTCTTGTTGCAACTGCTTTCCAATGAATGACGTTGGTATGCGAAATATGTTTGCGCCCAACCCTTCAAGAGTCAAGAACAACATCAGGCTCTGAGTTGGATTTAAATCAACAATACACATCTGTGTTGCTATGCAAGCACAACAACATGTTCACTTACTTTCAGCTATTGCTGGATGAATACTGAACATTTTGGGACAGCAACATACTCAAACTCATTAGTAACTAGAACTTGTAGAAAAAGATGTATGGTTCATTAGATTTTTCATTTTTTGATATACAGTAAACGTTGATGTGATCCCTGAAACAGACCCATGATTTGAACCACAACTAAACTAAATAAACCAAAAAAACGCAGAAATACAAAAACTAGCAATGGAAACTGACTGTTGGACACCAGGATTTCCTTGGAAGGGTTTGTGAATGCAGCTTTGGGTTGGAAGTTTCTTTCCGTTATGGGAGCCACAATGACATCGTTTATGTGGAAAAGCAGGGCAAGCTTTGTTCACAAGTCATATTCCAACCCGATTGCTCAATAGGAAACAGTGAAACATGGGAAAATCTGAGCAGAATAACCCGAACCATGGTGTTTAACGTCGTCTTGCTGTTTTCACCTACAAGTTCTATATTTGACAGCGTGAAGATGGACACACCAGATGGTTGACTGTCTGTCCTGCGGGGAAGAGGGTATTTTAATGATGTTTTCACTTTTTCAGTGAAAAGTCTTGTGAGGTTACTTCACCTGAGGCGGAGTGAGTTGGTATTAAGAAGAAGGGAGGAGAGGGAGAGGGAGAGAAGGGGAGAGCTTATTCTGTACACACATGCTTCTTTGAGTTAATCTATCAGTGTTTGGTAAAGGTTGGGTACCCCCAATGCCTGCACCGACCCAACCACTCCTCACTTTCACTGTGACAAAGCTCTCATTTATGGAGGCCTGCTGGGAGCTGTTTTTCTCCCCTATGTCACGTCTCCTTATGGTTGTTTTTCTTTATTTAGCTGGGGGGAGGTAAAGCGATGAGTACGCACAGACTTATAGCTGATCACCGTAAAAAGACTGCTATGAAGGCTTCAGACATGGAGATGTAACCGCACATAAAGCGTCACAGCTTTGAGTGGAAACCTAGCCCATAAAGTCGGCCCTGGGCTGGGCTTGAGGTTGTTTTTTTTTCCATTGAGGGTTTCCCCGTCTCCTCCCATCCCTCTTCTTCTCTGCTGGTATTTAGGTTTGTTGAGTGGACAGGTTGGACAGGTTGCTAAGGAACAACTGAGTCACTGGATGTTGACTAAGCAATTCAAAAACTGTGAGGCCCGTTATTTTAGTCACAGTCCAGCCTGTGAATGTTTTTATGTCCGTGCACCTCAGAGAAAGAGTCTTTGCGTACTTTTTGTAAATGTATCTTAATAGCTACATTGTCAGCTTCCTTGTATTTAGGGAGATGATTTGACAGTCAAATGAAAAAGTAAAGTATTTGTTGCTGCGTTGGGAACTAAATTCTTGAAAACTTAACAGTGTTCAGATCTCTCTTCTTATCTGAGGGGGTTTCCACCACGCTTGCTCACCCCTAACCATCGGTGCTGCTCAGGAGATGATGACATCTTCAGAAAGTATTTCTAAGCTCTACTTTGACTCTGAGAAGAAACACAGAACTCCTACACATTATTTAAATTTGTAAAACAAATAATCCCTCTAATACACACACATTTATTGGTTTTTATTAGGCCCTAATATGTGTTTAATGATCCAAGACATAGACAGTCACTCAGCGTTTTTCCATAGTATCAGGGCAGCTATTTCACACTGTCCTGTGACCTACCTTTAGACACTTAAGTGTGTCTTAATTCTCCTTTCTTTGATGTCTGCCATCAATTTTTCTAGGTTATGTGTGCACGTGAGCTCTTTTAAGTTAAATACTGACACAGAAATAGAAATACAGGTTAGAGTCAGGTTATCATGTTCCTTGGAGAACACTTATTTAAAGCATTAGGCTGTTTTTAGTTTTGGTTTATTTCTTTAAAAATATCTCACACTGTCTGAGATTCGTGCAAGCTAGCGCTCTATGCAGGTAGCAGGTAGCACTACAAGTTAATTCTACGGCTCCAAACATTCACTGTCACTTTTCGCTCTCTGAGGATCAACACACACCCACACACACACTGTTGTATGTCTGGTCCCAGGGGAGCTACGAGCGTACAAGCTGCCTTGTGTGTCCTGATCATAGAACTCCATTCATTCTCAATGGGCTGTTGAAATGCTTGCATACGCTCAGGAGGTAAAGTTTCAGCTGGCACGTGTTGATACATGCTCTCATTGTGTGTCAGAGCGTGTGTGTGTGTGAAGTGGTTAAAGCAGGCGGTATCTAATCTGTGTTTTCTTCCCCAGGGTTGACAAGGACCGGAGCGGAGTGATATCAGACTCAGAGCTTCAGCAGGCCTTATCGAATGGTGTGTATCAGTGTGCGACTGTTCTGCCACTCCCTTTTTTGTTTGTTTCTCTTATATCTCCTTATTTCTGACCATTTGGGATCTGTCTCTCCTTTTTCTCTGTCTTCTTCTTATTTTTATTACTCCCTCTTTGTGACCCCTCCGTCTTCCTCCCATCTCCTCGGTACACAGCCTTGCTTCTTGCCACGCTTTGATTTAAGCAACTAAAGTCTAAGCAGAGAATGGATTGTGGTTTTTATTTTTATCCCAGAGAGGCAGGTGAACTAAATAAAAATGAAGAGAGTTATATTTTTGTCCCAAGATAACAGAGAAGCAGCCGTAAAGTTTATCAGTGCAGCTTCAAAGACACACTAACACTAAAGTATGCCCCAGTGTCTCTTGCAGTGACAGCCGACTCAACGCTGTAACGGCTGGTGATTAAAAGTGTTAGTGTGGGCTTGGCACGGTCCATCGCAGTCCAAACAGTCGCAGGCCTATAGTGCATCTGGAGGATCCTGCCATGATGAGAAAGTGATTTTACGGTTAGTAGAGAAACAGAGATGCAGTGAGGGATATCGCACAGGCAGTAGTGACAGTAACAGTGTGTTTTTCCTGCTCTATCATAGCTACAAACATTACCATGTCTGCCTAAGTACTTTACTATTTACAGTGGTTAACCAGCTTATTGCTTAAAGTAGTAATCCAGCATTACTTCCAAGGCCAGGGGCATTCTGTGCAACAGTATGTTGTGGGGTTACTGGTTACGACTTGTACTCCACTGTCTAGTGTTTCCCGACCGCGTGGAAGATTGGATCTTACTTTATGACTCATGTTTGGACTGGATTAACCCTTACCCCAGACAAACATGTATTCTGGGATAACATGGGTTAGTCTTCATTCTTAAGGCTTTTTCTCTTGTGATTTTTTAAGGAAAACATAGTTGTTTTAAAATAGGACTGGTAGAGCATAAATCTAGCTTTAGTCTCAGTATGTAAGCTAAGCATCTAAATCATCAGCCTAATTTTTGGCCCTATCCAGATTCTTTAATTTCCGGTATCTGAATCCGATCCAAAACTTATATTTTGTTAAATGATGATAAAATACTAATCTGACAGACCGTACTATCCCCATACTACTTGATACATATTATGGAGGTCGTGGTGCAAAAGTATTACCTTTATAAGCTTAAATTATTGACATGATATACATAAATGATTAACTGGGAGAATGTGACTCCTGACACTGACGTGACATGATCTACTACAGAGGAGACTTTATTTAATTATTATTTTGTTTAACCTTCATTCAACTTGGAAGTCCCTTGAGATTTAGATCTCATTTTCAGGGGAAACATGGCCAAGATTAAATACCATTTCAAGTTTACAAAAATATAAAATAAAGCACATTAAAAACAGAGAAGGGACAGCAGATGTGTAAGAAGAAGAAGAATTCCTTTATTAGTCCCGCAACAGGGAAATTCAATTTTTTTCACTCTATCATTATTTTTTATGTTACACACACAGGCCCGAAATACACACACATGCACAGACAGGACCTATATACATGCAATTAATGGAAAGATGTTAGAGCGAGGGGGCTGCCAGTGACCGGCGCCCCAAGCAGTTGGGGGTTCGATGCCTTGCTCAACTGCACCTCGGCAGTGCCCAGGAGATGAATTGGCACCTCTCTAGCCAGCAGTCCATGCTCCATTCATAGTCCACACAGGGACTCGAACCGGCAACCCTCCGGTTCCCAGCCAAGTCACCTATGAACTGAGCTACTGCCACCCGTGTAATACAAAATTAAAAGCAATTGCACTCCTCAGATACACTGTTTCTTTTTAATCAGAGCTCTGAACTTTCCAGAGGAGCAGAAATCCTGAAGCTGTGGTGTGTTCTGAAGGTTATTCCATGACCACAGCGCAAAATAGGAGAAATCTCTTCTACATAATAAATCCTGGGAATCTGGTAGAGCCGCTATGTAGTGGTGTGAAGAACGGCTATTGGTGAGTGACAGGAGATGAAAAAGATCTGAAGGGGAGTTTACCCAGGATGGCTTTGTAAATAAAACAATATCAATGCTGCTATTTCCCTTACGGCTAATGAAGGACAGTAAAACCAGATTATAACGTACACAGTGATGTGTGAAGGACACGTCTTACTTTGTTGGAGTGGTTGGAAAGCAGTCCACTCTGATTGTACAGCGGTGTTACGATGCAAAGGTTCTTCCCTCAAATTATCTTTGGCTGAATACAGACACTGGCTTGTCAAGTGGAATTTGCATTGAAAAATTCAGAGCCTAGCAATTCTGTGTATTGCTCAGAGTCAGTGAATGCTACACCCAAATCATTTTTCACCTTCACAAAGTCTTAATTTGAGTTGAGAGTTGAGGATCGGTAACAAATTGGAGTCATATGCCTCCGGGTGTTTCAGTTTTTTCTGACAGTTGTGACACTTGTGTGCAAAATGATCACATCACACTCATGCGCTGCTTGAAACTTGTAACAAGAAGGAGAAGAAACGGCCCAAAGCGTGGCTTCATTTCCACATTACAGATGACAACAGCAGGCTGTATATGTATGTTTTCCAGTCCTACTTTTTCCCCACAGAAAATTGATATAATAAAGAATTGGACCGATACGCAGGCTGGCTCTGGAAGTTTCTACTTCACACCAATGTCTTAAATCAAGGCTTAGGATTTCAACTAAATCTAACCCAGTTGTTATTGTTACCTTGCTGTGACAGGCGTATATGAACAGTCAATTCATATACGGGATAGAACATGTGAAGTAGTGATCGTGCAATGTACGTGCAATCGCTCTTGGTCCTGTGTAGAGGGGAGGAGGATTCAAAAAAAGTATACCTGAGATTCCGCAAGGCTGTTTGGGGAGCAGCGTTGAATAAATGATGCAGGTCATCTTGCTCAAATCCTGGCAAAGGAAGTCAGTTTTACACTCGCTTGGACTGAGGAGAGTAACAGGCTGATAAAATATCTGTTTTCAGGCCCACACACAACACAACACAGCACCAGCATCGCCTCTTGAACTTCCTCACAATGAGACAACGTGGTTGAAATGTGCTAATGATTAATGTCACGCATATTTCAGAGCACAGTAGAAATTGTGGCACAGGATGATGTTTGTCTTCTCATTAAAATATAATGTGCCTCCCCATCGTGTTTATGGCTGAATTGCTCAGGCAGCTTCTCAAAGACTTCTGAACAGATTACTCTCCTCAGAAACCCATTTTTCTGGGCACTTCAGAGGACAAAAAACAGAAATGTTGAAGCCAGCAGCAGGGAAAGTAGCTGTTATCAGGCTGCACAGTGGCTCTGGCTCAGCATACTGATTAGTGTGTGAGTGTGTGAGTATGTGTGCATGCATGAACATGTGTGTTTATCTAAAGTATGTGTGAGTGTTATTGTTTTTGTCTGCATTTATGCCAAGGGTCGGTAAATAGCCTTTTTGTTTTAACAGACAAAAATCAATCGCCCAGCAGCGCTGCAGACAAAACAAGACAGAAGCTACAGCTCGTTTCTCTGAGCACATTAACGCTGCTTCATCACGTTAACAACACTGAGCTGACTGAACACAGCTACTGTAGCGCTGCTGCTGGAGGACCTTCGCTACAAGTCTTAGTAGAAAATAAACAAAGCAAAAGTGATGTTTAGAGGCTAACGACCAGGGAAAGGATAAGGATCTAAACAAGCCTCTAGCGACTAACAATAAACAGTACCGCTAACAACGGAGCAGGATGACACAATATAACGTGTCTGAAAAGTCAACCGACAACGAGACAGAGACAGGGGCAGCTGCTATACCAACTCTACAGTATTTAATCAGCAGCGATAATATGGAGCCAAGTCACCAGAAACACAGAAGATAAACAGGAGTGTAGCTGAATACATTAGCATGGACCAGATCCCTGTTTACACTGTGGAGAAACCTGACTAGCAACAACTGGTTCAACAACTGAATCCAAGGTTTAACCTCCTTCATGGGATCATTTAATGTCCACAGAAATCCCTGAGCTATACAACACAAGAAAACAGTTGTGTGTTTTCTTTCTTATTTTCATTTATGTTGTTTGTATTGTTCTAATCTTCTTCGACTTTGAATTTCTAGTATGGTGACAACCCTATGTGTGTGCTACGTTTGTCTTTCCTTCAGTGTATATGTGCGCCTTGCTGTGTATGTGCGCGTAGTGAACGGCAGGTTTCCCGGTCCAGTCTCCGTCAGTTCATTAGGCTCACTAGGATATGAAACAGAGCCAGTGAAGCTGAACACACACACACACACACACCTCACTGCATCCTGTCCTGCAGTTTACCCGCTAAAGCCGCCAGCCCTGTCAACGCCTGCCTGTCTGTAGTGTCTTTACCGACTCTGCAAATACTGCTTTTATTTCTATCACACCATCAACTAAGCTTAGTCTGCCACGCTGCTGTTTTCCCCTCTTGACCTCTGTCTTTATTATCTACGTCTTTTCTCTCTGCTCTCTCATTTTCCCCCCTCCTCCCTCAGGAGAGCAGAGTGCAGAGAGTACCGAAGCCCAGGAGGATGCGTAGCGAGGCAGGGGTTGTTGGGGCTTTGCTGTTTACACGCCTCCATCCTCTTTCTGCACCGCATACTCTCTGCTTCTCTCATCTCATGTTTCAATACTCTGACTTCAATATTTGTCTTTTTGCACTTCCGAAATCTGTCAGCCTTCCTTTCCATGTTTCCGTTCTACATTTGAACCGTTTCTCTATTTGTTTTGGTGAGTTTTTAAATCTTTTTTTAAAGATAAAAAAGAGAAAAAATCTGCCAACAGGGCGGGATATTTTCAATGGTTTCTAACCCAGTCTTATTGCTTTGTGTGTTCAAAGTGTTTTGATGCCTCTGAGGCTCTATGCTCTGTGATGTCACGTTTTTCTAGTGTTGCAAACTGCATTACAAGCATGACATTGTCTCTGGTGGATAATTCTTTTGTTTGTGTTAATTAGAAACTAACAAAATTACATGATTACATGAGTCTGGATAAACCTCCTCTCCTCTCCTCTCTCATTTCATCTCTCTGCAATCCTCAGGAGGATATGGCACCGACTCCCTGCCTGCTGTGTCCTCTGTCTGTTTGTCCTCTCTCACTTTCTCTCTTTTTCTCTTGCCCATGCTCCTTTACGCTTACTCTTTACTTTCCTCCCTCCCCCTCTCTCCATCCCTCCGTCAGTCCTGGGCGGGACAGTACCATCCCCGATGAGGCACTGATTGGCGGTGTGCTGCTGAAGTGAATGTGCATGTCAGTGTGCATTCTCCTTGTCACTGTGCCATTTTGTATAAATAGAGAAGGTTTTGGCCTCCCTTCACTCAGCAGTGAGTAGACATCATACCAACTCTCCCTTGCACACAGATTTATAAACCTTCTTGAGTTATTTATTTAAGTGTGTAGGAGCAGTAATAGCCAGTAAAATTACTGATACGATTGAGAGAGCACAGGCTTGCTGTGCAGATTGCAGAGTTTGCTGAATGGCAAGACTCAAGGAGTTCATTCAACAACTCTTACCCTCACACCTCTTCATTTGTAGCATTTTGTAAAACTCGGTTACACTGGAGTTGAGTTAGATGGCAGTGAGCATGTGTTTTTGTCAGCCAGTGTTGAGCTTTTAAAAATATTTTCTGTGTTATCAATAAGTATGGGTATCCTTGTTGATACCAGTACCGATATTTTTTAATAGCCTAAGACAGCTCACACTCAGTTCAGCTGGACAACATTTGATTTTCAATAGTTTGAGAAAAGCTGGTGGTAACGTCAGTCCACCTTAAGTGAGCCTCAAGGTGGACTATGATGCTGAGCACCACTAGACGATGGATCTTGTCACTAAAATGAGAATAGCTGGTCCACCTTAAGTTCAGTCCACCTTAAGTTAGTGAGCCAGGGCCACTTAAGCTTGCCGATAACTTTGCGGCCAATCCCCTTCACTTCAATCAGCAGGTGGAACATAGCTTGGCTCTTGAAGGGTTGTAGTGTTTATTCACCGACAGATACGCACTGTCTAACGCTACATACACATGGGCACTGAGTTATTCTCAAAGGAATTCGATGCTTGACACATTTAAGTTTCGAAAACATTCTCAGATGCCTGGTGGCGTGCAGTACACCTCTGGAAACCCTGATGTTAGACTGAATTAATGTTACATGAATACCGATAGACAGATGGAAATGGATGGATGGATGATACATTTGGTATTTGATATATTTGAATTATATAATTTTAGCCATTATTGAAGAAGAGAAGAAAAGTATCATTATAACAGTCCATCAGACACGTGATCTGTTCAAGATAGGAATTTCAGCACCAGACATACAAGGTGATGATGAGGCGGATTTTAATGGTGGTAGTGATGATGTTCATCCGCTGGCCATCCTGCTATCCATTATTTTCCTTTTACATCTCAAAGTCAAACCATTACTTTGGGAAAATAGAATTAAGATGTGGAGTTAAGATTTGGAGGTTTGTATGTGTTTTTTTAGGTCAAGTGTGTGCATACAAGTACAAGTGTCTCACTGAGCTCCAGCACAGCCGTTATATGCGTGATGTGTTTACAATGCAGTCAGTTCACCCTGTTTTTCCACCAGCCTGCCTCTCTCCTCACCTCCTATATTCCCTCTCTCCCCTCCCCCTCACTTCTCCCTCTCTCCATCTCACCATTGGCAGTTGGGCTCACCAGAGAGAGAGCCCAGTGTGTGAACTTGGACAGAGGGTGCATTGTCCCAGTATGCCATCAGACGCACTAAAACATCTCAACCAATATGACCACCTCGCACTGGGCAGCCGCAATCTGTCTGGCGTACATTGGTGACCTCACAGCTAGCTACTGGTGTGAAAAGCGTGTGTGCGCATGTGTGTGATTAGCAGAATCTGTGTGGCTGGAAAGGTCAAAGTTCATTCTTTTGCCTTTGGTCATTTTTCTGACGGCTGTAATGCTGGAGCAACATTTATTCAGGCGTTACAAAATGATTGATGTCTTTGTCGGTCTGATAGGTCGGCCATCTTGCAGACTTAACCAGAAATTTAACATTTTGGCTGCATCACAGCACAGTAGAGCTACGTCCATATATTGTCTGATATTAGCTTATTGCAGATACGTCTGTGTAGGTGCGTCTGCTAATAAGTTACAAGCAATTGCAGTACAAAAGCATCAGCTAACATGTTGATGTTAAGCAAGTATAATGTTAACCATGTTCACTCTCTTAGTTAACTGTCATTTAATAATTGGCACTAAACACAAAGTACAACTGAGGTTGATGCAAACGTCACTGGTTTTTCAGTTCTGTGGCTATAAATGTTGGACAAATGACCAATTTTATGGTGCTAGTTATTTATCTATCTAATTACTTCAATGATGGGGTCATGAACCAAGTTTGATCGCAATCAATCCAATAGCTGTCAAGACATTTCACTGAAAAACAGAAATGTCAACCTTATAGCAATCGGATTCAGTAGGATTCAACCCCTGGGAAACATGACTGACCGTACAAAATTTAATTGCAATCCATCCAGTAGCTAAGTTATTTCAGTCTGGATCAAAGTGATCATTGCCATGAGCAACACAGGTAGCGTGGCTGAATAATTGCACAATTGCCATTTTAGAAACAGTAACCTAAACCATGTCAGGAGCAGTTCAGCGTGGTTTGTTGTAATACTCATTAAGTCTGTTATGGCTCCAGTTAAGAAGGGGATCTGGGCTCAAGAGTGCAGCATAGATGGAAGTATCTAGCAGGGTTATGCCAATAAATCGACATTTACAGTACAGACACAACCGTTAAAGGTCCCATATTGTAAAGAGTGAGATTTCAAGTATGAATCTGAAGATGAGCATATTATGGGACCTTTTAAAGCCTCCTAATATAACCGGGTGTCACAAATCTCATTGAGAAGACATGTTAGATTTAGTGAAACACATTTCATAGCTACTGTATAGTTTCTAAAATACTGTTATCGGTTTGCCAGAAAATAGTTTTATGGGACTGCACTGCAGCAAATAAACAGCAATAACTCTAACTCCTGGTTCTACAAATAGGTCTCTTGCATCAATGCGCTTATGATACCTTATGTTTATTGCCTTAGATCAGCACTCCAATAGATAGTATACGGATAATGATTCTGGCCCAAACCCAGAGCCTCTGGCGTTGTCCCAAAACCGCTCTACCCACAGACCCAGACAGCCTCACCCATCAATAAAACAAACCAAGGAAGACGAAGGAAATGTTGAGTGTCCTCTCTGAACACTGAGGTAAAATCTGGAGTACATAGTTGACATCCCAAACTCCTACAGCCATTTCTGCCCCCTTTTATAATTTATTTGGACACTTTTCTGAACTCTTTCAAAGGTGAAATGTCGTTGAGAAGTAAATCAAAAAAAAAGTTTAAAGGAGTTGCTTAATTTTAAAGAGTTTTATCTAAGCTCTCATGGCTCAAACCTGCTTACTGCTGGCAAAGCTAAACTGTGGAGGGAAATCAAAAACAAGCAGTCAGAAGCAACGAGTTGTGAATGAGGCTCCGCACTAAAATTCTGCAGATGCTGTTCGGGGTCTGCAGATAGAGTTGCAGGGAGAAATCTTAGGTCAGCAGAAGTGGGCTGGAGAGTTCAAGTTACTGCATCAAAGTCATCTTCACACGTCTCTTTCTTTTGTTGCTTTTGCTCATCTTTTTTCCTCTCCCCTTTCTCTTACTTCTCTGTGTTTTCTTGGCTCTTCCCTGCATCCTCCCACACTCACATCTCTTTATTTCTGCTCCTACACTGTCAGGCCTCTCTATAATAAAGTGAAGTGGTGAGTTAGCAAAGGATTTAGATGCCCTGATGAATCTTAGCATCTTGAGCTTGGGAAGAGGGATATAAAGTATTAATACCCTGCTCAACTATAGTCTTGTCGTTCTTTTTCTGACCATATACACCACAGGAATATTCACATAATATTGAAGACTTTGTCCCATTGATGAAAAATAACCATTTTGTGTGTTTGAGGGGGAAAGGGTCGTAAAATTTCACAAAACTTAACTGCTTTCAAGTAATTTTTCAACTTCAACTTACTTTGAAGGGGGAGATCAAATATTACAGTATACTACAGATAGAAGATGGATCATATATTCCTTATTTAGGCAGTCTTGCACTTTCTTCCATTGGATATTGTAAATTATTTTGAAAGATCATTTTTTTTGGAAATGTGGGGCTCCCGCTCTACCACTGAGCCACCTGGAGCCTCATTTACTAAGGTCCAGACTTTAATTGCTTCTCCTAGACTGAAGACCAAAGGATTGATCCTTTCTGATTACGCAAAAATGTCATAATTTAACCAAGAAAACATACTTAATGACATATTTAAGATATAATTAGCAACCGTCTCTGCATCTATTGTCTACTTGTGTTTATTTACCCACATTTTGTGTTGTTTCTGTTTAGCTTTTTACTGTTTCGGTCTCTGTTATTGGCCTCTGGGTTCCCTGCTTTTCGGTAATTAAAACCAGCGTCTGTACTTGGCAGTTTGTGTGCAGTCTTGCAAATCTTTACTCTTTAATCTCTACTTCATAACTGTCTCCTGTGTAGCTGCATTATCTGATGTTCTATCACATCTGTGTCTTTAGCTGCTAGAAAAGTATTTTTGTCCTTACAGTAGATACTGACATGTTTTTAACCGATGTTCCTGTGTCTCACAGGCACATGGACTCCTTTCAACCCAGTGACGGTGCGCTCCATCATTTGTAAGTAGCTGCCGACGGTGACATGCCCAACTTTTACACAACTGCTTGTTGTTCCCAGACTATGCAAGTTGTTTATTTTGCTTCCTCTCCATGACAACCTGATAAATTCATTGTGACACAAACGTATCGTTGGTTTCAGTAACTGCTGCTGCAGTGAAACCTGCAGACATCAATTACAGGAGGAGAGGGCATCAGCAAGAAATGGGAAAGTCTGTCTTAAAAGGCAGCTGGCGATTGCCTCAGACTCCAAATATTGATCTGTTTGCACACTTAAAACAGTTGTAATATGTAGCTGAGGTTCACTTCAGTGGACTAGATTAGCAGCTTTTTATCTGTTCTTGTGTAGGTCAGACTGTACCTTGATGCTAATTAAGGAGTTTTAATCTGTATCTGTATCTTTGGAATCTGAGATAACGTGGCTGATGGATTTCTTAACTTTAAACTCCTGGCACATGTAATGCCATTGCATCCAGTTTAGACAAAAATACGTTAAAAATATATTTCCCCGGGTCTCATATGTACTTTGTTCCCTTTTTGTTGTGTGACTAAATCCCCATAATTCCATCGCCTCCCCTACCAACTGGTCCATACTCAGTAAATCCATTGTTTAACAGTCCCCCAGCAAGAAGAGTATTCTGTGATAACACTCTCTTTGTTGGGAGGTAATTGGATTGAACCGCATGAGGGTGAGGAGTGGAGTATTGGGGAATCGAGCAATTTTATTTTTCTGATAAAGTGCAAGTCTTATGAGGCAGGAGTTAGTCACAGCCCTTTAAAACTGTATGTGGTACTATTTATGCTTTCATGTGCAGGATGTGTCCCACGTGCATGCTGTTCTAGAGTTGTGTGTGTACGTGTGAGTGTATGAGACAGAGAGCGAACAATTGGCCTCATTCACTAAGTTTTTTCTCAGAAACATCTATCTTCCTAAGTTTTTTCTTAAATTTGTTTTTCATTAAAAGTCCTAAGAAAAGGTCGGAAACTTGAACCACTGAGTCCTTTGTACCTTAGTTGTTAAAATTATGAATCCCATTTCCTTGCAAGTTAAAGAGTGTGCTAGTTGTTCCTCATTAGCATAGTTAAATGTCTGGGTAATCCCCGTAAAAGGGCATGACTACAGGGCTGTGTGCAAGCAGCCACACACACACAAACACACACACACACGTAAATGGAAAAGTAAAGTTGAGAGAAACAAGTCAATAAAGCCCGACAAAAGTCTACAGAGGGTGGAGCATCATTACAAAATATATGTAAACCGTTGTGAAATGGAGGCACTTCTGCTGGAAGTGAACCCCAGAAGAGATGTCAAGTTTAGAAGTAGTAGATATAAAGAAATATATATGAAACCCAGCCTTGGGATGTGTCCTTAGCTCTTCAGCTCACCTATTAAAGCATGTGCCCCAGGTGCTGAGGTGGTGTTCTCACTGCTGCATGGAGGGTTTGAGTCAGACTCTTTGCTGCATGTTGTCCTCTCTCTCCCCACTTGTCCTTGTCTCTCTTCAGCTGAAGTGTCCATAAAGGCTAAAAAAGCCCACAAATAATCTTAAAAAACAAAACAAAAAACAGAACTAGCTCACTAACTCATTTCAAAGACCATATTGCTTTGTGAAATAATGAACATAATGAATACATTTTAACAATATGCAACTGTATAATTGTGCAAAATAGATGGCTATTGCAGTTCCTTCAAAGATGTCAGCACTCTCTAACCAGTGAGCCACCTGGCGCCCCAAGTACAGAGGCTGAAAGTCCTAAAATACAGGACCGTAAGCCAGGGGAGCAGGGTTCAATAACTAACTAAACCAATCTGAGGCCTTTTTTCTAATCGAAACCAAGATTTTTTTCATTCCTAACCCTAACCTTCACCTATTATTGGCTAAAATCGGTCACTTAACGTCCAGTTCGCCTTATTTTGACTTCCGGCTCGGTCCTGTGGTCCGTCGGCGTGTTTGCTCATATGAATTTCTGTGCATAACTTTTAGTAGAATTTGGTACGAACCTGTTCATGAGAACATGTTGCTATGATAAAGGCAAAAGAGCCAAAAAAAAAAGATGTCAGCACTCAAATGCGTGTAAGAGTGCTCTTGAGTGTGCGTAGCTTTTGTTCAAACCAAATAAGAAAACATGAGTGAATGTTAGAACCTTCATGAAAACTGCTTAAGTGGATTTTAAGAAGACATTTCCTCTTAACAACTGATGGTGAATGAGGCCCAATGTCCTTTCAAATGTATCTTCTTGACCTCCTCCCTCTCTCCTTCAGCCATGTTCGACAGAGAAAATAAAGGCGGCGTGAATTTCAACGAGTTTGCCGGCGTGTGGAAATACATCACGGACTGGCAGAACATCTTCAGGAACTATGACAGGGACAACTCCGGCTTCATCGATAAGAATGAGCTCAAACAGGCACTGACTGGATTCGGTGAGAAGCAAAGTATGCTTATATACTGTAATTACATTTGATGGATGTGGTGGAGGGCTCCATAGCTGTCTCTAGGAATGTTCTCTCTCTGCGTCAAAAGATCAGATTTGGTCTTTCCAGATGCTCTGCCAATGTTTGGATCCAACATGGTTTATTAAAAAAGACTGCACACAGGACGCACAGCCTTGTTTACAAAAAACTGTGCAACAGAGACGGTGATGACATGTTTTCTGTCTGTGGATTTTCATATGAAGTGGATCGATCCACACAGGCTGGTTTCTGGATCGATCGAACGTAAATAACTTTTTGTCGTTAGAAACATGGCTAACATTACAGCTAGCAGCCTGTTTACTGTCCAAAGCAGGAAAAAACGAACCACCTTGACTCCGCCTAGCTCCACTCAACCATCTGGGATCGCTCCTAAGCAGAGGGATTTCGGGCCCAGTGCAAAATGGTCGAGCCAATCAGGACTGCAGGTTGGGGTTTCTAAAGCGATTGTTGTGATTCGACAACAATGGCAGCTCGCATTGAGAAAGCAGGCGTCAACATCGTGCTGCTATTTCATCTGTGTTGTCCAATCTAGAGAGTATTTTTCCTTAAAAAGAACTCCAGAGAACGACTCTGAAGGCTTTTGTTGGTGGAAACCATGTCGGCTGTTCTGTTTTGCCTGCGTCGCTCTCATCAGCGTCAGGGGTTGGTTTCGATGTGAGTGGTTGAAGTAGCACGTCAGTGAAGATGACGGACAAGTGGTTTATCCAATCATATTTAAGGATTTTTGATAAGGCCCAGCCTCCTGAAATCGCTTTGTATGAGTGAAGCAAGGCGGAACAAAATTCATCTGGCGAGACTCAGGTTAAGAAACAACCGCAAGACCCCCAATTTGAACCAGCAGCCCTGGTCTCAGTGCTCTGATAGAGGCAGAGTGAAACACACAGTATTCTTAAAAAGCAGGCAGGTTTGGAACTTACTGATCTAGCTTAGTAAAAAAGTTTTTTATGGCTCTTCCTCCATTCATGGGAGTGTTTTTCTTTTGCCAGGTAACACTAAGAGTTTCCACAGTTACTCCAGTTATTCCACCGTCTGCTGTTTACTACCGGATGATAGCTACTGCATGCTGTTTTGTTGACTTGCCTCTTAGTGAAATTCTCTCTGGTAAGCAGTGATGTGGTACAACTTATATGTCTAGGGCTTTTATTGTGAAATGTTAGAATTGAAGTAGTGAAGATTCAAAGCCCTGCTGTTGTCATTGTGTAAAGATATGAAGAGATTGCCATCTTTGTCCAGATCATGGAGAATTTGGGTTATTATGTTACAACTCGATTGCTTTACCCTTCATTTGAGCTGCAAAAGCGAGGTGTCATTCTCCCAGAGTTCATACCTGTTGACTGACAGATTTGAAAAAGGACAGTGAGGTTGATACTGCCCCGCCTGTTTTTCCTCTCCTGGTTTTATTCGTAATCCGGGTTTCAAGTTTCGAGCTTTTAGCCCACTACTGGCAGTGAGAGGAATTACAAAAACACTTATGACGCCTCACGCAGCCAGCAGCTCCTCACAGCTCTGAAGACGAAGCCACAATTTTCCAAGTAGGCGATACCATAAGTGAAGGCCTCTAAATCTGATGGCACAAAGCAAAGTAACCGCACTTCTGCGCTAACACGGAAGTAAGATTACAAGAAGAAGAAGAAGAATTCCTTCATTAGTCCCGCGAATGGGGAAATTCAATTTTCACTCTATTATTTTTTCATTTTACACACACACAGGCCCGAAACACACACACATGCTCAAACAGGACCTATATACATGCAACCAATGGAGAGATGTTAGAGCGAGGGGGCTGCCAGTGACCAGCGCCCCGAGCAGTTGGGGGTTCGGTGCCTTGCTCAACAGCACCTCAGCAGTGCCCAGGAGATGAACTGGCACCTCTCCAGCCACCAGTCCACACTCCATTCATGGTCCACACAGGGACTCGAACCAGCAACCCTCCGGTTCCCAGCCCAGTCACCTATGGACTGAGCTACTACCGCAAAAAAACACAAAATGGAAGCTCCCCAGTCCATAACCACTACATTGTGCAGACAGTCACCATTTACTTCTTCTTCTTTTGCCACTTCTGCTACTCATGTAGTAAATATATATATATATTTTTTACGTCACAGACATGCACTTCCAGCTTGCCATTTAAAATGCAGAACAAACAATAGAGGACAAATCCAAACTTCTAATTTGGCACAAAACACATTCATGTTTCAGACAAAGCTCAACAAAGTCCCTGGTGGCTTTTATTGAAATTCAGTAAATGGCAGAAAAGTCATAATCAATATGTATGCATGTAACCGCTCATTGAAAAGTATGAATCATGTTGAGGGCGGGACTTTAGGCCTTCTCCAAGGTCCCGTTTGCTTTCACAAGGCTGTGTAGGTGTGACTAACCAAGGAATTCAAACCTGCGTCCAGTACGTTGTTCCATTGTCTTGTCCGCTGTTGTGCGCAGGTTATCGTCTATCTGATCAGTTCTACTGCACGCTGATAGAGAAGTTCGACCGCCAGAGGAAGGGGCAGGTTGCCTTTGATGACTTCATCCAGTGCTGTATTGTACTACAGGTAACAGACTCACACCAAATGAAAATATACACGTGATTTCATTGATTCATCCGATGAGTAAAGGATGTCCTTCGGTTTACTACCGGCATCACAATGAGGCTACTTGTGTATTCATAGGATTCAAAGGGGGAGTCTGAATTATGCATATTTAAGGAATGCATTACCGTCCTCCCTTTCGGATTATTAATCTCCGATTGGACTTTCCATTTGGCCGTTATGTTTCGTTTCAGTAATCTCACACACACGCACGCACGCACACGCACACACACACACACACACACACACACACACACACACACACACACACACACACACACACACACACACACACACACACACACACACACACACACACACACACACACACATATTCATAACAACTGTAATGGAAGCAGCCAAGCATAACTCTAACCTTTCAATACTACAGCAGTTGAAGCAGCTCTTCAGGTACGCGAGGAAAGTATTATAACAGGGGCTTTTGAATCTCCTCACTCAAGGTCTCGCAGCGTTATTTTTAGCTGTCGACCAATGCAACACGAAGACTTCATAGCGACGAGATATTGAGATGAGAGTGAGGTAAATTCACTATGTCCCCCTTCTTCTCCACAGAGGTTGACTGACGTGTTCAGGCGGTACGACACGGACCAGGATGGCTGGATCCAGGTTTCATATGAACAGTATCTATCCATGGTCTTCAATATAGTATAACGCACACAGATCAACACAAAAGAGCACAACTGGACACATCTGTGCCAAAGCTACCGGCACCTCCCGGACGTCTGCCCTGGTGGACACTACAAGATTTTTTTAAACCTAACTTTTTAGATCCAGTTGGACTGTTTCACACCAATTTATAAAAAAAAAAGACAAGAAAACTATTTTTTTTCGAGGTTGTCATACTCTCCAGATGACAGTATTTGTCGCAAGGTACAACTGCAACTCCTCACGTTTCTAAAAAAATCTTGTAGTGTTTAGTTTGATGACAAATCCGAACTACGTCCGGTCGGGGTCGGGGAATATTACGGACACAATCCTGTCTCTCTGTATGTCAGTCTGTCTGTTATTGTCGACAAACTTTTTAATGTCTTAACTTTAATTGATAGAAATAAAAAAAATAACTCTGTTGAAAGTCAAAAATGATGCATTGTAAATATGATTTAAGATGCATTGCATGCTTTTCAGGGAAATTTAGCCCCATGTTGAAGCATGCTTTCCCTTTCTTGTCTTTTCCTCAGCCCTGTTTCAACCCTTCTTTGCTCAAGCCATGTTTACAAAAGCGGTGAAAGCAGGCGTCGTTCTGCGCTGAGATTCACTGACATGCCAGCTTACATGCCATATTTGTACAAACTTATTTTAAATTGCAAAATCTTCCAATGTTAGGACATTTATTTTTTTTTGTGCTAGAGGTTAAGCGTAATACCTTTAGTGTGGCTTTTTTTTGTGCATGATGCCTTAAAATGTGTAAAAAGAACACAAAAGAAAAGTCTTTTATTAAAAATAAAACAAAAAAAAAACAACTAATGATGACTGCTTTCTTTATTAAAAAGGACCACAGAGCTGCTGTTGCTTTACAGGTGAACCTGCAAAGTGGCTCGATGTCGCCATCTGCTGCACGTTGTTAGTTTACCACCGCAATGCACCAACATGAGCCCCTGAACCCTGAGCTCTGCTCTTGCGTCTGCGGGGAGCAGAAGAGCGCTGCGCCTGCATGTGTTCAAGTACGGTTCAAGGGAGGTCATTATGGATCTCTCTCTCTCTCTCTCTCTCTCTCTCTCTCTCTCTCTCTCTCTCTCTCTCTCTCTCTCTCTCTCTCTCTCTCTATCTCTATCTCTATCTCTCTCTATCTCTATATATCTCAAGTGTTCAAGTCAGGTCATTATGGATCTCTCTATCTCTCTCTCTCTCAAGTGTTCAAGTCAGGTCATTATGGATCTCTCTTTATCTCTCTCTCAAGTGTTCAAGTCAGGTCATTATGGATCTCTCTCTATCTCTCTCTCTCACACTCACACACACACACACACACACACACACACACACACACACAGAGTTTGGTTTGCAAATACAAAACATCAGTCCCAAACTAATGATTTTCTTTTGCATATTTCTTCAAGTACAGACTAAAATCTACTAGTAGAAACACTGTCACGTGACTTTTGGCACGGTACCATGATAGCTGGTGTCAACGTCCTAAACGTCAAAGGAGTTATTATAACGCCCCCCCCCCCCCCCCCCCCCACACACACACACACACACACACACACACAGCCACAGACACAGACACTCAGTTTGGTTTGCAAATACAAAACATCAGTCCCAAACTAATGCATTTTCTTTTGCATATTTCTTCAAGTTCAGACTAAAATCCTTCAAGCACAAAAAAAAAAAAATCTATTAGTAGAAACCCAGTCACGTGACTTTGGCACGGTACCATGATAGATGGCTGGTGTCAACATCCTAAAATGTTTAAACGCCATTTGTCAACACTCACACGTGAAAACCCTGGAGGCTCGAGCTTCATGCATTTGAATACTGAAATACTTATTAAATACTTATACTAAATTATTATACCGGTATCATCCTTCAGCAGTGCAGCGGGAGGTGAAGACACAGGAGCGGGTATGTGTGAGGACATGCAGTAACTTCATAGTGACTGAAGGGGGCAGCAGACTCTCCCTTAATGTCAGTACGGACACGACACTAAAATACACCTCTGATGGTTTTAAGAAATGACTCAAAACCTCTTTTTAGGATTTTAAATAATTAAATTTACTGATCATTATATAATATTTATTTCCTATTTATCATATTTGTTTTTTAATGGATTTTTAAAAATGATTACCAACTTGTTTGTATTAGTAGTATTCTGTTTTGTTTGTTGTTTTTTTAAAGAATCTTTTTGGATTTGATTAGATTAGCCTTTTATATTTTTTTATTACCTGTTACCAATCTGCTTTTTAAATTTCATGTTATGAAAGGGGCCAAACAAATAAAGTTATAATTATTATTAACTATTAGTTTGAGGATTTAATGTAATTGAATCTAATGATTGTTATTTAATATTTATCATTGTTTTTTATGGATTTTTAAAATTATTCTAAATCCTTCTGGTATTACAAAACATTTTTGGTGTTTTTAACATAATACCATTTCCTTTAAAGGGATTTTAATGGAAAAATTAAGGTGAAATAATCATTTTCAATATGTATTCGTAAAAATATGTTATCTACCACAACTGTAAGGTGCTGGAAAAGCTTGAAAATGGACCTTGAAAGTGCTTGAATTGGACAATTGATTGATTATTATCAGGCTACGCGGTTGAAGATGAGATGAGATGCTCCACTAAGTCGGTTAAGAGTCTCCAGTTTCGACAAATCGAAGCCTCTTTGCACTGGCTACCTGTAAAATCTAGAATATAATTTAAAATCCTTCTCCTTACCTACAAAGCTCTTATTGGTCAGGCTCCGTCGTATCTTAAAGAGCTCATAGTACCGTTTTACCGACTAGATCGCTGGGCTCTGAGAATGCAGGGCTACTCATCATGTCTCCAAAAGTAGAATGGGAGGCAGAGCCTTCAGCTACCAAGCTCCTCTCCTGTGGAACCAACTCCCAAGTGTTATTCGGGAGGCAGACACCGTCCCTATATTTAAGAGGAAACTTTCCTCTTTGATGAAGCTTATAGTTACGGCTTAGCTAATTTTGTTCTTCTTAATGATGCTGCTATAGGCCTAGTCTGCCGGGGGATAATCCTGTTGCTGATACTCTCCTCTCTGTCTGTATCATTCATGTCTCATCAATGCATGTTACTAATTCAACTTCATATTTACCACCATAATGGTTATTGTCATTGCCATGTTCTGTCATTCTAGCTGTGCCAGTTTCTTACTGTTCTGCTGCATTAACTCACATAACTTGTAAGTCATATTCACATTACTCTATCACTATAGTTACTTTATGGTTGCTTGCATCTCTGGAAGTGTGTCTCTCTGTCTGTCTTTGTGTCTGTCTTTGTTTCTCTCTGTCTATCTCTCCGTCTTTTCTCTCTTTCTCTTTCCTTTTCTTCCTCCCCAACCGGTCAAGACAGATGCCCTAACCCAACAGATGTCCGTCCTCCACAGAGCTGGGTCAGTCCGACGTTCCTGCCTGTTATAGGGAAGGTTTTCAACGCCACCGTACTCTACGGGGGAATTGTTGGGTCAGTGTAAATCATAAATAAGTCATAGAGTGTGGTCTTTACCTACTCTGTAAAGTGTCCTGAGATAACCTTTGTTATGATTTGGCACTGTAACTAAAATTGAATTGAATTGAATAGACATTGTCCTAAAGTGTAACTGAAATCAAATGGAAACGCCACCACACACACAGGTAGTTTAAATGTGGTTCCACTCCCATGTACGTGCTGCACTTTTCTGTGTGATAATTTGCTTGAGGTGCAGCAGAGTAGAAAGGGCTGGCTGGGACAAATTGCCCATTGTTTCCATCCTGCCATGCCACATTTCACTGGGTTTCGTTCGGCAGTCCCTTCTCCTCAGAGTAGCCTGTGTAAGAGCGAGGTTAATGCTCTGTTTTCCTTGCTGCTCTCTCTTGGATGCAGTAGTTGCCTCTGGCTGGGGTTGACAGCTGGATTCCCTGGGATGACCCTAAACAACGTCAGGTCAACTGCCTGCTGCAACCTCAAGCTACAATCACTGGCACACTCACACACACTTATAAACACACACTGAGACAGAGCGAGAGCCAAGGCCCTGACCTCAACCAAGACCATCTTTTTCATTGTTTCACTGTCCGTCACTGTTTCTGTTATCGAGTCTTTTCCCATAAAACGATTTACATTCCTCCTCCATCCCTCCTATTGTTGAGGTTCAACTTAATGTCTCCGGGTCGGCCTCTTTATAAGTGTCGTGGTCCATTTTGGTTTCTCTCTGTGCCTTTTTATCATCCTCTGTCATTAGTTGCGGGACAGACTGTGGTCACAGAGCGCAGGGGGTCCGTGGTTACCGTGGCAATAACCGGCCCGAGGTGCGTAATGCGGTGAACCAGGAGACGGCGAGGCGTCTGCTTGAAGAGCTTGAGGCCTTCGACAGTGACCCAGACTTAAACGTGGCTGTCCTGCATGGAAAAGGTAAGAGATCAAATGAGCTTTTCGGTCGCGTCTTGCTCAGAGGTTCTTAACTCAGGCAGATATTTACAGACACACTGCAGAGTTTCAGCCCTGTTTTAGATTTTTTTCGAGGTGATTTTGTTTCCTCCAGGCCAACCAGTTCAAGCGTCAATCATAATCCTCTGCTTTTCCTTTTTTTATTCTGTCTGTGCCTCATTTTTTGACATTTCAGTTTAACAGCGGAGCAAGGTTTTTGGAACATCATGAAATACGGAGAGCATTACATCTGAAAGGAATCATTGATGGATGAGAAAAAGTGTGAAATTTGCAACTACTGACAGCGGCTGGTTAGCTTAGCTTACCCCAGCTTTAGCTTTTTTGTGTGATTTGTTGTTGGAATTGTGTTTGTGTATATTTTTATGTTGAATGTCTTGTACTTCTGTGTGTTTTTGGGTTGTCTTCTAACATTTTGGGACTGTGTTGGAAATAAGTGTTTTCACTTTAAAATGTCCTCCTTTTGGACTTTTGTGTTCTCTGTATAACAAAAACATACCAGCACCTCTAAACCCCTTGAATTAAAATGCTATGCGTCATCCTTACAAATGTCAAATTGTAAAAACACCTTAAAGTTTTACGGGGTATTATGAGCCGGACTATTTCTTGGCCCGGAGCAGTAACTTCCTGGAGTCCCCACTGGTAACTTGGCAACATTGCATTGACAACAAGCCTCATAGTTTACCTTTTTATTTACTACAAAGACATGACAGCAGTATTGTTCCTTTTGACCAACCTTTTTATCTAACTCTTGGCAAGAATAAGCACACTTCCCCAAAACATTGCAGGTGGTGAAAGTGCTGTAATGCAGCGATGGAAAGTCATGAGATAGTCATTGGAACTTCTCAGCCCTCTCCATCCCATTCTTCCTCTGCATCTTTTTTCCCAGCCTTTGCCCCTGAGAGTCCTTAAGATCTAGCCGAACTGCTGAGGTTTACAGACCAGTGCACACACAGAAAAAAACACACACACACACACACACCTGTGAGGTGGCCTGCACTGTGTCAGCAGCCGCCCAAAGCCAGAATCATGCCACGGCTCCTAATACCTCTAAAAATAATCATCACACACACTGAATGAACTTCTTCCCCCAGTGGAAATAATGTCTTCAACCTGGATCAACCTGTCTGCTGTATAAAGTGCACTGTGGCCCCAAGAGGCACAAGTATATATTTTGATTGGTACTTCAGAGGTTGGAGTCTCTCCAGATGACGGCTGCAGAGTGCCAATAGTCTCAGCTGTGAGCAGAAACGATGTGTGTTAAGAGAGTAATTAGCTTTTGTTAAATGGGTTAGCACAGTGGGTCGTTCCGGCAAAAGTACGATTCCAACAATGTCTGTAATGTGCCTTTAATCGTCCCACCACACATTCCTGTCAGCAGGTTGTCCTCTGTTGCTGCTCCGCTCTAACAGAAAGACTGACCTTCAGTGGTGATTAGCAGCCAGTCTGTGTTATGAGATGACAAGCAGGGAGGTTCTAGTTTGGCTGTAGTTTGTCTGAAAACATAAGGAATCCATTTTGATCAAATTAGCGCCAACACGACCGTTCTCTCAGCTCTCATTTTTCAGTGTCGACGTTTTGTTTTTTTTCACTTGTGAAATTAAGAGTAATTGCTTTCTGCAGGTTTTTGAATATGCCGGCACATATTTGGAGCGTTTTGGATTCGGATTTCTGTGGGTGTTTGTGGTCAGGTACACTCTAGACGTCAACCAGGCTGTGTTACTGCAGGGACATGTTCAGCCGAACTTTTAATGTCTGGAAAGCTTCACTACTCCAATAGAAACATCATACAGTGCAATTTGGGTTTTCTATCTTAGTTTAGAGGTCAAAATACAGAAAAACAAAACACCCAGTAGTGTCAGTAAAATGTAACAAAGCACATTTACTCAAGTACTGTATCTAAAGGGATAGTTTGACTGTCCTGAAGTGGGGTTTTGTCAGGCGGGAGTCCCGTACTGCTGTGGACAGGGGCAGCACTTTCAGCATTTTTTAGATACCTAATAGAGACGCAGCTAAAAAAAAACAATTTCACTATAAGTATACTATATTTAGAATATTTTAACCGCTTTACCTTGCGATCAGACAGCGCTTTCCACCAGTTTCCACAGAAGTTTCCCCTCTCTCTTTTGGCTGTTCAATCTCCCTCTGCAGATGCTCTCCTTCTGTATACTCTGGTTCTTAAAGGTATGCTTTTGTCCACACAGTGAACGGCAATATATTATTTTCAATGAAGCCCTTTTGCTCATAACAGTGTTTCTACAGTGTTGTTCTACAACCCTAACCCTATTAGTACTTTTTTATTTAAGTGAAGGTTCTGATCTGAGTTCTTCCACACCGTACTGATAAAACCACTTCTTAAATGGCTTTGCGTGAGGAGCTCAGGCCTTTCTACACAGCAGACATTTGAACTTATTCATAGTATCATAGTCATAGTAGGAAAAGCACCAGTGTAAGTTATAATGCTCTGCTCTATTAAAGTGTCACATTGAGCTGAAATGGACAATATGCCAGGACCCTGACATTGAAGCAGTTAAATGGAATACAGACATCATTAATTTAATTATTTGCAACTGTGCTTTTCCTACCGCAATATGTCAAAATGTCTTTGGGGATAAATGCCTATTGTCATGTTGAAACAGGAAAGGGTCTTCCCCTGGTGCCTCAAATTTAAACACACACTTGTCTGAAACAGTGATTCCCAACATGCTTGGCTTGTATCCCCTTAAAATGAAGTTTGTGACTCTTCATCAGTATTTTTTCAGTACTTCAGAAGAAACCCCCCCCCCCCCCCCCCCCACACACACAAAATCAGAGAAAGGACTGGAACTCATAAAATTTTGTGGCGCACATCATGATTTTTTTTAGAAGAAGAATTCCTTTATTAGTCCCACGAATGGGGAAATTCAATTTTCACTCTATTATTTTTCATTTTACACACACACATGCACAGACAGGACCTATATACATGCAACCAATGGAGAGATGTTAGAGCGAGGGGGCTGCCAGTGACCGGCGCCCCGAGCAGTTGGGGTCAACAGCACCTTGGCAGTGCCCAGGAGATGAACTCCAGCCACCAGTCCACACTCCGTTCATGGTCCACCCAGGGACTCGAACCAGCAACCCTCCGGTTCCCAGCCCAGTCACCTATGGACTGAGCTACGACTGTACACATACTTTCGGTCATATCATATACTTTCTATGGAAGACATGGTCCCTGTGAAAACTGGTAAGTGTGTGCGGCATCCAGAAGGCTTCCTTGCTGATATAGCAAAATGTATAACTACACCGCTTATTTTCATAGACTCTCTCTCTCTCTCTCTAACTAACAAACGTCATTAGACGCTAAACAATGCTTTAAGATCCTTGATGAACCGAGCAGCACTTTGTAGCTTCTGCTCTTTTTTTCCTTCAAGGACAAAGGGGTTTAGGGAGATCTGTCACATCGCTGCTCCCATAAACAGCATGACGCACTGTTTTCTATAATTGCCCTGCGCTGACCCACAGCTGTAATCAAAGCTCCCAGTTGATGGGTGTTGCTGGCACATGTGTTCGTTATAATCATTTTCATTAGTGTTACATTACGGAGAGAGGAGGATTTTATGAGACCCTGCCTGAGTCTGTGACATAGTGTTTGTAGGCCTCATGGGAAATGTTGTAATTACCACATGAATCCAACGGAAGGGGCTGTGGTTGGAGTATGTTAGTCTTCCATTAATGAGGATATTGTATATGTGCATATATATGTGTGTGTGTGTGTTTGTGAGCACATGTATGATTTGTGACTGTATTGGATTTGGGCTCTTTAGGGGAGAGAAGCATTTGTGTGCCAGCCAGCTCAAAGCAAGCTGCTATCCAAATTGCAGCCCTCGGACTCCAGCTCAACTTGTTGTTTTTTTCATCCTCATCATTTTCCCTTCCTCTCTGACTTTCCAGCTGCCATACTTTGTAATTTTGTGGTCTCCTCCAGGAGGGAATTTCTGTGCTGGTTATGATCTGAAAGAGCTGGCCAATCACACTGCCTCCCTCAAATTGGAGCAAGATGTCACCAAGGGTCCCGGTCCGATGGTGAGTGCAGTGTGTATGTGCTAGTGAGGGATATATCTCTATTTCTTTATGATCTTAACGGAGGGCTAAAGGTTCCCACAAAATATAAAACCAGATGTTTTCAGTAGTGATTGTGAATATTTTGAAGGGTTTTGGAAGACAGGTAGTGGTGAAGATGTGGGTTTAGGGAATGATGTTGAAACTGTGTGTAGAAAGTCCTCGCTTCTGTCTCTCTGATATCACTCGAAAAACAAGAATTATAGCATAAATGATGCACTGTAAGCAACAAAAACAGCAGCCTCCATATAATCTGTTTGGGTTGCATGCGTGAATTGTAACTCTTATAGAATACATAGTGCTTAATTTGAAACAGACAGAACTTGGGTCATTTGTAACTCTTTTGTTTGGCAGTGTAAACATTTTTTGTTGATAAAGCATGGAAATTGGAGAGTGCCTGGTGAGAAATATACGTTCATAGAGATGCTTCAAGTATACCGTACAGTGGATATATTCTACAGGGAGCCGTATTGCTGCCTTGTTAACGATGTGTAGCAGCTTTTGTACAGTGTGGGTTTTGATGTACTTATCTGCTTGTTTCCTCTAGGGTCCTTCTCGTTTGGTACTGACAAAGCCGCTGATAGCAGCAGTCAGTGGCTTTGCTGTGGCTGGAGGGCTGGAGTTGGCTCTGCTTGCAGATCTGAGAGTGATGGAGGAGAGCGCCGTCATGGGGGTGTTCTGTCGCAGGTTTGGTATGTCTGACACCTCACTTTACTGCTGTCTTTACTGCTACTATAGTTACTACTGTACTATGTTGTACTGGGTTTCTTCTTGGAAGTGGTGGTGGTGGTAGAACAGTAGTACCACTCCTTTGTTTAAAAGTGCTACTAGTGCCTTTACTGCTGGAAGTTTTTATGTCCTGTGCCAGCTGTGGCCGGACGCATTTTCTTCTCGGGCTCAAGCTTCTTTGTTTGACTGCTTCTTTTTAAGTGCTTCTACTCATACAAGTGATGCTACTGGGCATACTGTTTCTCTTTCAACCCTGGTGCTGTTAATGTTGCTAATACAATCCCCTCACTAGTGGAAGTAATAGTTCTGCTACCACCACCACTAACTCTCTTGCCCCTTGTTCTCATCTAATTATATCTGTCCATGAACGTATCCTTGTGTTTTGTTTTGCATCCACACATACATCATCTGTCTCCTAATGCCAGGAAGTCGACGCTGTTTCTATTTTTCAACTTTGTTACTCTGTCCTCTGTTATCACCCTAGCCTCCTCTTGTTTGTGTGCGAGGACTGAGTCATAGTGCGATAACACCAGTGACCGTGACCTTTTGGCATCACGGCCAGAGTCTGCTGGGCAGTCTTGATAAGTAGGAGAGGAAGCAACCCACTGCCAGGTTTCCACTGTGGGGCCAAACAGGGCTTACATATTATTTATGTCACACAATTTCCTCATAAACAACATTTTCCTTTTTTGGCGTCTAGGAGCTTACTGGCATGGTTTGCCCGCTGACTCGGCTATAGTTTAAAAAGAACAAGTAGTACTTTGGATCTTCTGATGTAAACACTTTAAGATAATCCTGATCCCAGCAAGTCGTGGTTGGCTTTACTATGTCAAAGTGGCTCGTGTTGGACCGTTGCAGCATCTTTCGTGTAGCTGTCATTGCTTTAGCCATGCTGCTAGAAGGTTTAAAATGCAACCATGGTATTTATAAATACAACTGTTGTACTATAATTTACTGGCAGCGCTAGATTTAGAGTGTAAACACGCAGGGCTTATCATCCCAGGCCTGTAATTTACAGGAGAGCATCCTGGCAGTGCCCTTGTCCTTATGTATGTCCTACCAGACTGTCTGGTGGCAAATCCTCAGTGCCAGGCCACACTCCAGTCTCTCTGCAGTGTGACTTCTCAGTTTAAGGGCCGTTTTACCGAAAAGTCAAAACATTCACTTACATATATCACCTAGAGAAGTGAGCATGCTCGCCAATATTAATTCTGTATGTTTAAGGGAAGTGGGAAAACAGTAGGACTGAAGACAGAAGTACAGATTAGGGGAATCCCAAGAGAAGACATAAGGGTTTTAATGTTAACAATGGATTATTAGAGCATCTCTGGACACAAACAGACAAACTTTCAACAGATTCAGAAGTCCCAGTCTAAACTCTGCGTGTCCCATTAGTGATGACTTTAATCCAGTGCCGGCACTCAAACCTCTTCCATCAGCTCAAAACTATGTTCGGGAGGCAGAAATGAGCATTACTGCGGTTTCGACACATTAAGTTGCACATTTCCTCCCAGTAATTATTCTCTGCCTCTTGATTGCCACATCTCTTTTGGCTTGTTTGTCAACACATTTGAGTCGTTTCCCCGAGCTTAATTTAAACCACAGTGGGTTTTTTTTCAGATGTGCAGTTAGCAGAGCGATTATTACTCTGACTGCTGTTTTCTTTTTTAGCATTTTAATACCCATACTCTGCAAAGTTGCACAACCAGCATCTTGAACTTTTCAAAACTGTTCTTAGTGTAGTTTGACAAGATTTAATGGGGCTGCAGTCCACAATGAGCCATTTCTCATAAGAAAAAAACTGACTTTACAGTGGAAAACGAGTATGCATCTAAACTTTAAAAAAAAATTCCCAACATTAAACAATTGAAAACCCAACTTCCCTTCGCATTTACATCAAAAGTAGTAGCTACTCTGTGGAACGCAGAGTTTATTTAAAGATCTTGTGTTTCTTACAGATTATTTCCTTTTAATGGTTGAATTCTGTAAACGTTTTGGGGTCGGGCACAGATGGCAGCAGCCGGAGGGAATCCCTGGTGGCTTTGGAGTCAAAAAAACCCTCAGAGGCTCGCTGCAGTGCTCTGATGTGGGCCAACGGCAACCATAAGGATCTGACAGCTTTCTGGCATGTGATTGGCTGCCGAACCTGTGGCTTCCTGTCTGGGGCCCCTCTGCCTCGTCGAGGAGGAAATGAGAAGGAGGAGATGGTTGCGTCACAGGAGTCTGGTATTAGTGTCTACTGCTTGCTGATTTTTAGAGACCTGAATGAAAAACCACCGTGCTTACCTAATTCCCTGCTGTTATTTTGGTTCCTTAACCCAAAGGAACATTACAAAGCAAAAAAGAAAAAAAAAGAAAAGTTGGCACCGGAAAAGGAAACAGTTCAGGAATACCTCATTCAAGGATTTTTCTTTAAATGGTGATGCTAAATCAGACAATCATGGAGGTTGTCCTGGATTGTTAGGATAGTGCTCCTCTGGTTTCCTTGTTTGAAGACACCGCCAAATGGAGACCCCTGAAATGCACCAATCAGTCAAGTGTCTCCTTTCTCTTCTTCACAGTTTTAAGTCCGCTCTCATACCTGGACGAGGGATAGACGCGGAGTGCCAAATAAGAAGAAGCCACATGTTGAATTGAAGTCAAACCTCCGTCCAAAGCTGACATAACATCGGCCAATTCAAACACCCGCTGAGTGAGTCTGAAACTGAGTGACATAGTCTAGTGATTTCATCATCTCCGGCAGTCTTTTCCATAAGGACTGAATGGACGGAACAGTTGTGTGCAGAGATGGAAATCAGTCAACATTTTCAGTGGATCCAATCGATGGCAAGATATGGGCATCATTTTGGACAATTACCAGTGGCATCATGTTAATCTAAAGACAATTAGATGATAAAATCATTAAAATCATTTCAACTTTGTACCTCAGATTAAGTGACTTTGCAGATTGGGGTGTTTCACTGTCATGTGTTTTCTTATGAGGTGCTACATGTCCTCTGCCATTTTCATGGTTTAATGCCCCGTTTGCAGCCTTGGTGGTCTCGTATAATGGTGCTTTAGAAACTAAAGAATACACAGCCCTGGTATTAACTCAGTGGGCTAAATACATGAAATCAAGTTAATTGTGTGGCACTCATGTTTGACCCAGCCCAATGCAGCTATTTTCCTTCCTTCCTCATGAGTATTTCAAAGTGAGCTACAGATCGAAGGTCTGCTCTTTTCCCTCCGTCCACTTACTCCGGAGTTGTCCGGAAATCGTTAATCCACATCAAACTTAATCGCATTACCCTCATGGGAGGCCATTGTAGTGGGTTTAACTTTGATGTGGCGAGGATGCCAGCAGCACCAGCAGCAAAGCAGAACACCTCTGTGTGTCGTGTTTCACACTGTGTCCTCAAGTTATTAGTAGCTGTAGAAGTTGGATGTGATGTCCAGCTGAGTGTGATCTCCTCCCGTCGGACTCTGCGCCAATATCATGTAGAAAAATCTTTTCTGTTTTGGCTTCCCACGTCCACAAGGAGTTCAGAGGTCAGCTGCAGAGCAGCAGTCTTTCAGGGAATGTTTCTTCATCTGACATTTTAGCTGGCTGACGAGGGGGCTTGAAGCCAGGACGGCTGGTCTCTCTTAAATGCCTGCTGCCTGGTTGGATTTTACATACTGAATGATGCGTTTAATTTTAAGACAAAGATGGTCACATGTAATGTAATAATTGTACAACAATATGAACATATGCAAAAGACATGACCCGCATCCTTTGTTGTTGCTGTTAAAACTATAAAACACATTTACTATTTATATTGTGATGTCATCATTTTTGGCAGTTAATTGAACCACTGCTAACATTATGTTTCATTAAAAAAGTTATAAAGTAAAAAGGCCTGTGTGCATTAGTTATCATTTCAATACATGTTATCATTACTCAATGTGACTGAAGGAATGTCTTTTGAAAATATAAAAAAAAATGTTTTCAAATAGTCCTAATTAGAAAATAAATGCTAATGGGGGATACTAAAAACTACTACTGAGACCATTTGTGGTGACTTGAATAGAATTTCTGGGAAGACTTGAGCTGTGCTGCTATCATGGGCCTACACATGATGTCAAACTCTGTAGCAAGTAGATAAAACACAAGGTTCCTTCTTTGCTCCAGACTTCTGCACGTCAGTCAGATAAGATGTGATGGCTCTATGGTGCAGGAAGAGAAGCACCTCTTATATCTACAGCAGTTATTAAACAAAAGGTTTTGCTGACTCATGTTCAACCTTGTTAATAACCGCAGTCTTGGCAATGGGCTTATCTGCTTTGAACAAGGAGGTCTCCTTTCCAAATGTTTGAGCTCATTACGGAAGAAAACCCACACTTTTGTGTCGTGGACGCTTATCTCGTAACAGGATCACCGCCAAACATTTCCCTCTGTGAAACTTGGAATAGGGGATCAGAAGCCACCGCTCTCCGCTTCAGCCATTGTCTTTCAAGCCAAACATGCCTTTTGAGTTAAAACTACATCAATGAGGTGCTCCCAAACCACGCAGGTCTGTGTAAATTCCTGCAGACAGGACACATCAGAGACGGGACTATCAGACAGAGAGAGGAGGGTGAGGGCTGGAGGTACTGGAGACGAGTGCTGCGGATAAGAAGGGAGATCCTTCCGGTCGCTGATAGCGATGGTGCCAACAGCAGCACCAAAGACAGACAGACTAGAGGTCAACCTGGCCCTTTATCTATCCCCTCTCATTCTTTTCTCTTCCTCTTTCTGTCTTTCGCTGTAATCAAAGGTGATAGTGTGGACCCAATAATAGAGAAGCATCTGTTGCTGAGGACTAGAGCAATTATACTGCAGTTACCAGTCGGAACATAGAAGGACTCTAGAGTAGAAACACATTTTTTTTTAAAGTACATTGATTTTTATTGAGAAGTCTTAACAGCTTGAGAACGATGGATAAAAGTAATGGATGCTGGGTAAAGATCCGAATAGGAAGCAAAAAATAATCAAATGATTTAATTAGATAGCTTAAAGGAATAGATAGAATAGAATCAACTGACCAAACACATGAAAAACCCCATAAAACATAAAAAGCAGACAAGCAGTAAGTAAAACGACACATAGACAAAATCGGATTACGCATTTAAGGAAGTTTAAAATGGTTTAAGTAAAAAGTTAGAATAGTTAGCTAGCTAAAAGTATTTTAAAATGGTTGATACAGGTATCAGTAATTACCACATTTTAAAATAGAATCTAAAAGTAATGGATAAATGCTTGATCGGGCTGTGGGTGTACATCAGACAATAAAGGTTGAGCCCACTGGACTACAGGAGTGTGTCTGTGCTGTACACATAAACGACGGTGTGTGTAGTTTCTTGTGGTACAAGACAAAGCTCAGAGGACGGCACAACCCTGGCTGAACACTCTCCGTTGTTGTCTCAGTCAATATTGAAAAGACCTTGAACCTCACACACACACACACACACACACACACACACACACACACACACACACACACGCACAAACACACACACCTGCACAGCAACAATCTGAGCTATTCTTAAGATTGAATCGCGGCAGAAGGAAT
>NC_139846.1:17722842-17987842 GCF_963691815.1 Echiichthys vipera | reverse complement strand
TGGTTTTGGAGCACACTTCCCCTTAATTTTGCGGGGAGTGTGTGTGTGTGTATCATACTTAAGCACACAACACAAGATTGTGTCGAGCCTGTGTGCAAGTTTGTGTGAACCCTATGGTGACCTTTTAATACTCTTTAATAAAAATCTCTCACAGATGGACTGAAGAACTTAAACCTGTGTGTGTGGGTGTTTCTGTGTGTGTGCGTGTGTGTATGTGTGTGTGTGTGTGTGTGTTTAAAAGAGAGATACAGCCGGACAAAGACCTCATTAGGTCTAGGAGGTGTCCTGTCTAGACAGTGTGATGACAGGACACAGAACCTCTGTTTAATGTTTCCTCCTCCCTCTCCAATTCACCCAGCATACACACACATCACCTGCTCTGTCTCCAGGGATACACACACAGTTGCTTAATGTCAAGCAAAATGTTAAGGACATCTAGAAGTATTTAAGTGTTTGTTTTTTTTTCATTCGTCAGCCTCTAGTGTGCAGCTTCTTTATCAGGAATGTTGTGATAGCACCGGAGAGTACCAAAGAAGAGGCTGTGGATGCTTCTGTGCTGGCTTGTTTGTTTAATATGACACTTGCCCGCAGTAAATTGCCCATGAAGTGTTTAAAACATGGATTCTGTGCTGTTTGTCACCATGAGATGACTCATATGAGGCGGTAAAAAAACAAAACCCATTTCCTTTCATAGTTTTATCCGCAAAATGACCATTTCCCTGTCTGCGTTTAGTGCCAGAGCTAAAAAAGCGTTTTGAGGAAACTCACCATTCCCTATATATTTGCCAATGAAACTCAGCGTAACCACTGAATCTGTGTTATAAATCAGGAATAACCTCTCATTTAAGTAAATGGGAATTTTGACTCCAAGAACAACTAAAGAATCAGATAAAAGACATCGATTAGGGGAACTGGTTCTCTTTTAGAGTTGAGTCTGTCACACACACACACACACACACACACACACACACACACACACACACACACACACACACACACACACACACACACACACACACACGGGTACAAGCTTAATACTGTCTCAAAAAAGTGTAACTTCTTTGCACACCACTGACACTGATCACTGAGTCAGGAAAAACATTTTCAAATCTAAATATCTCCTCTGGTATGATATGTGATATTAATTGTCGTATTATAGAAAGTGAGATTTGAATGTCTTTTTTAAATTATAAAGCAGGTCAAGGTACAGTGAAAGCATCAAAACGATCAATCCACAGAGAAACAGCCTGTATTCAGAGACTGTGCCTTTTAAATGAGCCGTCAGGACTTCTGTATGGATGTGATGTCACAACTTTACTATATATGGGTAGAAAGTGCCGCCACAGTGCTGTTAGTCATTTCCCGGTTGCAATGACGGTGCAGTGATGCTGAGAGCGGGGATGCGGAAGATGCGGATGGGCTTTTTCAGGAGGGGGGCTTAAAGGTGCTCTACTTGAAATACTGAAGAGAAAGTTGCCTCTACATGATTCTCACCGACATTTTGGGAGGGCCCTCGCCATCTGATACCGATACACTCACATTCACTAACATGCACGACATGCACTGTGCAAACAGACTGCTGGCTATCAAAATAAACAAAGAGAAACGCACATTACAACACACACACAGAGGGAGAGGGACATCCTTTGCTGCTCAGGACTATATCTTTACATAGTGAATGTGTGTTTTCTGCTATGTTCTGAATATCAAGCGTAGTTCCTTTAAAGAGAGACACTAAAACGGAGCATTTAAGAAAGAAGGTCAATACATATAATGTCTTTTGAACAGTAAAGCATGTAAACATGTTCCAGCCAAAACACAAAATACAAGTATGAACCTGAAAATGTAAATAATATGGGACCTTTTAAATCAAAGAAACAAAAAGTAAAAACAGCAGAAAAGTTTGGTAACATGCTCTAAACGGACTGATGTCAAGTGATAATGCCATTTTGTTTTAGCTGTATGGGAGTGAGGTGTTGTATTGAGTCTGAAAGCTGCCCAGCAGTTAAGTGTGTGTGTGCATGTGGTGGTGGTATGTGAAGCTTTGATGCTGGTTCTCACTCTTCACATGCAGATAAGATAGGCTGTGGAAGCAGCAGCAGTAGCAGAGACACAGAGAGATATCGACAACTTTGGACTTTATCACCAGGACCATCACAGTCTGAAGGGGCCATGAAGACATAACACAGGTTAGGGTGAAAGGAATGATGGGAGGAAGAGGAAGGAGAGGGGGGAAATGAGGATTTCAAAGAATTCCTTTTCTGTTCATGTAGAGATTTCTAGGACATATTCAGCTGACCTCTGTTAGGCCACTGCTAGATTTTATTCTAATTTAAAAATAAGTTGAGATCTGTATGCATTTACTAACTGTTACTAACGGGTACTATTGGTTCACATTTAACAGACAGTGAGTTGAAGGTGCTGCCCCATCATGCAGTTATTAAATGTTAAGTTACACAATTAATAAGAATACCAGTTGAGACCGTTTATTTCTGTGGTGTTTAAATGAGATCGCATCACTCCTCATCTGTAAGTCCGGTGCGTCATGGATTGCTGTTTCCAACTCCGTCGTCAGGGGTCGTGCCTCAACTGGGCAACACTTATTCTGCTTCAGCGGAGACGACACACACCTTGATTCTGGATGTGTGAAGATGTTATCATAGCAGAATTTCATTGAAGTGCTGACTTAAAGGTAAATCACTTAGATACTTTAAGAAATGCGCCACTAGTAGTAACCCTACACTTTGCAACACAAGGTATACCCCGAAACTAGTAATGACATATACAAGTTGAATAAGGATATAAAGAGCCGGGTCTATGATGGAGTCATTATGTCTCACAGACTGTTAAAGCTACTAATGCAAAGTACACTAACATGGCGGTTTATTAGAATAGACAGGCTGTTATTGTGCAGCGGACAAAATATGGAAATATGATGTTAGAGTTGTCCTTGCAGCCTGAAGAGCTCCACCTCTGGCTAAGTGCGCACGGAGTGGGCGGTTTCAGAACACACATCCACGCACACACAGACGCACAGACACACGCACACACCATGCGCGCACGCATATTATGGACTGCAACCTGCTGATTCCTGTTAGACTCTCATACACAGCCTGTAGGAGTAGGCTTAGGTGGCCGTCACCGAGACCACTTCGACTATTAAAGGGCGGCTTTTGTCAGTGCGCAACGTTGGAAAATCTTATGTTTTGAAGAGCAAATATATCCGCTTGAGTGAAATGGCTTCTTTCAGAGGACTTGGTATTCTTTTATTGGTGAACTTCGTATCAAACGGTGTCTTGTGACCGACTTACCGGAGCGCTCAGAATAAAGTTTCTCATGGTGCACTTTATCCTGAAGCAGCACAGCGCGCTACGGGGATCAGCAATGAAAGCAGGACCGACATTATTTTGCACATTTCTCTTTAGGAAGTATTTCAAATGGCTTGATTCACGAGTCTTTTCTCGCTTTTGATCTGCGGCTGACAGATAGACGCGCGCTCGCTCGGACTTTGGTGACCATTACGCCTATTATACATTTTGGACAGGCGACTGAAGCTCCAAGCCAGACACACTTGGACTCCGGAGAGCACAGCGGGACAACACCATGACCAGCTGCTGGCTTGCCTTGGTCGGATTGTGGTGGAGCGCTTATTACTGCATGTTCCTGGTCGCGGGGAGTAATTATTCACTGGATGGAAACAACGAAGTGCACCCGGGTTTCATCCACCGGCGGCTGCGGACGCACGAGAAGAGGGAGATGCAGAAGGAGATCCTGTCCATCCTAGGGCTGCCGCACAGACCGAGACCGCATCTGTCACATGGAAAGTACAACTCCGCTCCACTTTTCATGTTGGACTTATACAACACCATATCCAGCGAGGAGAAAAGCCCAATGGACGGCATCCTGGACCGGTACCAGTCCACGCGGACGACCCAAAGTCCGCCTTTGGCCACAAATCAAGAAACTGCCTTTCTGAATGATGCAGATATGGTGATGAGCTTCGTTAATTTGGGTAAGTTACCTGAAAACATTTTTACTTTATCTGTGAGTTTGTTCACAAATGCGCTCCTGTGTGGTGTTTAAATTGTGAAGTTGTTCCAACGATGAATTAAAGAGAAAATCACCCTTTACGAGGTTGAAATAAAGGCGAACAGGTGTTTGGCACAAGCGAGGTTAAAACGGAGGGTCGCTATAAAAGTCTAGATTCAACACAATGTGTATTTACGGGGATATGCTTTTTAAAATGATGAATGAATTAATCTTAATCTTTCCCTTATTGGAATTTATTTTGGCTTCACCACATAAAACCACATTATGTCACATTAGGCTCATGGTTATCTTAAAATTACCCCCCCCCCCCCCCAATATTGGACTTGGAAGACACCTGGAGTTGACCCACATTTTAATTTCAACACAGGGCAATAAGGTTTAATAAAGGATCATGAACTAGCTCCTAGTGTGAACCGCACAGAGGCCACACACTCCCTCATCTCCTCTGTGGGTTAGAAAAACTGATGGGGTTTGTATTGTTTTGGGGTAATTTATTGTTTCACGTCCTCTCCGGGTAGATTGGCCCTCCTCGGCTCATTTAGAGGACCAAAAATCTGTGGTCAGTCTTTCTGTGCAATGCACTCTCCGTGATTTATGTCTTAGCAGGAAAAAAAAGACCTTGTATCCTCAGTAAACCATCCACCACCACCACCACCACTGGTATTTGTATATAAAGGGCTATTCCTGCCGTTGACCTCCAGCGCAGCGAGTTGCGGTTTCTGTGCATAAATTGCGTTGTATTGTTTGTGTTACCCAAGCAGATTTTTCTTTAATTAGCTCCAGTGACGATAAAGAGGGACACTTTAATCATAACGAGTTTGGAACATAAAAGCCCAAAGGCCTTCCTTCCATTAGCAGCTCCAGTGTTTACTGGGAGACTCTAAACAGAGCGCCTGAAGATAAACAGGGGCGCTGCCAGAGTCAGACGCTGCTGGACAAGGAGGCTTAAATCCAGATTGATTGTCATTCTTCATGGGAACTAAGGGCATTGTCATGATCCGGCCCTGAGAACAGTGAGAATGTATCACAGCTGAAGAATGTAGTCTCATGGTTTTTTTTTAAGCGTCTCCTGGAACAGAAACTCATTCAAATATTTTATCCCTCACCTTTATAAACCATTTAATAGTCTCTCGGTACCACACATGAAGAAGGGAATTAGGTTTGGAGCTAGAAAAAGCAAATGTTTCTGCACTTATTGGTCCTGTGAGTATTGGTGTTGCAACATGTAGTGATGAAAACCAGATATTCAGACAGACGGAGGCCGTCGCTTTGGTCTCAAATATCGAAGCCCCTCTGTTGGCTTCTGTGTGGGAGTGTGATGGTGGCGGCGTGGTGTTTGTGTGTCTGTGGTTTTGGTATTCCTGCGTTGTGTCAGTTTGGGTTTATATTGTGTTGTTGCACATCTGGCTCTCCACTTTGATTAATCGCATCCTGTGCATCTTTTGACGATTCCCTCAGATTTCTGCGGTGACCGGGGGATTAGGTTGCCATCTCCTCCAGCCGTACACAGAGTCCTAACCGCCCTGGAGGAGGGACGGCTTCCTCCCTGAATGTGATTGTAATTAATGTTGGACAGGCCAAGGCTTTCCATCTGCTTTGCAAATAAGGCCTTGCACGACTACCGTGTGTCATCGCCATACGATTAGTTTTTAATGTGTCTCTTGCTCAATTGTAGCGGTTTGCTTGGAGCGACGTAGAAAGCTATCGTAGAAAGAGGCCTGAAATGCTCCTGGGTGGTCCTTCTTGTTTCAAAACCAGCCTAAAAATCTGGATATCATGTGTGGCCAAAGTGAAACTACAAATTAGAATCAAGATAAATGAAAGGAAGAAAAACAAAGAAGCCAAACAATCCGTCTGAAATGATTTGAAAAATATGGAGCAAGATTAACAGACGGGTGCCTAAAACAGACGTGTTCATTGAAAGACACCTTCTCTGTGTAATCTGGCTTTGTGAAGCCAAAGCAAAGAAGAAAGCAGCGTCTCAGTTTCCACTGGTGATCTGATTTAAAACTGGAGTCACCTTTTTTGCATCAGCTAATCCCCCCTTGGTGTGGATGTAACAATCTCAAGACTTTAAACTGACCCACAGCAAATAAAACCATGACAGTGATTTAAGCGTCGGCGTGAACTGATGTCTTTCGCAGCCAGCTGCGGCGGTAGCACAGATAGAGAGCTCATTTTCTGAGGGTATTCTCTTGGGGTTCGGACAGATTTAAGAGCCCCTGCGTTACATCCAGTCTCAAGTGCTCTCTGCGAACCACATGCCCCCCCTTTGTATGATTCATGTAGACCTCTTGTTCAGTCATTCATTCTCCTTAGCTTTCATCATTTGCTCAGAATGACCCAGTGAAAAAAAGAAGAAGTGCGGAGCAAGTGGTGGAAAACTTCAAATTGTGGGACGAGAAGCATATTTTCCAGCTGCTTTTTCATCTTCATTCCTAGAAAAGCACGTTCATTGCTGTTTGCCTTGCGGACGTCCTGCTTTCCACTGAGGTCTGTGAAGTGACACTGTGTGCTGAATGACTCATGCTGTGTGACACGCTGCAGCTCTGAACATGTCCTAATACACAGCAGGGGCCTCGGGTAATGGCAGTGGTCAACATTTAACATATCCTGTGGAGTTTTAGACCACTTGTAGTGCCTCGGAGTTGTTTTTCTATGAAAGGGTCCCCATTCTGTTTATCTCACTTGTGTACGATGCCATACACATTCACACTGATCTACAGGTGGCAGTAATTTAAGATATACAGTAGCAACGGCAGCCAAGAAGACGGCAAAGCTATATACTGTATATATGAATATAAACAGCACAAGTCTTAAACATATTTGAACATCAGCATTGCAAATGTTTTATGAGGAAGGACATTTTCGGTCAGTAACACCAAACTTAAATGTAAAAGAAGACTCCACAGGATAACCTTTAACTAGAGTTTACACTTGTAAATGTCGATTTTAACATATTTTTTTCTTTGTGGCACAACCATGCTGAATGATATCAAATGATTTGACCATTTTATTTATAAGATGACACAGATAATCTTAGATTTAAGATACATAAATGTAATTAAAGAAATAAGTGGCAGTGTATGTGCAGGAAATCCTGAAAAGCCCCTCTTTTCATTTTCATGTTTATAATTTAGGAGACCTCCAGTTGAGACATATTTAGTGGGAAAAGGATGACCTACCCTTTTTAAGATTCTGGTCTCCTCACAGACCCTCTATAAATCTCTCACAAGGTTATGCATTGTTGAGTGAGTGGGGAGACATTGACCAATATTGGTAAGGTGCATCCCAGTGGAAAACAAATACAAGAGGTCAATGCTCACTCAATTAATGAGGGGTGACACATTGCTGAACAAATATCTGCAGCCACTGTGAGGGCTATAATAGCCAGCAGGGGAAAATGAGCTATTCCTATCAGGTTTGGTTTTTGTGGTTGAGCTGTTACCTCGTGGTTATGGTGAGTCAAGGATGCACAGAAATGGCTTTGGTTTCGTGGGTCAAAGAACAGGAACTCCAAATGTTGTTCCTGTGTCATCTGCATTTAACTATGATGAGTTTGCTTTGCCGCTGCTTACCCGTGCCAGCCAGACAGACAGGTGTAGAGGCCTCTCTGAGCTTGGTTTGGCTCAGAGCGCAGCCAAAGCTCCCTCTGCTTGTTTGCTCTCCCATCCTATTCTGTGTCGTTGGGTCTTACCAGAGGTAATGTCCTATAATAGTCCAAGAAAATCCATTCAGGTCATTGTTGTTCCACTTTTCCTACAGTTTTAAATACCCTTTCATGGTTAACAGGTGAGCTTGAGCCCACCCGGATTTCTCCATTTCCCCATTTAAAGTCCCCATTTACACTTACGTGTGTCTCCATTAGCCAGATCACAAATCTGACTGGGTTAGGGTTCCCTTGTCTTGATTTTCCAAAATCAAGGTTGGCTACTACTCCAATACAGAAAATGGTTTGCACCTGAAACTATTTGCTAATGAATGAAAAACTCTGCCGCTTCAGAGCACCGCCATGTTGGATCGCACTGAAATTTGATTGGTCGAGAGGACGTATCGCATTTAGGCTAAAAATAGGTTTGGCGCTGGTAGCAGTTTGGAAAGGAACTGCATCTCGAGGACCATTTTAAACAAGGAAATATAGAGATTTGGCATTAAACATTGATGAAGCAGTGAATAGGGTTTGTATACAGCAAAGTGGCAAACTCATTTTTTTTTAATTTGGCTTTTATCTCGTTTTGGAAAAGGTTTGCTTGTCTAAACAGCCTCTTAAGCCCAGTTCAGACCAAAGATCTGCAACGAGTCGAGTTGAAACTTGAAACTACTTGCAATGTGCAGGTCTGCAACGTTCTGAAACCTGCCCGTTCAGACCAAGGAGATGAGGCGAGACGGTTTATCGCCACCATAGCACGGGTCTGTGTACTTCCTTTCTAACCTCCGACTTTTCAGGCTTTCTTTTTTAGTTGGATACAACTTGTAGCATTATAAAATTTAAATGAGAACAGAGTTAGTGAGATACTTGCTACGTCTCTTTTTCCTCTCTCTCTCTCTCACGTGATTGTTGAGCCTCTGATTGATTGATTGGCTGTTGAAACAGGTGACGTGTGTTACGATCTAAAACCAGCTGCCTGCGATTTGGCAAGCTGAATCGCAGGCGACACCATCAGTCGGCTAGATTCGCAACAAGACAGGTCCGTTCACACCCCTGCAACTTTCACCTGGGACGTTCTAAAACAGTTGCGTTGCGAATCTTTGGTCTGAACTGGTCTTTACGTTGATCTCTAAACCTCTACATATCATTCAGAGAGTGAGAATGGTGGCTAATTTCAGTATACTTTCAGTGTCACTTCAGTTGTCGTCATCACATGGGACAGGCGTTAGCCCCACTGACTGACATTCAGATAATAGTCCGTCTCAAATGCTTTTTTATATGAGATTTCAATCCAGTCCGTCCAAGACGCATGGAGTGGATTCGTGTAAACTTAGGGTTAGGGTTGTTCCAGTGTCTGGAAAGTTTAATCACACATGCCTCTTTTAGCTCAAATATTATAAGACTATTTTATGCTTTCATGCACTTGTCTGTCAACATAACCGCTCTCCTTTTCTCCATCTCCTTTCTCCTCTCTGTCTCTGCACACTCCATTGCATGGCTATAGCCTAGCTGTCACTAGACATCTTACCTAAGTCAACAGCCAAGCTTTCTACTAGCCTACCACCCACACTTTAAAGGCAAACAAGCCAGAAAGCTTTAAGAAGTGGGTTTTCAAGAGATTAGCCGGGTCCAGACAGCCCTACGCTTATTCTGAAATGAAGTGCCCTTATTAAGCGGCTGTTTTCCTTGTCTTATGATGCCTGGCTGCATTTCTCAGCGCCATAGCCCAGGTAAGCCACTTCCTTTGCTGCGAAACGTGTCCCAAAGCCCCAGCATGATCAAATAATTAGTTGGCTTCGATCAAAGACTCAGTTGTTTGATGCAGAAGGCAGCTTTGGAAAAAGTTCACTAAATCGTTTTGAAACACTTCCTGCAAAACCTAAGAGACCAGACCAGAACAGAACAGAGGACCACCCGTCACTTCACCTCAACTTTGAGCATACCGTAAACAATATTAGCCAGAAGTGAAGTGAGGAATTCAAGATATGCTGCAGCGGAATAAAGAATCTTTTCTGAAACATAAACTTGGCAGTTGAAACCTTCCTGCAATGGTGAGAAAAAATACATTAACAAACTATAAACCTCTGTGTTTGTTTTCATCTGTTTACAGTATCAGATATTTCACTGCCGCTACAAGTTCACTTGAACTTGCAGTGATGTTCAAGAACGGCCCAAGATATACAAATAATTCTGCTTATTGAGTTACAGTGTTTTAAAGTGCTTCCTTTTTCTCATGTTTGGATTGTATTGGTTGTCAGGCTCTTTGGCAAAACACACAGCTGCCTCAAGAAACAAACACGATGATGGGGGAAAACCTCTCTGGTTAGCCCGATTATGTCTGTTCCAGTCCAGCTTTAAGTCTTTCATTAAAGACAAGGTGTCACAGGACAACTCTATTGTCCATCTGACAGTCTGTATGAGTGTGTGCATGTCCCCTGATTGTATTTTCCTCAGTAGGTCGAGGAATTGACTCAGCTAACCTTTTGCTTTGAGTGTAGCCTATACGTACAGAAGATGGAGATGTAGCTACACACACACACACACACACACACACACACACACACACACACACACACACACACACACACACACACACACAGTTGGTCGACCCTAAGGTCAGCAGATCGACATTTATAAGAGAGCATTCCATTTACACTTGAAGTCATCTCTGTTACACACCCTGCTCTTAACACTTCACTCCGTGCACGCACACACACGCACACGCACACGCACACGCACACGCACACGCACACACACACACACACGCACACACACACACACACGCACACACACACACACGCACACCAACATCACTCCTCCACCCCCGCGCCCACCCACCCTGATGATATCTCCCCCTCTCACGCCATAAGTCTTCGACTTGACGAGATGGCGGCAGAGATTGGGGCTAAGTACAGAGATTACACTTCTTGCCTTGTTTGTTCACGCCATCCTCATTTCTTCTCCCGTCCAGTCTTGTGTCTTCATCGGACATTCCAGTTCGAGGCGATAGTGGCGTGGGATGGAGGAGTGTGACAAGATAAGGAGGTGAAGTGCGGCACACTCGCGGCTGGTAACGATCTATTGAACGAAGCAGATAACCCTGGTGGAGCATCTGATTAGGACCCGCTGATCCCATTTATCACCTCTGGGTGCAGGCATGGAGGAATTTGTTTGTTCTGCCGTGCTTCAAGCAGGACGAGGCAGAGCTTCACTGTCCTCCTGCACATCTGTTGTTTTCTCTCCATCTGTCTGTCTTTACATAGATCTTTTTTCATGCTGTCTGCCATGTGTCAAATGATTGCTATAAACCTCAGAAGGAATCTTGACCGCACGCTGTGCAACAAGAAGCCGCTGATCAGAAACGGGTTGATACGATGGCCTCCTCCAGGACCTCATATAAAGAGACAGCGCATGATATATTAGGCTATTGGCTCTGCATTAAACATATTTATTATAGTGTTGGTTTCACCAGAGAGTCTTGTGGTCCAGTTTAAAAGGCTTTCCCTGCCCCAAAAGAAAAGAATATTTCTAGTATGGAAAGGCACCATTTCTATATATTGGCACAAAATGACAGCATACAGCAAAGGTGATGCAAAAATATTCATGTAAATCCTTAGTATGTGTGATCATGACTTTTCACTGTGTTCTTGTTGCAGTGTTCGGAAAGCCTTTTGCAATGTGCAGTTGTAGTGTTGCATGTTCAGTGATTGATGAAAGCGCTTGTATCAGTACATGGATCTGAGTGTGTGGGTATGTGCCTAAAACGAGGGGAGGCAAAGAGATTGTGTGGATGTTTACTCCTGCATCGCTCTCCCCTGCTAAAAGCGCTGTAAAGCTGTCCTCCTTTGTCTGGTGTTTAACTGACTATGAGGAGGCCACGCAGAGGAGATCATTAACCTGGAATTAGTCTGTGCGTTTACATGCACATCAGTAAGCCGAAAATGGCCTTTAAGGCCGTTAAAGGCATAATCGGATTATTGAAGTTGCTCTCGTATACATGAAAGGGGTTGAATGGGAAAATGACGGGAGTAACTCGACCTCCGTACAGTAGGTGGCGCTCCGCCAACATACAGCTAGTTGGAATACGGCTTTTTTTCCTGGTTCATCTTTGTCAAAATCATAACAACGACTTTTGGACAAAATTACAACAGAAACGGGTCTTCTTGGTAGCGATGTTTCTTGCCACGGCAAATCCTCCCTCAGTTTAAAGGTAACGTTCTATTTCTGTTGTTGTTTGCGTTGTTTTCAGTGCCATTGCTTCATGGTTTATTCTATTTCCGGGTCAAAAGTCACCGCCGTTGAGTGGGGAGGGGAAGTTGTAACCCACGCAGCATGCGCAGACGAGAAACCCGAAAATACTCTGGTTAAGCTGTTTACATGCATGAATAATTGGGGTACTGGAGGAGTTTTCTAGTTCTGTTAACCGGGGTATGAGAACATTTACCCGGGGTATGCTGTTTACATGGTGTTTAAGAAACCGCAGTATTCCCATACCCGAATATAATTTAGTTTTTAAACTGCATGTAAGTGAGTTTGTGTGTGCGAGGCTGTGTTTGTATATACAAAGTTTGTATATGTGAAAGAAAGAGACAAAGAAGGACACAGAGAAGCAAAGATGCAAACAAATGTGTCTATTTGTTTTGATTCCTACATTTTCCTGCTCGATCCCCCAGATTTCTGCGTAACCAAAGCCACGAAACCCGTTGTGTCGAAAGTTAAAAACACCTGCTGCTTGTGTTTGAGTTTAAGTGGATGTGATGAGCTTCGGAGGGACTGTGAGAAGAAGACATAGCAGCACCATAGGTGGCCTTAGAGCAAATTTTATTATGATATGAATGAATGCACTCATCGTCTCGAACCTGACATTCATCTTCTGTCCTGGACAATACGAATGAGGTGTAGCTGTGAATTTTAGGGATTAGAGGCACAATATCAGTGTGGTAGTTTTCCAGGTTCACAGCAGTTACAAATAGCACCTGTTGGAGCAAGTGATGGAAACATTTGTAACCGTAATCACAGCTTAAGTAAATGCTCATAATAGCAGGAGATGATACTAATATTGGTTTTGATCCAGTAGGTATGTGGTCAGTATTGCCAAATATTACCAATTGGTAACAGACACACATTGTTCTGGTAATTTAACTACAGAAAATACTGGGGGCTATGAAAAAGGGTGGCCGTGGTTTCAAAAAGTCTGGGATCCACGGCCTTACGGTACTATAAGTCCTTAAACAGGAACACTTTTTTACTTCCTTTTGAGACCATTTGTTTCTCAGGCCTCTCGGTACCTGCTTCTTGTCCACGCTCTTAATTTAGGAGGAATATTCTGCAGCGATTTTGCATTTACTTCAATAAAATTCTATTCTTTCAATCTGTCAGAGGACTTACAGTATCCATTGACATTGTGTGTATGACGGTGAATTCTGTTACATCACACAGTACAGGAGATAAGCTTTTTTAGTAAACACCGGTTGGTATGTCTTTGGAATTTGTGGTCCACCTCGGTGTTAAAAGAGGTTGTGAACCTGTGAACCTTGTGTGCCCAGTAAACTCCATCCATTATCATAATGACCCCGTTGTTTGCTCTGCTGGAGAGTCTCGTTCTGGTAATGGAGATGACCGCGGCCGACAGGAATGGCGTAAATGTCATGGTAAACATTCCTGCTGTCACATTTCTGGGGAGCCTGCAGGGATTTATCTCTAGTAAATAAAAAAGCGGAGGAAGAGAGAGAACTGAGGGAAGAAAGGAAAGAAAGAAGGCACACCCAGAGGATCCTTGAGGGGTGAGAAACTCTGGGACAGATGAAAGGTGATTTAAAGCCTTTGGTGACCTTGAAGGAGCAGAGGAAGGAGGATGTGAGTTTTTGTTTGTTCTGGGAGTCACATATACACGTGTATGTGTCCACAAATGTCTTGTGAAGATATTTTATAGTCAGAACAAGTTGAAATATGATGGAAATCCTTTTTCAGCCATGCTAGCAGCGTGTCGCTTGGTCGGTCCAATACTTTGGTCCAGACTGAAATTTTTAGTCTGGACCAAAGACATTCATGGTTCCAAGAGGATGGATCCTACACACTTTGGTGATTGCCTGACTTTTTATCTAGTGCCACCATGGGGTTGTTTTAATGAAATGTGACAACTAGAACATCCTCACAGAGTTGCTAGAATTGTTTGTTGATCCATTGCTGCTGGCCTCAGGGTGTGGCTTTAGGGTTAGGAAAATGTTGCTGTGACATCGCACATCAATGTTGATCTGTGCCTTCCTTAAGTTGTCTTGTGTTGAACCTCTGTAATTTACTTTGCTTGATGAACCCACTTCACTTTAACCAACTTTTTTCTGTCTTTTCTGTGATTTCCTTCATTTTCCAGAATGCCTTGTGACAAGCTTCTGCACAGATGTGAACCTGTTGCATTGAGTCGGATGTGTGGATGCTGGTTGGAAAAAGAGAGCAAGAGTATTTTCTGTTGGTGTCAAATGTGTACTTTCTGGTCCAGTGGTTTATTTTTGTGGACTATTTGAACACTCAACAAGCCTGTTGCACCTGTGCTGGAAACAAATTTCATCTGTCATCCTTACAAATTAGGAAAATACACCACAGTAAAACACAGCAGACACAGAAACTTAACGTAGGTCAACAATAGCTGTCCATTTGACAGTGATAAGTGTGTTAGGGTGGAGTTTTCCTCAGAGGTCAGGGTCGAAGGTTAGGGAATGAATGTAGCGACTCTCACAAAGTCCTAACAAAGACACAAATGCAGACATATGTGACTAGGCTTGTGTGTGTCTGCTGTGATGATATGAGTGTATTTGAAGATACTCGTTAGACAACAGGAACCCCCACCTCTTTATACAAGATGTCTTCATCAAATGCCAGTGTCACAGAGAAAGCTGCGACCCTCAGCCCCTCATATGTTCCCAGGCTGGTCATTTCTCTAAAGAGGACATGCCTGTAATAACAACCATGGGTCCATAGTGAGAAAAAGGCCCCATGTGAGCGCAGATGCTCCTGACCCTCCTGAGCAAGTAGCCTCCCTTTCAACTGCGCTGCCGCTGACAAATTTACGAGCCCTAGGCTGACCCGCGGGCTGACTTTCCAAACATGATACTGACAGGAAAACAGTTGGAGACGGGAGGGATAGAGGGAAGCAGGATGGAAGAGAGAGATGAGAAAAAGAGCACAGAGGAGGAAAGGTGGGAAGACATGTAGATGCTGTGTTTTATCAGTGAATAATGGGCATGTCATTTTAAAAGTATGAAAAGGATACAGTGGTTTATCTAACAAATGCAATTCCATCACTTGCTCTACCAGTTTTTCTTCTTTTTTCAACTTGCCCAATGATTTCCATTCTGCTTCCCTAATTTAGTGGTGAAAGAAAGGAGGAGAGAGCGTTTAGAGATAATGAAACTGCAAATACAGAAAAGAAAGATAAAGGACAGTCAGATGAGGAAGAAGTCCGTTCTGTATGTCAGTGGTTACACCAGTAACTTATATGTCTCGAGGTTAGGGATTTGACTCCCAAAGTGGCCACCCAGAAGAAAAATGTATCCACTCCCAGTGCCGTGAGGCTCTCTGGATGAAAGGATCTTATCACTAAGGATGTGCAGGGGAAACTCTGCCCAGTCCTTCCTTCTGTACGGACACTTTCCACACCTCCGAGCAGTCAGTCTCCTGGATACCTTATCTGACTGAGGGAGTGTTAAAGTCCAGTATGAATCCTTTTCCAAGAGGAAGTCTCACTTTTTTTTTTTAGCTATCTTATCTACTGTATGTGTCTCACTGTCAGTGCCTTTTTTACACATGCTGTTCAATATGGTCAGTATGTTCAGAACTGTTCTTACGGTACAGATTAGCTGAGAGGAATTGAACAAATCTGGCAAATTATCTAACGAGATAGAAAACTATTATTTTTAATAACTTCTCACTCTCTTCCTGTTATATCAAAGAAAGATATATATATAGATATATATCCAGAATAAGAATAATAAGAATCGTGTGTGAGATCACATTTTGGTGGTAGATTTTAGCTATTCTGACTATCTTTGTTTGTTGCTGTTAAGCTGCATTTATGAATTGAATACAATCTTGACTGATGGAGAGGGACTTTTGTTGAATCATGATGTCAAAGTCCACATTCTTTACATTATTATTGTGTCTTTGATTTGGGATTCATCAGCTAGTCAAGTATCATATTAAATGATAATGACAGTTTATTACAAACTCTCTAAAGCACTAACATTACTAAGTGAATAACACAAGCGGTCAGACAATCAAACAGGTTGTAAAGAAACTCCCACGTGAGCCAAAATTACTTAGAAAAGAAAATGAAAGCAAATTGTCAAACCATTAGCCAAACTGTTCATTGTATACATCCATCACGGTTTTCCTGGTTCAACTTTGATCAACCACACGCTTTGAAAGTTTTAGGCATAAAGTTGCTCCTTCCCTTCTTTATACCCCCTTACTTTTGCCGCCCTTGCTCGGCAGACACCCATCTTTAAATTCAGCCTTAATTTTGACACACCTATAAGGTTTTTTGACATGGTTGTGACACTATCACTGCCGCAAAATCTGTCCACAGACGGACAGACTTATAAACACCTGGCAAAATGCTTCAGACAGCCACTGTGGTATTTCCAGCTACAGTAGGTGCCTACAGAACCACATTTTGCCATGATGACACACACAGACTCACAAGGTGAAAGCAATACCAGCATCTGGTAATAATGTGTGTCTAGAATACCCGACTTTAACGTTGGCTTGTTTACTACCTGTCTGATTGTCTGGATCAGAATCAAGTTGTAACAAACTAGAGGTTTCCTCTGACATGGTCATCAGTCACTGTTCTACACCTCTAGATTTTGATAGATGATTATATTAAAACAAGACGTAAAACCCCTGAATTGGATTGAAATTCCCAAAATGTAAATATACATATTCCAGTTCCAAAACTTTTATAAATGTGAATTTTTCCGTTGTGATTTTTACTTTCCCCAACTATTTTAAAATACTTTTTTTTAACAGTAGGTTTTAAAAACATGCCGCAATGGCCTCGTGCTCAGTGCTCTGCATTGTTCCAGTTCCCACTGGGGCCCCCCATACTGAAATAACACGTCATTTTGAAAGGTAGTTTGAATGTCAATTTCTGGATTTCAAACTCAAATAACATGAAGAAAGCCAAAGTTCTTTACACTTTCATCTCTCCAATATTATGTTTACATCATGGATGGATGTATTATTAGAAACATTGATTATTTTTCTCCTGATTTTCCTAACGGCCCACCTGCTTTTTAAATATCCAGGTATCTGGTTACCGTCGCTGTTTTTGGAGCTGTGCCTGTGTGTAAAACAAGCAGTAGGTCTTACATGTAAGTCAGCCCAGGGGGGAGATTGAAGCTGGCCCAGACTGATTTATCAGTGGATCATATGCTCTGCCTTTAAGCCGCTGAAATGCTCTGTGGTCACCACAGACTTTCCAAAGGGAATCACACTGTGGCTCGTCTGTCTTCATGACAGAGAGAGTGGAGGGGAAAGAAAGGCAGACAGAGAGGTGAGGATAGGGAGATGTATCAGGCAACAAAAGATGTGCAGAAAAGGAAGAGAAAAGGACTTCACTGTGAGAGGGAGGGGAATAGAGTACCATCAGCATCACAGAGCGAGCTGGCCTTCTACCTTGTAGCTGTGGAATGCAAAGCCACCAATATTTTGACTTCTGCTTAAGAAACAGCTGCGTTTCCCTTTTTCAAAGATATTTTTTCCTTATTTATCGGATCCCTCAGGAGAGATCCATCTCCTGGCCCTGACACTGGCTTCCTCCTCTAAATCTGGGACCAGACCGGCCTAGCTCAGACACACACACTCGCGCACACATACACACCTGCTGCCCAAAAGCAGACACTCACCACAGATCACTATAACAGGCCCCTCTATTGCCTGTACTGCTGCATGTTAATAGACGCTGATAGACGGATAAGATACAAAAAATGAGCCGTCCTGAAATAAAAGCACACACATACAGGCAACAAGTACAGATAAAACAACCTTAAATACGCAGAAAAGAATACCTAGCCTTGTGAGACCATCCTGATCTTGTGAGCTCCATTGTATTTTACTCACAGATCAGTCTGGTAACTTGCGGCAGAGAAAATTTGGAGAAGTTTGCCCAAGCAACCGAACCAATCATTGTTGGTTTTGAGGCAGATCGAAGTGTGACACAACGAGAAGCGACTGTTCAGTGTAATCAACGGTGGTTTCCGTCGATAAGATGAGCACAGCTATTGAGCAAGCTGCTCTTTTTTCTCTTGGATCGTTCTGTTGGAATATGGCCTGGGCACCTGTAATCATGCCTTCTTTCAGTAAATTCACGTTACACAAATGGAAAATATCCTTTACCGACATGTTGTTTACTTTGCCTCGACGCTCTGTTAGTACGTCATGGTTGATTTGGCCTGTCTTATCACCAACATAGGTGATGATAGATGATTTATCTAATCAGCAACCAGTATTTCCGCCTCTTCCAAAAAGATCTCCAACTGAGAGTGGTGGAGTCAGGTTATAGAATACCTACCAGAGCTACCACAAACACAGACACACGCCCTTGTGATCAGTCTTCAGTTTCCCACAAAGCCTGACAGGCCATTGAAAGGGGCTTGTTGATGACCTGTATTGACACACCGTAAGTAAAATGAGGCCTGGTAAAAATTTCAAACCCACAGAAATGTTTTGTTTTTGCTCAAAAATGGACATCAAAAACTATGGGAGTCCATTTCTGTTTACGGAATATTCTCTGAATGGTGGCAAATCTCTAAAGCAGCCGAGGGAGCCGTTTCTGAGAGGGTCTGTGTTCACGACCCTGGAGGAAAGGGGTAAGTAGCCGTCATTAGGCACATAAATCGCATAGGAAATAGAGCTGAACATCAAGGACAGAGAATATCTCAGGGAAAAGGAACAAGATCAGAGGTTTTCTTTCAAATAATCCGACCCCTTATATTCCATGGTCACTGATTTCCCCAATAAATCCTGACTTTAATGGCATCTTAGAAAACTATTATGGATCTACCAGTTATTCTACATTTGAGGATTTCATTTTGTGACCAAGCAACCGTCAAAAATCACTTTATTTTCTGAAATTGGGGATGGATTTACAGCAACTTCTGTTTTATTGCAGAGAATCCCAGACAAATGCTCCTGCTGGCCACCCAAATGTTTTTTCCACTGTATCCTATGGCAACCAAAGGACAGCAAATCCTGACAATCTGACCAACTCTAAACAATATATCTTATAGTGTGCCGTGTATTGCGAGATTAATGACTCTGGTTTAGGGTTGTTGTTGTTAGTCACGTACGTTACGACAGCAAAGTGTTTGGTGTCAGTGGTTCTGTTTATGACTTCGGTGTTTGGTTGCGTTTATTTTCTTGTTCGTGTCTAAATGAAACATCCAGTCGTATTTCTGCCAAATCGGCCCCCGGAGAGAACAAGATGCTGGAGAAGGAACAAAATTGACTCATGCACCAAACTCATACAGAAATCTTGTGCTTTTATTCAAAGAGCCCTATCAGCAGCATGGATCCATTCAGTTTTGTAATTTTTTAAATTGAAAGTGTACCTATTATTCATTCTGCTAATGGTCAACAACGACAAACAACGACAAAATGACTGAATCCTTATTTCCGTCTGTCGCTGAAGGATTGTAAAGTCTAGAAATAACTAATTATATTTACTCCTCTCACAGTCATTATGGGGCGTTATACTGAACTTGGATTTTTGAAGTGCTCTCTCCACTACTGTAGATTTGGGAAGTCATCTGGCTCTTCCCTCCACAAGTCCTGTGCGAAGACCGCAGGTCTAAGTTGAAGCGCAGTGTAAGCCACCATTAGTCTGACCAGAGGCTATTGTGACAGCTGCTCTACTGTAGAATTACATTTTTATTAACATCCCATAAACTGGCAGAAAAGAAATCTGCGTTGTTTATTTTCCAGCTCATTTCTTTCCTGATTTCATGGAATTTCCTTATGAATGTGAAAAAGATGTTGCACCGTGTTTTGTTGACAGCTCATTGGCTCGAATTGGTGTCCAATGAAATGAACACTTGTTTTTACAGAGGCTTTTGGGGAAATTTCAACTAGCCATTAATGTCAATGAGTGTTTCTCTGTGACCATTAAGACTTGTAAGTGTTCAAACAGACACAAACGGTGTGTAAAGATTGATTATAGACACGGGTGTAAAGGCTGAATATGTACATGCACTCACAGGGCTCCTCCCTTACACACACACACGCACGCACGCACGCACACACGCACGCACGCACACACACACACACACACACACACACACACACACACACACACACACACACACACACACACACACACACACACACACACACACACACACACACACACACTCACACACACCAATCCTATGAGGTCCCTCATCCTTATCAACAAATGTTTCCATATATGCAACCAAAGCATAAATATGCAAGAGCCCTGCAGGACTTGCAAATATATCTGTCATTTGCAAGCAACAGTCATTACCTGAACTTTTACAGAGTTCTTTTTTACAATATTGGCTGCACATGAAATTTTTTTTTTCTTTGTGGTTTGCTTGCTGTGCTTGTTGTCGACATGGATTTTTGTATTATCTTATAGCCAAGACCAACCTATGCAGCAAAATGCGTCAAGGACCTTCAGCCTCTTTCCATGGGAAACTGCTCTGACCCCTGAGCCACCGGCCGCCCCAAGAGTGATCTGTCTTTTGACATCAAACTTATCAATGCATAGAATTTAGGCAACATTGATTGACTGATTTGACTTAAGGGTGAAAAGCAGTTGTTGAATACGATTAAATCATCATGAATGAAAACACAATAAAGCCCAAAAGCTTATTGAAATTTTGTCCCTCCACACATCTCACGATAAAATAACAGATTAAGAAAACAGACGGCAACAGACAATAAAACAGTCAATACAAGCAACGTCAAAATATGCCCAGCTTATGTTGGGGTAGTTATGTCGGTCAACATGTTCCTTCTGGTCATAAAAAGTTAAATTGAATCGGGATGAAAAAGACAGAGAGGTGACCACTCGCTCAACACAACATCAGTTGATCAGAACTGGAGAGTTTTTCTTCGTTGACAGAAGAGAACAACACTGAAGCCTTTTCTCGACGGAAAAGACGCTTTCTCTCTTCTCCTGATTGACTTTGATGAGAGTTTAATACATGGTTCATCCAGTCACCTGCCAGGTATGTTTTGAACGCGCCTGTCCTTTTCCAAACAGTTTCCAATGACGCCTTCTCAGATGGTTCTATGTAACAAACCATCTGACGAGTCAGGTTACCGAATCAGCAGCCAGGAACAACTTGACTGAGTCCAAGACACTTCCGAGTCCAACAAGGCAAGAGACCAAGACCACAAAAAGTGATCTCTAGACCTGACTTGAGACTGAACTCAAGTACTACAGGCCTAATCTTATTTCATTTTTGAAATATTTTCCTTGTCGTGCATCTTTGCTTTTCCTTACGCTACGTGACCTTACCTTGTACCTCACCTTAACTAACCTTTGTACCTAACTTTATCTCATTTTATGTTTACATCACCCTATGTTACCTTGTTGTGCAGTACAGTATTGTAGTAGAAAAGGGGCATAACAAGAATAGAGAACCATGAACATTCACATACCCTTGTTGTTTAAATGGCCCCTGTCGCTCCACATCTTAATCCTTCATAATAGCGCATGAAGAGATGGAATAAAATCTCCCATTGACACACAGGTATGACACAAGCAGTTACCTGGAGGCCAACTGGAGACTGAACAGCGAGCTGATGACTGCTACCACTCAGCTGTCAGTTTATCGATGAAAAAAACTGAAACTACACAGTCCGACAGCCATACCTCGGATATCTATCTGTTAGCAAAGCCCCAGCAGAGGAGCAATTACAGCAAATTATCCACCTACCCTCGGGGTTAGACACACACACACACACACACACGCACACACACACACACACACACACACATTGCGCACTAGTGCAAAAAACCCAAAATGACAGAAGATAGATGTGTGTCCAGACTGCATTTTATCCTCTTGTCTGGAATGCAGCGCAGTGGTGATAGAGCTTTGGGTGGTGGGAACAAGAATCAGATTCTCTTCCTCTGTGGATGTGTGTGAGATTGTGTATTTGTGTGTGCCCTGGGACAGTACGCCTGACATTATGTGTCATGGTTTTGGATGGATCTTTAGAAAAACCCAAATGGTTTTTCAAGGATTATGTGGAGGACGATGTAGAAAAATGTGATTACATGGTTCAAATGGGGCCTTTGTTCCTGGGGATGCCTGTCCAGTGAGGTCATTATGTACTGTAACCTGTGGGAGGTAATGGAAGGAGAGCAGGCTGGATATCCAGTCTATTGATGAATGTGTCTGTGTGTGAAAGAGGAGAAAATTGTCAGTCTCTCAGGAAGTCCTGTGTTAGTTTGTGCTATTTGCACTTAGACAATATTTTACGGTCTGAGTGCACAGTGCGTGCACAGTGCTTGTGCTCTTGACACTACAAATTACGTAAATGTACATTTTGAATTTCTTGCATAGTCATTGAAAACTCGGAGCTGTGTTCTAGCTGTCATATCGTAATTACGATGTCAAAGTGCTTCCAAGTGGGGAACCTGGTGGATTTCAGGGGGATGTATTTATTTTTCTTTTATAATCTCAAATGTTACTTTGATGATACTAAGAAGGCTTTGCAGGAAAATAAGTGAAATGAAATACATCAGTTGAACGACTGAATCTAAATAGGTGTGTAATCGGGTGCAAATGTCTATTGCCATGTTTATGAATGGACATTGTACAATGATAAAAAACACATTTTTTGAATTGAATTTATATAAAAGCTCCCATTCAGATTAAAGGGACATTCATGTGCAGCCTATAAGGTTATGTTAACTCTAAAAACGTCAAGACACACCTTGATTTCATTGTTTCAATTTGCTTTAAAAGGGCCAATTTGGCAAATAACCTCAAGTGGTCACAAAAACGTTACATCCAACCAGCTCAGGCAGAAATAAATATGTAACTCCGAGATCCTCTGATGTGATGATGCTGATGTGGAGGTTTTAGCCTATGTTAACTACTGTAACAGGTTAATTTGTTTATTTTGGACAAACCTGTTCAAAACATTGAATGTATCACTTCCTGTGCAACAGAGGATTTTTCCCAGGAAAGAAACCTCATTCATGCTGTTTGGAGGTAACGTAAACACTTTCATGAACCCAGTGTGGGTTAAATCACCATGACATTCATTAATTAAGTGTTGCAAATTCTTACTTAAACTTGAAATGGTAGTAACTTTTACGAGTGTTCGGCTTGTTGAGCATGAAGGACGTTTCTTGGCTCTCTGTCAGGAACACATAACAGTAATTGGTAATGTGCTAACATCACTGCACTGATTTCTGAGACACTGAGAGTGAAGCTGTCGGGTCCTGCTCTGTGTTTACTAATGGGGCTTGACAGCCTGCAAAAGGGCTGATCTCACTGCCTCATATCCTTGCTATGGACTGATGCTCCTGCCTGGCCCTAAGTTCTCAAACCACTGGCCTCTGGGACTGTGTGTGCATCACAGAGTGTGTGTGGGAATGTGTGTTCAAGCGCCTCTGTCCTCGCTTTCTCACGTGTGTGGGATCTTGTAATGCAAATGACATTTATGTACATCTGTACTTGCGCATATGTCAGTGCCCATATGCGTGTAAGTACCCTGCATGCGTGTGTGTAAACCCTTTAATGTAATGTCTAGAGATGTGCGTGTGTATTTGTGTGCCTACATGCATCGGACATAAACTCTCGCTCTTGCCAGTGGCCCTTGGCTGGTCCTGTGGCGCTCAGTGTGTCGGCTTTGATGCTGGGTCAGGGGAGAAGATCAGAGCACAGGAGGAGTCGCCAAAGACACACACACACACACACACACACACACACACACACACACATGCACACACACACACACGCCCTTGTTCAAAGTTAATGATGACTCCCAGCAGACACCCAGCCCCTGGGTCGGTACCTCGACCTCAGGAGCTGCCTTGCCAGCTGCCTGACTACAAAGAGCCAAAACACTCAGCAGAAGGCGGAAACAGCTCCTGGTGGCAGCCAAGCATAGTGACAACACAGGCAGCTTACACCACTGCGATGTGTGTGTGTGTGTGTGTGTGTGTGTATGTGTGTGTGTGTCTGTGTGTGTTGTAAGCTGCCAGTATTCATCTGATTTGCAAAACTCAACAGCTGTCTCTGTCTCTCTTTATCTATCCACACTGCATCGATGCCAAAGAGTTTGAAGCATAAAATCTGTCTGGAGCCTCTTTAGAAAGACTGGTGTTTATAGCATCAAGATTTCCACTTAATGAGATGCTTTGCTTTTTGAATGAAATAGCCGCTGTCGCTGAAGAGTTGTGATTGTATAAACTTCCTTGTGAGAGTCAAGCTGACCTGTGATTAGATGGGACTTTGGAGGAATTAAATATTATTGGAAGACAAGGACATATCTGGTCTGACAGGTTGTGGGCTGTAATTGCATAAACACAGATGGATTCTTCTAATGCCTCGGACATTCAGAACATTTTTTTATTGGTTTAGGCATCCGCAAAATCTTTAACAATGTTGACAGGTTCTTGGTATGCAAAAATTTAATTGAAGGGTGTTTATGAAATTGTCTGCTTTTCCCTCATTTTCTCATTCTGTCTCTCTCTCATAGCCTCTCATTCAGCGTGGTGCATTATGGGTCAGAGGAAATAGTAAATTATAGATTTAATTAGAAAGGAGAAATTTTTACGATAGTCTTCGGGATCCAGTTTTGGCATGCTCTACACATAAATCCCCCACAAAGCTTGGCTATTGAGAAGATACTGGAATCTTTGCTGCACTGGAGAGAAAACGCAGCTTGTTTTACAGCTACACTGGCTTCTTGTTCTCATGTTAGTTCAACAGGGTCAGTGGTTCCGACTGCAGCCATCTCATTTCTTTCAGGAGACACTGAGTCGAAAGCCTAAAACCAATCATTGGCTGCCACAAGGACAGTAAGCAAGAGCATGGATATGTTTTTTAAAGCCTACTTAAACTGTTGCTCTCTCACAAAGTAAACGTGAACAAGGCAGAGTAAGCCCTCGATTGTGTGGGGCATTATGGGATAGAGCTGGGAGGATCAAAGATTGATGAGAGTTTGGCTTGCAGGTTTTAATCATAGCTGGAAAAGTCAGTCGGGTATCCAGCTAATTGGGTCCATATTGCATGTTATTATTTACATTTAATGCTTATCTTTGGTACCAAGTGATTGTATTCTTCAGGAAAATTAGGAGTGTAGCATGTCTGCCTTTCATGCAGGATATTGGCCTCCTGTCACAAACCTGCAATTAACGTTCAAGTTTTTACTAAGCACCACAATCAGTCCCTGATCTCACCGTCATGGTCATGATATTATTAAAAGCGAGAGTTTTAGAAATGTTGGAATTTAACGTAGTCTTAGGTTGTGCAGAATAATCCAGTATCTGTCTTTAACAATGTTTGTAGCACTGTGAGATGCTTTTACAAGTCCTTAAACAATTATCTCTAAGCTGTCGTTACACAAAACATTTACTCTCCAATGCTCCAGTAGTTGTTATTAGAATCTCAAACATAGCGTACTTCTCTAAATTAGTTTGCTGAGGACGTGAAGTAACGTGGAAGCGGGGGAGTGGTTGTCTTCGCCAGCATTGACGTCATTGCCATCAGCTTCTCCGGGTTAGGATTCAGTGTTCGTCGTTCAGGAGGTTTTACACAGAGCCAGGTTATCTGCAGTGGTCTCCTCCTGAACAAAACAAACAAACCAGGTGATTCAAACCAATGAAAACACTGTATAAGGCTGTTTCACGATGAAAATCAGAGGTGCTGCGAGCTGAGCTGCCACTAACATTTACTCAGCTTCTGTGATACTTTAAGATCCAGATATGCAACAACTAAAATCCTTTATCCGGATAAAATATAGACTTAAAAATGACCAAGATTTAAAAAGGTGTATCTTAAAAGTGTGCCTTAAAACAGAATAAAGTAAATGGCGACGGGAATGGGCCATTACTTTCAATTACAGATTTCTCTTGGTTTGAACATTGTTGAAAACATTTGGGATATAATAATAATATAAGTACACAACTCAATAAAATATATAACATAGGGCAAGTCATTTTATTGTGTTATTAAATTACATATAATGACTTTAAAGATGTTCTCCATAAGAATTGAGATATGTTACTCTTAAATACACACACACAAACACACACACACACACACACACACACACACACACACACACACACACACACACACACACACTCACACTCACACTCACACACACACACGCACACACACACACACACACACACACACACACACACACACACACGTTCCTGTTAGACTTCAGCCCTTACTACAAGCCTTTATTACAATGAAAACGCAGCATAACTGGCAGTGACGAGTTCCACCTGGGCAGACCAACCACTGTCAGCAGCAGCAGCGACTAACATGGCGCCGTATTTACATCTAGCCCGCGAGTGTCGCCACAGACACGGATATTGTACTACTCGGCAAAAAGGCAAGTAGAAGTGCTTTCATTAGTGGGTCATATGAGCAATCACCATTGTTTTAACTCACTCTCTGATAGATATTAACTTAAAAGACACTTAAATAGATGAAATCATTACAGAGTACAACTTTAAAGAAACTGACTCATTACCAGTATCTTGTAAAAGTCACCTGTGGCAACTGGCTTTAATGCTTTGTGGAACAAAATCCCATAGAACTGGTACAGTGTGCTGCTGTCTCAGGTGGAGGGATTTGCATGTGTTTTACATGTCTGCAAATGTAGGAGAAAAAAAAAAATTCAATCAGCAATACGAACCAAAAATCTCATCAAACTTGTACCAAGTAATCTCTTACCACTGTCATGTTTTAGGTTGCTCCCTGCTCTAACACACAGATTATTAAACCCCCGACACGCTTCAGCTGCTTGATAATGAGCAGAGCATTAGAATCAGGTGTGTTAGAGCACAGAGAAACCTTAAACAAGCAGGACAGAGGCCCTCCAGAGGTTCCCCTATCCTGTCTTACTGGGAGATCAAATGAGAGCTCCCTTAAGACACTATTCACCGGGTCACAGGTGCTCTGTTCTCAGTAATCTACAATGCAGCACTGGACACCTTTCAGAAAAGTCTACAACAGAAACACTGCAAAAGTATTTCAGCGTTAAGATATACTCAGGAGACTATGGACCAAACCGTGTTGCATGCCTATTTTGGTGGTTCCTTGCACAAGCATTAGCGCCACAATGGAAAAGTGAATTACTCATCTGAACTATAAAATTCGTAGCTGTATCGTAGCTGCTATTGCCACTACTCATCATTGATCATGTTTGCCACCATAATTATTATCATTTTCATATTCTGTCACCTTAGCGGTGCTTGTTTCTACTATTCTGTTGTATTAACTGTCTTAACATATACGTTATATTCACATTACTATAAATATTATTATAGTTACTGTTAGGCTTTGCTTCCATCTCTAGAAGTGTGTCTGTCTGTCTCTCTCTGTCCATCTGTCCGTCTTTTCTCTCTTTCTCTCTCCTTTCCTTCCTCCCCAACCGGTGCAGACAGATGTGCGTCCTCCACAGAGCTGGGTCTGTCTGACGTTCCTGTCTGTTATAGGGAAGGTTTTCAACGCCACCGTACTCTACGGGGAATTGTTGGGTCTATGTAAATCATAAATAAGTCATAGAGTGTGGTCTTTACCTACTCTGTAAAGTGTCCTGAGATAACTTTTGTTGTGATTCGACACTATAAATAAAATTGAATTGAATTGAATTGAATCTGGCTTTGAGGCTAAAAGCTTTCAATAATCCCCTCTTTAAAATGGATATCTGACACCATGCGACACTTGCCTTTAGTTAATTTTACCAACTGAGTGTTGAAGAAGGGCGAAAAAGTATTTCGGTGAGGGAAGGTGGTTGTTTTTGTTTTGCTCTGTGGTTGTGGGACGTGTGAGAGAAAGCAGGAGGGATTTGATGCAGGCGGCTGTTCGCCAGCTGTCCCTCCGAGGGATTGGCTGATTGGTCGACGAGTGTGAGCAAACTCGCTGACCACTGACCACAGACAAGTCAGCCTGTCAACCACCCCAGGGCCTCTCCTGCACAGCCTTGCTTTTTCTGCCTCACATCCAAGAGCATTACTATTCTCCTCCTTTAAACTACTCCTCTAGTTTATTTCCTGTTTATGCGTCTCGTCTTCCTTCCTTCCTTTTTCTACTTATAAATTTCATCCCACGCTCTGCTCTCTTTTTTTCCTGGTATTTTTCCATCATACCCAGCAAACTGCCGATTGCATGCTCATCGACCTTCTTCACATTGTACTGTGAGATGCTCTTCTTTATTTTTCACTTGTGGTTACTGTCAGATTCATTTGCCCGCCTCTCACTGCACAGACGACCTTCTGGCTCAAAGTTGCACTCACTTGTCTTTCTTTCAGCACCTTTTCCCCTTTTCCTTCCTCTACTTCTTAAAGGGGCACGCATCTCAGTTTATGAAAAGTGAACCTGTCAGACTGAGGTTCATGTGTGATTTCAGCTCTTCCAAAGGATTGAGATTTTTATTTTATCGTGTGTGTCATTATGGCAAAATGGTCCTAGAGACACCTTCTGTAGCGGGAACTACCACGGAGGAGGTTTTGAGTATTTCAGTGGGTGTTTATATGTCTGTCTGTCTGTGGAGAGATTATGTTTCCGCGGTAACGTCTCGCCTGTGCAAGATACAGTCACGAAACTCCACAGGTGCGTAGTGGAGATCAAAATGAAGTCCGAGTTTGAAGATGAGTGTGATTCGAGTCAATTCCAGTATTATTTTATTAAGATGTGAGAGTTGTTATTTCTATTCAAGACAATAATCTCGCTCAGTGCTGTCGATAGCCGTAATGTAAATGTTACACACACAATTTAAGTTCCCTGCAGACTTCTATCAGTGTCAAAACCATAAATATGCGATATTATCTAAAAAACGTTCTCTTATTATCTCATTGTGCATGCGTCAATGTAATCTAGCGTACTCTTTCGGTACCAGAGCAAAAAGAAAAAAAAGTCTTTGGCACAAAAAAATAGACCTCCGGTTTAGACTCTATAGTATTTTATAAGTTATTCTCTTTAAGACATTTTAAAATATTGAGGACTGAATTCCAAGTCATATTCATAAAAAAGGTTATAAAGTTTTTATACCATGATTTAGGATATATGTAACCACTGAGCATGTGCAGACTGTGAATATAAGGACCATATGAATACATGTGATCGTAAAAGATTCCCAGGGTCAGTGTGTGTGTGTGTGTGTGTGTGTGTGTGTGTGTGTGTGTGTGTGTGTGTGTGTGTGTGTGTTGCCATGGTACCTACAGCAGTAGGGACAGGACGGCATCGCCAGATGTTGCGAAGGTGGAAAGGAGAATCAAAGCAACCAAGTGAATCTGCAAATCATCCATCTCACTCTCTTTGTGTCTCTAACTGCCTCCATCTCTCATTCTTTATGTCTCTTTCTTCTCTTTGTTTTTGTCTATTTGCTCTCTCGATCTTCCTCTCTGTGACAACTAACTTTGTCTTTTTTCGTCTGGTCTTGTCATCTTATCCAATTCTCCCACAGTCGTTTTCTTGTCCTGGGTTATGTTAATGGACAGACTTTTTTTTATTAACATAACAACTGTGCATTTATTTTTTGTTTATATTTATTTATCTTGTCATTTATTATTTATTTATTATTATTTATATGTATGTATTTACAAACTTAATTTCCCCCAAACATTATTTTTAATAATTTCTTCCCTTTCCTGTGTCCCTTAATCCCTTTCTTTCACTATTTGTTTCTTTCTCTGTCTACCATCTTACTTTTAATCCATGCGTTCAGACTTTCTCTACCTATACCACCATTCAATTAGCACCTCTACCATTCCTCTCCTCTCCTCTCTGTTTTCTTTCTCTTTCTGTCTCTCATGTCTTTCTCTTTCTCATTAAATCAGTGTTTAGGTGAATCATCACAGAAATTCCCTGATATTGACATGTTTTCTAAAATGAAAGAGAAACTTCAACGTTGTGTTTTTTCATTTGTGTGTGTGTGTGTGTGTGTATATTCTCATGAACTGTTGACAAAAAATGATAGTGTGGTAATAAAACAAAGCCATAAAATACACCTACAGGTTAGTATTCAGTTCACACACATGGCACATAAACACCGCACTTTCCATCGAGCAGTGTTTTCACCAAATCACTAATATAATCACTCTTTCCCCATCTTTAGAATCACTCTGAGTGAATTCCTCTCTGAATCATCCAAATCTAAATCCCTTTTCCCTTCTGTGTGTTCCTGTCTCAAAGCTCACGTCATGGTAGATTAGCACAGAGGTTATGCTCCCTGTACACGTCGTGTGAAGACTTCCCTTTGATTTTAGATGCGAAACCTCAGTGGATTTCAATCGCATTTCAAGCTGAGAAGGTGGGGAAGCAGCTGGAATGCTATTTAGCTGCTGACGCTGTGGCTCCCAGGCCGCCTAGAAGAGAAAGGCTGTGATAAAGAATACAAAAATGTAAGACCGTGGCTGTCTTCATGTTTCATATGTTTATTTTTTTTAAAGATTATTCTTTGGCAGTTTTTCAAGCCTTTATTATATAGGACAGACAGAAAATGGGGTGAGAGAGAGGGGGGGGGGACATGCAGCAAAGGGCTGCAGGTCGGAGTCAAACCTGCGGCCAGTAATCGAGGACCTTCAGCCTCATTACATGGAGCGCCTGCTCTAACCACCTCCCCGGCCGCCCCACATCTATTTTTTTATTAAGACTACTCTGCATTTCAATTGATCCAAAGAATTCCATCCACATTCTTCATTTTAAAGCTGTAATCATTCAATTATTCTGAAATCACTTTTTCATTCCTGATTCCGATATTTATGACATTTACAGGGTTCCTACACAGTTTGAGTCATTTCCAGGTCTGGATAAGTATGAAAAAAGAGAAAAGAGTATGGAAAGATGTGTGTGTTGTTTCCAGACTATTATCTCACTTTCTAAAATAAAGTATATTAATATATATAAATCAAAACAAGTTAACTAACACAACATAGCCGACCCATAGATGATATGAAACTAATCAAGCTGGCTGCAGAATGGTGTCTGGTTACCATGGTTACCTATATTTTTTCACGATTTATTTTGATTGAAGTGCCTTAAACCTGCCAGCAGGGGGGGGGACTCCCCTGGTTGCAAAAAAAAAGTCAGATCGTATGGAAGTCTATGAGAAAATGACCCTACTTCTCACTTGATTTATTACCTCCGTAAACACTTTCCTAATACGTTTATGGTGCCAATCGCTAGCTTTAAGTCTTCTTCGTTACAGCACGGTGTTTATTTTATGATTTATGGTCCGATTTAGAGTAAAACAGATGATAAAGCAGGATATGTGTTGGAACGTGGCTACCTTGTGATTGAGGCGGGTTGGAGGCTGTGGCTCATGTCGTTGAGTGGTGAACTGAGGAGTTGCCGGTTTGATCCGCGAAGTGACAAAGTGACATTGTTGTAAAGCGCTGCGAGTGTTTGCTAAGAATAGAAAAGCGCTATAATTGCAGTCCATTTGCCATTGACAAGATGCTACCACGGCTATGTCCTCTGGTTCTCAGTCAGATCCACACCTTGCTCCTCGCTGGTGACGGCCAAAATGCGAAACCTCAAAACAGTTGTCCTCAAACCAATGGGTGACGTCACGGTGGCTATGTCACCTTCTTTTATACGGTCCACATGGTCATGAAGATCCAAAAACACTGCATCTCATAATGCAGCAACTAACATCTTTTTGTCAGAAACACCTCAACAAATCACACGTGATAAAGATTTACGATGCTCAAATTGCATTGTACATTTAACATGCAGAGCATTACTGCAGATGTAATAAATATTTGATACATATGACACTCCTCCTGACCTTCTCACCACCTACAGTCAGTTTATCAAAGAGTTTTCATGTCAAAAAGTCAGTCTTAACAGGGAATATCAAATTTCAAGCTGCTGGTCTTTAAGCCCAGGGCTGCTGAAGGGAGTGTTGTAAAGCCATTTAGAGTACCATGACCTCTGCGTAAAGCCTCCGCGCACAGATACACAAGCTTAGCTGATCTATTTTCCTTTCAACACAAGACCAGACCCGTTATCACACACAGTTACTGAGACATCTGTTTGTGTGTGTGGTGTGGGTGGGCAGCTTGTGGGGTGCGAGGATGAAATAGTCACTGTCACATTTGGGAGAAGTCACAGGGAAGATGATGCGAATAACATCACTTTCTCTTGGTGATTTCCTTTGCTTCGATGGGAAGCATTTGAAGTACAGAGAGGCAGAAGTGGCTCAGAAGTAAACTGAGAAGCTGTGATTATTGTAATTTGTTGTGACCATGTCACAGCAATATGCTCCAGAATTGGACTTTTACTGATTTACGTCATAAATGCAATGAAGCTAGAAAGACACGCCTTCACTCTCTGCCTTTTCTGCTCAGTTTCTTACTTAAGTTCAGCATTTATGTAACTTGGAAATGCCTGGGGATGAGGGGAGCTTTGACCTTCCTGGGTGTGGGTACAAGGTGGGGCTGGCACTTTTGGGAGCGTCTGATTGGTTCCAGTGTTCTCACATCAACACAATTTTCTCTTCAGCTATGACTCTGGGAACAAAATGTGTCATTGGTCCATTTTGGGTGGGTCCCCACATCATAAAGTAACCAGAAAGTTTTAACAACTCTGGCTCAGGTACAAAAACCAAAGTCTTCTTACCAGTGCTTTGGACTCTAAAAGTTTCTAAATGAATCTTCAAAATGAAATGAAATATCTGTTTAAATAAAGTAAAATACTGGCATCATACACTTCCCCTTTCTTTTTACTGCAGTCTTAAATATGTCTGAAACTGCTGGACACACATTCAGTATGAAGCCGTGTGTTTGGTCAATGTAGGAAGGTGGAAGTCTCCATGCTGTCATGAAACATATTCATATTAGCTCTCGATTTGAAGTAATCATTTTGGAAAATGTATATAGATATTGCTTCTAATAAACTAACCAGATTAGCTAGCTTAGTCTGGCTATCTTTATCCCCGTTTCCCAACAAGTGTCCCAACTTACTGTTGAACCAGCCTGTTCTCAATCCCAGGGCATAATAAACCTGCTGTTTTGTCACAGGCCTCTGCATAAGTTAATGTATCTCCCCAAATAGTTTGCTGTCTTAGTTCAGACTACAAAGTATGTTATTATTTTATTACCACTAGGGAAATCAAGGCTTATGGGGAACCAATCCAAACGCCAGTGTTGTTATTTTTCTATAGCCATTACATTGTGCAATCAACGTTTACTTCGCAATGATACGTTAAAACTTAAACGCTGCAGCGTTAGTAGTAGGACAGATGTAATGATGTTGGATATCTATCCATCTAAAAATTGAGATGGTCGTGTACACTAGCTGTGGTTCCCTTCGAGTCTGCACTTCCAGTCTGTGGTGGTGAAACCGCAGACTGTTGAACCTGCACCAAGTGGAAATTAGAGTGGAGATGATGATGGAGTGTGTGTATGCGTGTGTAGCATAGAACAAAGTATTTAAATCAGTAAGAATAGTAAGAGCGTGTTGATATGGGTTTTGGGTACGCAGGCAATTATGTTGCTAGTTTTTTGTGTGTTTTGCAGAATATAGCACATACTTGTGTGTCTGCATGCGTATTTCTGTACACAACCTTCTAATTGCACTCGACATTGCCCTCTTTATTCATTTCCCTCTTCTCACTCCGTGTGTCAGTCGACAAACTGACTGCAGACTCTTTGCTGTGGGAGAAAAAACCTTCAGCTGAGAAAGGAACCCAATCCCCGGAGAGCACATTATCATTATGGCGCATATTGCACTTAAAAGCATAGGAGGGAGCACATTTGTTGGTTTTTGTCATTTCACGCTGTCAGAAGTGGTCGCGCGACGTCTCTAAGTTTGCTGCCGCCGAAAAAAATCATGGGCTTTTGCTTGGGACTGATGATAACAGGGGTTTATTTAGGGAAACTGGAAGCCACGAAACCTATTAGACCTTAAGTATAAATCACATGTGATCGTTTTAAAGGCTATGGTCGACCTCAGCGCAGTGTCTGTGAAAGGGACATCCGCTTATCACTCACTACTGTATATTTACACTGAAGCCATGTTTGTAAATATGCAATTTGTTCCTATTTGTAGAAAATGCATGATAAATGTGAGACCATTGAAAAGGCATTAAAGGTCAAAGGAAAATTAATGTAGGAGATACTTCATCGACCTGATTTAGTATGAATTTAATCCACCCAAGATTTCTTCTGAAAAACAGGAGCAGAAAACTTACAAGCACGAGTATTTTTTTTTTTTTTGCTTGTCTCTATTATCTTCCCTGTCTCTTTCTCTGTGTGCATAATGTTATAATCCTATGTTTGTGTGTTTTATCCCACAGTGGAGTACGACAGGGAGCTCTCTCCACAGCGGCGTCACCACAAGGAGTTTAAGTTCAACCTCTCACAGATCCCAGAGGGCGAGGCCGTCACCGCAGCAGAGTTTCGCCTCTACAAAGAGTGTGTGAGCCGTGCCTTCCGCAATGACACCTTTCTACTCAAAGTCTACCAGGTGGTCAAGGAGCACCCTGACAGGTAATACAGACACATAGTTTTAAGTTTTTGACAGGAAGACATGAATGGTTTGAATCCCCTGCAACTGAGAATTGCAAGTTAGGTCTCTCAATTCCTGCCAAACCCTGATTTCCCCTCAAATACTTTTCATTTTTATGGCTGAACCCTCGTGTCGAATGGAAATATTGTACTTGTGTTGTAGTTATTTAACTTTAACTTAACTTTAACTTCGGCGGCGGATACTTAAAAAGACTTAGAAGACGTTGAATTCATTAATCCAAAAACAAGGTCTTTCTTGTTATTAAAATGTCTTGAATCAAACTTTCAAAGGTCTTGCTAACACATGGGAAGTGGGATTTAATTGGTTAAATTTAGTTTTAAAAAATATTTTACAGAATGCCTCTGGCCTTAACATTTGACTCATCCTTACAAGACAACAAAAAAGACATCTTCCCGTAACACATGCACAAAATCTTCAATTACAGCATGATATCCGCTTGTATAACATATATTGTGCTAAAATTCAAATTAATTTAACACCACATTGCATGAAACAGGAATGCTACAAGCTTCAGATTAGATAAAGGACTTTTCTCCTCATCGCCCAGCATTTCTGAAAGTAAGTGGCTGATTTAAATGAAATAAAATCAAACTCAAACATTCTATATCAGTAAGACGACACAGTGAACACATCTTCTCTGTCTTCTTCCGGTCTGATGATCCAAGTTCAACATTGACTGGGCACATGGAGATCTTTGATCCTTAGATAAATTATACACAACACAATTCTCTGTTCCGTATTCAGACTTACATCCTAAATGTACACAGTTGCTTCGACCTATTGAGTTAAATCTCAAATAAAGTTCTGTGGATTTGAACAGTGCTTGTCGATGCACTGGAAAGATTATGATCCTAAAACAGTTGCCTCTCCCTCTGTATTTCTCTCTATCTCTGTATCATTCTTTACTGACCCTGTGCCCACGCCATGTTTATATTGTAAAAACAAGCAAAACCACGTCTTACAGAAATAGCACAGCTTCAAATCCTCCCCTCCCCCAAAATGAGCGCAGCTAATACATCCCAAACATTTACATTACGTCTGCAGGGGCAGATAAACATCCAGTAAGATTTCTGAATGATATTTGTGTTTTTTCAAGCCCGCCCAGCGAGAACTAACTCCCAACATGAAGAGAATTCCTGACGCACATATTTATATCGCCCGGTCTATTTTGTTTCTCAATGAATGCACATCAAAGTATGTTTCTCCTTTAAAGCTCGGTGTATGAAGGGCTATAACCCTTGATTAACGTATTATGTTGTAATAATCAAGAAAACAAAACAACTTAAGGTGAGGTCTCTAACACCAAATGTTCTCAGACTACAGTCCGGGGCTGAAGCTGATCCACTCTAAGGTCCACAGATTGAAAAAGAAGCTATAGATGTTGGCAAAGTATATTTTTCTGTCCGTCAAAAGATTTCTATGGGTATCAAGAGCTACTTATTTGCTGCATTCCTTTATCCCTACAATGGGTGGTTTGTGCTCTCCAGTCTGGAAGTAAAGCCTTTTATTTTTGGAGATATTTGGAGATTAAAGGGCCCGAATATTTCCAATGTCTGTATTATTGTAGGACAGGTTTTTTACCTTGAAGAAAATTACAGCCTGGGCAGTGCGCTATCAGGTGGAGAAACTTTGCTCCCGCTGTGTTTTGCCGCGTCGGAGAGAATCCAAGGTGCAGCAAACGTGCATCCACTGACAGAAATCGTTAGTTGTAGCGCATTGTCCTCAGTGCTGAATGTAGCGACCGCATTTTGACGGTTCATGTGCCGTTGAGTCTTTGTTGTTGTTTTCCCATTTTCCGCCTTTTGCAAAACTTTACCTCTGCGATCATCAGTGGGGAGCCTATTAACCTTCTCGTGCCCCTCCTTCCCGTTAAAACCCGACTCCTGTTTTGACTCTAAGCCGTAATGATAGAGCGCTTAATTAGCCTGACACCCTTTGTACTTTTCATTTGATTGGGGCGGTTTCGCTAACAGCAGGCAAGGAATGTGAGAGATTACAATGCCAGAAATGTGTCAGGCCTGACATGGTTTTGAGAAAGGCCAAGCTTCTGTGAGGGTTGTTGTCACTAACTCAAACCAATTCAGCAGGATTTTTACCAGCTATTATAATAGTACATAACCAGATGAGTTGTTGTTTGTTGCTCAGCTGTACTGACATGTAGATCCAGAGTTATAATGTCCTTCATGCACTGAAAACCTCTGCATCCATCCAGATGTCTGACTTACATATTGCTTTTACATTCTGACAAATATGCCTTTTTCAGCTGTTTAAAAGATGAAAGCACATGAAATAACCAGGCCAGCTGTGAGCTCCACTCACCCACCTTGTTGTGTTACATTTTTTACAACATTCACTGGCAAGACTTATAAAGAAGATTTATTGTAGTTAAAAACACAACTTTCACCTTTGACCTTATTATTCCAGTTCATTTAGGCAGTCAGTCAATAAGAAGTTTTACAGTAGGCTCTCGTAGCCTTCGCCCTGCAGGCGGCTCTCTGATGGACCCCCTGCAGTCCCTCATACAGTGACGATGAGGCAGAAACATCGGTACACTAGCCCACGCTGCGACAAACGTGTGAACTTAGCTGTGGGGTGGAGTGTGGGCGTGTGTGTGAGTGAGAAAGGGGAAACTGGAATAGAGGCTCATACGGAAACTGTCAGAAACACTCTCATTAATGACCAATAAAGACGGGCTGCTGATGCATGACTTCAGGGGCATTCTCCGAACACCTGGATGATTGTGAGGCTTTGATGTCGGCTCGGTAGGAGGGTCCGACAGACCCGACGCTGTGTTATTACTACTGTAATGGGACAGTGGGAGGACAGGCCCTCTTATCACTCACACCATGTGTCTCTTTACCACTCCCGTGCTCGCTATTCATTAATTCGTCCACAGTTGTATCACGTGAGGCTTTTTTCTTCCCTTTGGTTGACACGTCCTTTCATTTTGTAGCCTTATTTCGTTCACACAAAATACTGTAAATGATATAAACATACCTGTAGCCTGATACCAAAGATTTAATACCGTCCTGTCCCTCAGAGAGGTAGAGTGTATGGTCAAATCTACAGTGGAGCACAATACAGTGAAGCCCAGCATTTTCTGTTAAGTGCAGCTATCCATCTTTCTGTCATTTTGTTATGATACTGTTACCCTGATACAAACCAACAGCTCCTGTGTCTCCCTTGGTTTCTTAAAGCGGTAGATCAGCCATCTGCTACAGTATAGTACCAGTGTACCGTACTTTGTATTTTATGCTGTAGTTTGATTGACAAAGCAATAACATACAATTTACCAACAACTATACAGAGTATAAGTATCAGTCAAGCACCTTAGATGCTTTTAAAATGGCTTCCTACTTTTTTTTCTACCAGTGTTGGTTAGTATTGGACTTTTCTTACATATTTTGGATTTCTTTTTTAATGTAACCAGATAACTAAACGTGCACAGTGATGTTGACACAACGTAACTGTCCATCTGCATTGAACTTTAACTTTAAAATGAAGTTTTTTGTTTGCCTAAAACTTAAAAGAAAAAAAAGGTTAAGGCCTTAAAGGGGAGTTATGACCATTTTCAAAATTCCTCTTTGTTATTCCTATGGCAAGACATGAACAAGTTTCCCAGATCCAAAAACTAAAGTGCTAAAACTCAAATTTCTGACACCATGAATGTGTCTGATGTACACAGTGTAGAGCTGCTCCAGAGGCAATTCACTGGGAAAGATGTTTTTTTTTGTTTCAGAACTTACAACACTACGGAATAGTTAACAGCTATAAAAGCTAATTTGGGTAAAAAAGGAAACATTCATTGTCTTTGGAGCAGCTCCAGACTTTATAACTGATGACATCACAGGTTTGAGACTTACCTCTCTGGTTTTTGGCTTTTATATAGACTAGCTTAGGGTCACAAATATCAACTAGACTTTTTTAGGCCATGGAAATAACAAATTGCAATTCTTAATTTATTAGGCGTTCGCCTTTAAAAATCTCAGACTTCAAAACCTGGCAAGCAAAAGGCCAACATGTGTGCTAACTAGCTTTGCTCTTCTGACGCTTAAAGGGCTCCTTGGATAACCAGATAAACTAGTTCAGTTTAAAGTGGTTTAACTACATCTTTTCCAGTTATTACTAAGGTCCTAGGCTTGATAACATTGGCTTCCTCAAAGCAATTTCAGTCAAAAACAACTGGACTGGTTGTTTGTCTAGGAAGACGTTTCACCTCTCATCCAAGAGGCTACTGATGAAGCCTCTTGGATGAGAGGTGAAACGTCTTCCTAGACAAACAACCAGTCCAGTTGTTTTTGACTGAAATTGCTTTGAGGATAACGATGACCTGGACGAATGAGAACATTCACAGGCTTATAACATTGGCTTATTTCTCTTACAGTTAGTAACATGTTTACTTGCCTAATCAGCTTCACCCATCCCCGACACATTCAAGTCAAACAACACATTTCTATTATCATCTATCTACGATCTAAGCAGTTTTTTTGTGTGTGTGTTGTCTCCATTTTCTCCCAGAGAGGCAGACCTGTTCCTTCTGGAGTCTCGCAGGCTGTGGGCGGCTGAAGAGGGCTGGCTGGAGTTTGACATCACGGCCACAAGCAACCTGTGGGTGATGAGCCCGGTGCACAATCTGGGCCTGCAGGTCAGCGTGGAGACCAGCAGCGGTAAGAGATCACTTCACATATACTTTTCATTTCACAACATAAATACATAGTTGGAGCTGCATATGGCTCAGCTCGAGCCCCTGTTTGGTCCAAGATGGCTGCTACATCATTATACATGACCAAACAGTTTGATCGTTGGTAAGTTATTCATCAAAAAAGAGGCTTTATTACAATCAAATACATGTAGAATGGAACCGCTTGGCCCGAATGACGTCATGACCATTCTGTCTTTTTCCTTTTTTCATTTTCATTGCGGTAACTTGTGCAAATCAACACCAACATTACGGTAAATCTTGTCTTGTGCAGTTTCTAAGTGTTGTGTCTTCTGAAACAGGGCAGAGCGTCAGCTCCAAGGAGGCGGGGCTCATAGGACGTGACGGCGCGCTGGAGAAGCAGCCTTTCATGGTGGCGTTCTTCAAAGTCAGTGAAGTGCATATCCGCACCTCCCGCTCCGCTGGCGGAAAACGACGCCAGCAGAATCGCAACCGGTCCACGCAACCACAGGAGGGATCCAGAGGGCTCGGCCCAGCAGGTCAGTCTGATGTCTGCTGCACAAACACTGAACCTTAACTGACCTCATCAAAGAACACATCCATGAACACAACGAGACACAAAACTGACCTCAGCCCTACCTCACTACACCCGTAATTGAAGTCTAACCTGTTGAGATCAGTCGATGTGGAGCATGTGTTTGAAGTATTCCTCTTTGAGACACTTGATAAATTGGACCTGACTTCATCCGGATCTCTCTCTAATCAGCCCCCATCAGATGAAAATCCTAGCCCAGGGGTGATGTCTAAAATCTGTTTTTACTGTAGGTTCTCTGTATGGATGAAGAGCATTGAAGCGTATCCTGAAACTTGCGTACGGAGCAGAGACTATAGTGTGTTTCAGAGCAATAGATATACAATGTTTTATTCATGAAGGGGATTTCTGTGGCAGTCAGGCCGAGCTAGAGTGTTGAATGGAGGGTTGGGCTAGAAGTTTAGCTAAAAAAACTTTATTAAAGAGCTCAGGTATGAGATCCATAGAAGAGAAAGGAGTTTGACTTACAGCTTTATTATGTTGCACTGTGGAATAATTTTAGTTCGCACTAGAGATTTAGGACACACACAGCAAAATGGCACGGAATGGCAGAGAAATGAATATTCACTGATTTAGGACGCAGACAGTTGATCCATGTTGACAGGTGACCTCATCCTCTGAACCTCCTCATTAGACCTCCGCGCTTCTCTTTCTACTCAGCAGCATGATGTAATGAGCAGGTATAAGCCTGATGTTATGAACTCGGAAAGCTTTTCAAATTAAATCAAACCCTAATCTGCCCACCTTTCACCTGCTGTGTAATTCTGGCCAGACTTTACAGCGCTTAAAGCTAAACTGCTCCTGTGAGGCTTCATTGTGTGACTAGTGCAGCACATAAAGCTTGCGCTCAGTGAGCCTGCTGTTAATATCGGTCTGATCCTTGGATAATTTGACAGATGAAGCATTATGTTAATATTAAGCCTTCACGTCTCAAAGCTTTGAGTGTGCTATGTATCAGCGGAGAAGTCTGTATGCAGCCGTAAAGAAAATGTCTCCAGCAGGTGTTGATATATTCCAACGTATTCTAATATTCTTGCTTTCTACAATATCTCTACATGGCAGCTACGGTATGTTTCATCTCATGGGAAGATCATTGTTGTGGCAAATAAACTTCACTTTGGGTGTGGTTATAGTGCTGCTTCCTGCACTGGCACTGAACATTGGCATTGGACAAATTGTGAGGTGCGTGTCTTGTCTGAAGGATGATTACATTATACTTAAATCGGTCAGAAAATACTACACTTGAATAGTCTACCGTGGATTTATGTCAGCCTAAATCCTGGGTAAACTTGATTTAACAAATAGAAAGATATGTAAAATGACGTATGGTCATGTTTACATGCTGTAGCATCATCTACAAAGCACAAATTATTGATTTATTTAAATATCTCATAGTGCTGTGTATCTGCTGAGCATCAGATAGCCAAAATAGTTTGACCCAACAGCGGCTGAAGTGCTGAACACCTGTTTACTGATCTCACATGAGACTTGTTATAAATGATGTGCCTAAGCTGATTCCAGAGCCTGAGACCCGCCCCAAATAAGCCGCTAACTGAGCTCACTCTCAGCCTCAAACGACTCAAGTCGGCACCGTAAAATCCTGGCTCATTGCCCCAGAGCCGGCTCACATGTGCTCCTCTGGTGCCAGAACACTACTGAGTGCACTGTCTAACAGCTGCAACCAGCCCTACTTGGCTGGGAACTAATTTACCTTTGCATTGCTTCTTCTGTTGCCCCATTTAATGTCTCTACCATCTGTGTGGTATAGAGAAGTAGTTGTGGGTTTGTTCTTTTACTCTGAAAACCCTTGCTGAGATTTTCTTTGGCTCTATTTCCTGTTTGTTCAGTGCATCTTCTTCACTTTCTCAGTAGGTTTCAGTGTGCTGCTGTTAACACAACAGGTTGTAAGTGAAATTCCTACAGGGCTTTTTCTCAGTAATTGCATTAGATGAAAGCGTCGGCTGACACAAGAGAACAAAGACTCATCATTTGTTATGCTACAGGACAGTTAGAGTGTACCACATGTTCACTTTTGGCTCCAGACCTGTACTCTCTCCTTTCCAGCTGTCTTTGGCTTGAGATGCCTTAAGACTTAAAGTCACAATGTTTTGAAGATGATACCGATACTGCTGCATCAGCGAATCCGAGGCTAAAGTGTACACCATGTGCTCACAATGTTGGTTAGCATTTATCTAACATCTCTGCTCTCTTGCAGTGTAAAAAGGAAGAAATAGACCAATTCATAATCAAAGAAATAGTTAAATGCTAATAGAACGACTTCATTTTCTAAGCAAATTGTGAACAAGATAGATTGGCTGTAATCTGCTTTTGTGTCCCAGATCATATCATAATGAGAAAACTGTACGTGAATCTGTTCAAAAATCCGCTTTAACAAGGACAAACTGTTAAATATGCGTCCTGGAGGATTGGACTTTACATAACCCAAAACATCAAGACCTCTCCGCCTCGCCACTCGGGACGACGGGGAGTGTAAATATTTAGATCCTACACAGGAAGCGGGGAGGCCCCCCTCACGGCAGCCGAGTGTCCGTGGCCAGCAGAGGACTGCTGGGATTGGACGGGATGGGAGGATCCATGAGGAATTCAGGAGGGCATATGGTTTCAATACCGCATCACTCACTCCAGAGACAGGGAGGAGGACAGGATGGATGGGGAGAGCATCCGTCTTGTGGAGCGCTCATGGGGAGAAACAAAATGTGGACGTTGTCCCCCAGTTTCTGTTTGGCACAGAGCTACAGTACATCAACTCAGGCCACCACAGCTCCAACTAAATTCACCCTGATAGTTTTTCCCCCTGAAAAACATGAGATCTAAGGCCGGACACAGCAATATGTTTGTTTTAAATTTCTCTAGTGTGCACTGACTTCCACATAGAGGCTGTTTAAAAAAGGTTCAGCATGAGTTAGGCTGCTCTGTGTGCTTTCTAAAAATAGTTTCCCTCCTCTGCTGAAAATGTATATTCCTGACCTGTGTGGGTTAACCACGGCACTGATTTTGCCGCATTATTTGTATCAGTTTGGTACCATTTTGTCCTTATTTTAAAGTTGCCATATTGTAAATGGTGAGATTTCCATGTCTTTTTTGATTATAAAGCAGGTGGAGGTGCTACATAAATTCTGTGAAAGTGTCAATACGCTCAAAGCACAGAGAAATGCACACAACCCGTATTTAGAAACCCATATTCTGTGTCTTTGAACGAGCCGTCAGGACATCTGTACATTATTTTATGATGTCACAACTTTACTGTATATAGGTAGAAAGTGCTGTTACAGCATTCCCCCAGCTGCAATGACGGTGCAGAGACATTGAGAGTGGGATGAGATTACAAATGCTGACCAATCAGAGCACACTGGGTTGCTGGGCAGACAGAGGGTGGATGTAGATATATTCAGACAGACAGTATGAGAAAAACACTGTGTTTTTAATAATGTGTATGTGAACATCAAAGCATGTAAACATTGAAAAGACAAGTATGAACCTGAAAATGAGCGTTATAAGACCTTAATTGTATAACTGACACCTTATGAGCTATTTTTGTCATTGTTCATTTAGATTTTAAACATCCAGCTGTACTGCTTTGCCTTGTCATAAATTATGAAAATGCCTTCCTTAGTCTGCCAGGGATATAAAACAACCTTTTAACTATGAAACTTTATTTTCCCTTCTGTACTCCGTGTGAGGCCATGGGTCTTGTTATTTCCTCATTTTCTCAAATTTTTGTGAGCTGGATTTAAAACGACATGTGATATTAAATGTCTTCCAGATGACAAACTATGACATATTCAGCCAAATGTATTTCTGCAGCGTTCATTTTCAGATAGAAGTGTGATTAAGTGTCATAAATCATCTTTGTTTTTTTTTACATTTCAGTCACAAAACCAGGCACTAATACCTTTTTAGTTTACATATTTTCTTAAATTTGGAGGTTTGCGTTGGATGCATGAATAGTTTTGTCAGCATGATGCTTCCACCCCCTCTGGGTGTGCCTGCTGTGTGCACTGTGGAAAACGCTGCTGTGTACCTTGCCAAAAGAACAATACAACACCTTTAAAGGTAATTTAGGGTTTGTGGGCGAAAAAGGCTGGGGAGGTAATGGTAGTCGGGTTGGGCTTTGGCTGTGGGGGAAGTTAACAACCATCCGGGGAAGGAATATCACGTCCCAGCACAGCACAGGCGGCCTGTAATTAGGCCTAGCCAGTCATTAGCTGCACAGCTAAAAGACTGACCACGCTAACAGTATCGCTTAAAGAATTATAATAACACGGCGCTTGGCCAGCAGTGGTTTTTCATCTGTCTCTCCTCTCCTCCCTTCACCTCCTCATTCTCCGCACTCCCTCTCCACCCAACCTCCTTTTGTTTACCGTTGGAGTAATTAGACATGGCGGAGCTCCCTCACAGGGTTTAATAACCTCTGTGATGAAAGACAGGAAGAAAGATAAACTTCAGTAGTAGTGGTTGGAGGGAGGGAAAAGAGAGGAGAAACGTCAGGGACAACAGTGACATTCTCCTTTCATGTCGCTGTTCACGGCCTCTCTACTTTCAGGAGCGAATGAGGCCATCGGGACTCTCTCCTTCCTCCTTCTGTGTTAGTGACCCAGATTTAATCTTAAACATTGGGCATATATAACCCAAGTTTTCTGTCACCACCACCTCTATGGGACTAAAAGCTGCAATCTTTTCTCGCTCATGATTTGAGAAAATTGTTGGACAAAGCTATAGAATTACAGTGAGGCAATTTGAGAGATCGTGGCCTGCTGAGGTTGATGAAATGACTTTTAATGTCAAATGTCACACACACACACACACACACACACACACACACACACACACACACACACACACACACACACACACACTTCCTGAACCAAACACCTTGGCTATAAAGTCTGAATTGCCACCATTTAATTCATGTATTTTTGGAACAACGTGTGATAAATATAACTTATAGCATTTTCCACCTAACATAAATTCGGGTCAGAGTGTTTCAGGGGCTGAATGAATGGCAGGTAGTGTAGTGAGGGGTTAATATCAGCCCAGTACACTATATCGAAAGAGCTACAGTGCTTACGCTCAGTAAGGAACAGTGTTTCCCCTGCTATTGAAAAGACAGGGTGGGGAACCAGCAGCCGTGGCCCCACCTCAATGAATTCAATGTGAATTGGAGAGTTTTTAGCGTGACATGGTCAAAGAGATGCCCGTCTACTCCCAGAGAAACACTTGCAGGTTTAACACTGTGAGGAAAGCTGCTGTGTGAGTAGAGCTCAGTGCCACTGGCTCCATTCACATCGCTGTGTCAGAAAAAGGAAATCCTGCTTCCAGTTGATATTCAAAAGATTTGACAGTGCACAAAGCAGGTGAAACTAGACTTCATGTTTTGTTGTGTTTTGTTTTTTAGTACTGCCAGTGCCTAAAGGAATCGTCTGACATTTATATGTTTATTCACTTTCTTGCCAAGAGCCTCATTCTTGCCTCATGTCTGTCCGTTAATCGTGAAGGCTTGGCTTAAAACCACTACATGTAGTTTTTACACATTAATATCAGATCAAACAATATATCCATTAGTGAGCTTCAGAGGTGTTGGTAGGTGGATATTTAAAATCTTTCCACAGAGCACAACTAGCGGTTTCCCCCTTTATGCTAAGCTATGCTAACCGCCTGCTAGCTGTAGTTTCAAATTTAGAGTAGAGATACAAAAGTTGTATTGAAAAAACATATTTCCCAAATCCTAATCTTTAAAGGAGAAAACGTATGGCATGTTAGGTATGTTGCTATACCTACTACTCCAATGTAAAACTAAAACCTTCTGGAATACTAAAATACACTCATTATGTAGTAAGCACAGACTTTTAATTAGTAAAGTAGTGAGCAGGAGTATACAAATGAGTATAATAAGTACGTTTTTCACATTCTCCTTCCCACCTCTGCTTTCTGTCAAGGAAAGGAAAAAGACATGAATGGAAGCCTCATGGGAGCCGGAGCTCAGCGGTAGCTGTGTGGCGTTAAATTTTTACAGGCAGGAAGGGGAGATGTGGTTTATGGGCACCACAAATCTGGGCCTTTACACTCAATGAAAGCCAACAGTAAATATCAGCTTTATTCCTCTTAAAGAGCCCCACAGACTGTAAATGCTGATGGCTTTGAAGGCCAAGAAGTGCAAGGAAAATGAGTTGTGTAGGTGTGTGTGTGTGTGTGTGTGTGTGCGTGCATGCGTGTGTCAAGCACATTTTCTGTTTGGTGACCAGCATCGTTCCTTTTGTTTCATTTTCATTTTCATTTATAAAATTGTACAGACCATTCCTTTCAACAAGCACCTCCCATCCATCGTTCTGTCCATTAACATCAATGGTTACTCCTGGTTCCGTACGTGGCGTAACATATTCGGGGGCTCCTCTGGGAAATGAAGGAAGTGGGAGATTGTTTGTTTTGTTTGTGTGAGTGAGTTTGAGCGTTTTCCTGTGGCTGTGGTTGTGAGTATTGGTGTGTGGGTGCAGTTGTCTCTAATAGCTTCCTCAAAAGGGTCAGGGTGAGTGGTCAGCTGGGCTGTAAAAGACCTTCCTTCAGCAGTCTTTTATTATTTTGTCTTTTTTTTTAGTTTTCAAAGTAATGCTGGGGAGAGGAGCAAATCTCTCGAGCCCGGCACACCTCAAAAGATAGGCATAGGTATAGTTTGAAATTGGGTACGGTCTGGGGGAGTAACGTGGGCCGGACGTACACAGTGGTGTTGCAGGCACCACACCCCTACAGTCCCTGCCCGAGGCAATCGGCAACTTGCCAAAGCTTCTTTTTTTTACGTTATCCTCCATAATGTCGGAGTCACAGGTAAGAAAATCCTTTCTTTTTTTAAAACATGAGCGATAGTAAATAGTATGGTAATGTGTGTGTGTGTGTGTGTGTTTGTGTGTGTGTGTGTGTGTGTGTGTGTGTGTGTGTGTGTGTGTGTGGGGGGGGGTTACACAGGAGAGTGTTTGTTTTGTTGTGTGTGTGTCTCCGCCCCCTCCCCTTCTCCTAATATTCTCCGGGCTGACACTGGTGAAGCTGATTAAGCACACCTGGGCCTAATCAGCTCCAGCATAAAAGACAGGCAGGAGACCTGGGTGCCCTCCCTCTCTCTCTCTCCTCTGCTCTGGTGTTTTTGGTGTGCTGGCAGGCAGCTGACTGTGCGGTGTGTTCATATAACTTGTGGTAGGATTTACTCCTTTGTCCTCAAAAGGAGGGTGATTATAGCACACTTGACTTTGTGATTTGGGTTTGTCAGTACCCTATCTTTGTTGTCTTTGTCATTTTAGATTGGCCTCTGCCTGTTTGTGTGGCAAGCAGGTTTCCCATTTGGTGACCGACATGGTTCCTTTTGTTTGTTTCATGTTTTCATTGATAAAATTGTACTGACACTTCCTTTCAACAAGCTCCTCTTATCAATCCTTCTGTCCATTAACATCAATGGTTACTCCCGGTTCAGTATCGGGACGTAACAAAGTGGAAAAGGGAATATCTAGCTAAAACTATACCTTGTGCTGTACCGTGCACAGCAAAGAAAGGTTTTCTGTGTGTTGATATTCACATTCTGTTCAATATAATGACTTGAAGACTGTTTTGACCATTACAGGATCAGCTTATATCATGACAATATCTCAGTATGTTATCTAGTCATGACAGTTATACTAATGATCTGTGAACTGAATATCTTACAGCCCAGGGTGTTAAACCCAAGTAATACTCAAGTATTCTAACAGAATAATAGTTTTGGAGCATTTCATTTCTCATCACGCAAATCTTGTCCATGCCAATCAAGGAGTTGTATGCAGACTGGAGTCATATCAAAGAAATCAAATGAGATGAACAGATTTTGCCACCCCACCTGCAAATATAGGAACATCACAAGAAACTTTAATGACTACTGGTGTAGAAGTCTGACGAGTGTGCAGGCAGCTTCATTCACCCTCCAAACTAGACCTGGATGGTGTTTGGAAGCACTGAGTACAGTAAAATAGGACTGGGCGATATGATGATATAAATTGTCAAAACAATGTAAAAATGTCTATCGTATATATTTTTCTATTTCGTATTCAAATATCCAAAAAACAGCAGTGTTTTACGTTCTGATCCCTGCTTGTGCTGTTATGTTCATTTTGCACTAAAATTCTTAATAAAACTGGAAAATATCTTTATTTGCCAAGTATTCATTCTCACAGGAATATACGAAAATAGGCTTTTGTTATGAGATAACCATGTGGTTAAACATTTTTTAAATTAAATTATCAGAAAACATGATATATATCATGCTACAGTTACAGAGAAATAAAATAACCTTTATTGAGATAGATTTTGGCCACATGGCACATCCTTATATGATTATTATAGCCCTTAATATTATAATAGTTATTTATAGAGATATGTTGACTGGCAGAGAAATAACAAGCCCAAAGACATTAAAACCACAGCGATCTACATTCCATAAGGACTCATAAATCTCTACACATTAACTATGTGAAAGCCCCATTGTCTGATCGTACTGTAATGTGTCAATTGCCCATTTCTCAGGTTCATACCAGGTCAGCCAAGTCACTCAGCCAATCAGCTCCCAATGGCACTCTTCCCCTGTCCTTGGATATTTCCTGTATATAAACAATGTACACACAAATGTGTGCAAATGTGCCTTACAATGCAACAAAAAACAGTGGAAAAATCAGTACAATCCTACAGCAGCTGGTCTAGGACCTGCCTGTTTCCTCATTTGTGAACGTTTCCATTGAGTAAATCTGTTTAATGCGAAACTCTCTGCTGTTGAAGACTCTGGCAGATCAGTCGGTGCTCTGGAGGGCAGGGCGAGCACATGTGCCCCGCTATCCATGTGTATCATCTGCTTGCACACACACACACGTACAGACACACACACACACACATACAGTATATATAAACTGTATATTTCCACATTAGCACACATCCAGTTGACTGGCCTTCCTACTGGAAAGGAAGGAACCCTAAACTGGGGAAACACCTGACTGTATTTGATGGTTACGGATGACCATTTGACCTCACTCCACAGCCGCCTGTCGTGACCAGTCTCACCTTTCCTTTCCTGTCTCTTGAACAATTAACCCGTCCAATCAGATGACATATTTATGTTTTGCTGTAATAAAAAGAAACCATTGTCTTTACTGTATTGTAGAACACCTGCAGATGGCAGAAAGTGAAGCCCAAACTTGGACATGGTTAGTGCCATGCCTCTCTTTCTCTTTTTTCTTTTCCTCACTTCTCATTTATTTGAAGCTGAGATGAATCCAAGTGACAAATCCAACTTGCTCTCTATCCCAACCCTGTGCCCGTCCCTTTTACTCACTTGAGTCAAGTCCAGCGCAAACACACAGTCACAAGTCTGGGCAATGCGGTCAGTGCGTCTGTTCAAAATGAAATTTGATTTGATGATGAAATCTTAATGCAACTAGCGCTGGTGAATTTAAATTACAGCACTTCGTTTTAAATAAGTGTCTAAGTGGATTTGGCTGTTAAACAGATAAACATCAGGTCATTGGTGAGTGTGAGTGTGTGTATTTGTGCATGTACAGTAAGTGCCAGAGGTAATGAATGATAGACGCAGACATGTAAGGACCCAACATCAATGACTCTTACATAATTGAAGTGTGTGTGTGTGTGTGTGTGTGTGTGTGTGTGTGTGTGTGTGTGTGTGTGTGTGTGTGTGTGTGTGTGTGTGTGTGTGTGTGTGTGTGTGTGTGTGTGTGTGTGTGTGTGTGTGTGTGTGTGTGTGTGTGTGTGTCTCCAACTCCAGCTGACTAAACAAGGCTGCTGTTGGTGAGTTAGTGAGGTGAGTGGCTGTGACTGAATGACAAATCCCCGTCTGCAGTCTGACTCACTGGCTTTCCTTTTTTTTCTGACGCACACACACACACACACACACACACACACACACACACACAGCGATTGTTTCTTGTAAATGCTTTGGCTGCAGTTAAGTGCATTTCTTTAGGCACACAGATTCTCTCTATTTATCGCCTATGACAGGCTGACAATGCAATGAGCAAATCTGGAAAACTAGCAAGAGAGCCACTTGCAGGTAACCTCAAAGCTGCAAATTGTTTTTTTTCTTTCAATGTGTGAAGTTATTGTAACCAAATATCTTTAGCACTGACTCTACCAGGCTAAACATGGAACCAGAAACCAGAATTGTAACCCTAATGACAAGTGACTCAAAAAAGCCAACCACTACAAGGTTTTCAGCCAAAACAGTTGGTTACCAGTTTTATAATTATCTTTTCAATGTGAGAATGTGCAGACCAACAACCATCTACAATTAAAATCACATGCAGGCTGTTTGCACTGCAAAATACAGGCATGAGGATTATAAAACAACGCAAAAGCTCTGCAGTCCCATTCAAAACAGCAAAGTTCCCTCCTTTCAACTCCAGGCCGCACACATCGCCAGTATGAAAGCCACAGGCGAGCATTTCGCGTTTTCGTGTCATTTATTTGTCACGCCCGGGGGTTATAAAGGCCTTTAGGGTGTATTTTAGAGGACAACTGTTCCACCACATAGGATTCATCTGGATGAAGCTCCTCTGAGAGTACAGCTCTCTAACCAGTGTCATGACTTACATTTTCCTCTCTCATAGTCTTTGTCTGGGAGGTTTGTGAAGAAAAAAAAAAAGAATCACAACAATAAAATCAATGAGGCGAGACAGTGAGAGAGCATGAGTGAGGGAGAGCGTCAGTGGAAAGCTAGTGTCACCAGCTTGACTTCAGCGTACTGACCGATGCCAGCAATGACCTCCTCGACTGTGAAAACCAAAGCTATACCTGGGACTGTCTGCCCCGCCGCTGCAGAATGGAACAGATAATTAAGAACAAACTGCAGAGCAGGGGAGTCCATAAACACAGTCGTCACTGTGTCACCACTTGAGCTCGCGCCAGGCAATATTTGAATGCTGATGAATTCAATTAGGCATGCGTTCTAACGCATTAAACAGCAGATTAATGTGAAGCACGTACAGTACAGTGACCGCTGTAATGAGCATTTGTGCCTGTGCTCCGCTCTACGCCCTCACGTCTCCACCCAGTGCATTACGTGAGGCGTATTGTGTTGTTCTGCTCTCAGATTCTAAATGTCATGAGTCACTTTCATGAGGTTTAATTGGGAATCATTTACCCAGGGAAGGGTTTTAGCTGAGTGTTTTACCACGATCATCCCATCAGTCATGTAGTGAGACATGTTGGGCGACTAGAAAGATGTGAACAGTGACAAAACAACAACGAACCCAACCGTCCACTCTTATTTCAGCAAAAGCTGCAGTTTCCTGATGATTTTTGTTGTTCTGTTGCAGATTACAACAGCAGCGACCAGAAGACGGCATGCAGAAGACACGAGCTCTACGTCAGCTTCAGAGAGCTGGGCTGGCAGGTAGTGAACATTTTCTTATCCAGTGCATCCAAACAATGGCTAATACATGTGTGGTGAACAAGTAAGGGTCTATTCAGGGCTGGTTTGATATTCTAATTAATGTTTACTGACAGCTAGGTAACATACTGGATGTAGAACGATTTTAGAGGAATAATAAAATTGAGTATTAACAGTCCCTTATTGTGCTCATTTTCAGTTTTATCCTAGAACACGTTTGCATGCTTTAAATAGATACTTTACCCATGAAAAAGTGTTCAAAAAGCACATAACCTTTCTCATATGGTCTGTCTGTATATATCTGTACTCACCCTCTGTCTGAAACACTCTTACACACTTAAAAAGCCTGAAAAAGCCAGCTCTGATTCGTAGGGGTTATATTTAGGCCCTTCATTAGTCACAGGCGTGTTTTGGGCATAACATGAATGAAACCAACAAAGTCAAAGTCATCTCCCATTCCCTTTAAAATCCAGGCGCACCTGCAGCACGCACATTTCTATTTAAATAGCAGCTTCTGGAAATTGGAGAAGCAGGGCAGTTTTCTGCTGAGGAAACGGATCTGCTCGTGCATGAAGCTGCGGCTCCTCCACAGTCTTCTGTCCCATCGACAACTCCATTTGACTGCATTTGAGCAAATACACCGATAACTTGTTTAACTGAGGAGGAGAAAAGACGACTGTGCGTGACACGCGGAGCGATACATTGGAGTCAGAAGGGTCCACTTATACATTAAATCATCCACCCGCCACCCGTGAATGAATGATTTTCACTCCCCTTGTAGGCCGTTGCTTTACAATGATGTATTTAATTGATGAATGAGTATTTTCTTTAGTGGTTTACTTAATGATCAGTCGCTGCTTTGAGTTATTGGAAAGGACAAAACTACAACAACACTTTTAGCTTCTACTCAATAAGTAATTTTGTTCTTCGTGCGTAAATATGCACAGTGGAGCTGTTCTGCTCTCTATACTGTGTCCCACTTTAGGGAATATCTTCTTTAATGCAATAGTGATTAAGCTTCAGGGCTGAGTTACTTTATACTGTAACCAACAATACATGTCAATCACTTATTCAAGTGTACCTCCACTTCTTCACATTAAAGGGGCCCTGCTGTAAACATCACATCATATAAACTCCACTGACTGTCACGGAAACTAGTGTGGCCAAGCAAAGGCAGTCAGAAAGTCAATCAAAGTTAAGTCTCAGACTGCGTGAAAGAGAGAGAGAGAGAGAGAGAGAGAGAGAGAGAGTGTGTGTGTGTGTGTGTGTGTGTGTGTGTGTGTGTGTGTGTGTGTGTGTGTGTGTTTACAATATGACAGACTGAGGAGGAAATAGAAGGGCAGAGTTACGTACATCCTTCCAAACAAGCTGTGAGCTGTTAACACAGCACTGACATCTAGAGGGAGACTGCCAGGGCTCGCTCTCTCTCTCTCTCTCTCTCTCTCTCTCTCTCTCTCTCTAACACTCACTCACTCTCTCTCACACACACACACACACACACACACACACACACACACACACACACACACACACACACACACACACAGAAGGACAAACTGAAAAGTGAAAAGAGAAAGACAGAGAGAGATTATTAACACAGACAGGAAGGTACACTAGATAAAAACACAAAAACAAGTTAGACAGAGGTAAAACATGCAGAGAATTTGTCGGAGCGAAACAGTAAGACGCACAGAGGAAGGAAGGAAGGAGGGGAGAAGAAGTATTGCTTCCCTGAGCGATTTCACAGACAGGAGTTTTTTGGGCAAGGACGTTCTCAAAGACGAGATTAACACTGAATTTATCAACAGGAGTCAGGTGGGCTGCTGAAATAGAGCAATGCTGCAGCCTCTCTACCTATCTGCACTCATAAAATGATCAAATACATAGACAGCTTCTTATCCAGGTCTTATAGAATGATGTAAAGATAAGAACACTAGTTTTGTGGAATTATGAAACCGGACCTGAACTTTCTAGTGTTCAAAAACAAATCCTCTGCTCTGGTTTTGCTGTTTTTAATGTTTACCATCTTGTGTTTCTCTCAGGACTGGATCATTGCTCCTGAAGGCTACGCAGCCAACTACTGTGATGGAGAGTGCTCCTTCCCCCTTAATGCTCACATGAACGCCACCAACCATGCCATCGTACAGACCCTGGTAAGACCAACCCACAGGAGTGTACCATGCTCAGTGTATTCAAAACACAGTGTAGGAGTCGTTTTAAGTTCAAGCAATGGTGCAACAAGATATTTAAGTGTTTGCAACTCTGTTTAAAGGAACTTATTGTAATCCTTTTTAACGACTGCAAGAGATAACTATATACGGTAACAGTAGAGGAGTTCAAAACTTCAAACATATTTTCATTGGATGGCTATGTATTTAACACTCGTGCATGAGAGAAAATCTGTGCTTTTAAGAACTTTAAAGACCAATACATTTACATCGTAATCCAGTTAACTCAAAGGGACGCTGAAGATACACATGAAGATAAGTTAAGAAGAGTACAACTTAAGATAAGAGTACTACTACAAAAGTGTGTGAATAAAAAGTTGTCTAATTGCTCTGCAGGGGGCATTTTAAAGTGAGAAATATGCAGAATTAGGAAATAATATTGCAAATTTAGGGCATGGAGTTTGATAAGGACAGACATTAAGCAGGCAGGGAGGGTCTAGAAAATGACACTGTTGAGTTGCATGATGGGGAATGTAGTGTTTTTTCGTCATGTACTACAGACTAAAAAGCAAGAGATCTCAGCTTCTTCTGCTCCAATTTTGACCATTTAAAAAAAAACTTTTATGAAAGTGTTACACTAAATAGCCAGGGGCCCCATTAAAGCTATCTCTCATCTTTTTTTAAGATAACTATTAAATGTTATGTCAAATGCAGCTTGACATTTAAAGGGGCTTAAAGTATTTCCTCTGATTTTCAGGTGCACCTGATGAACCCAGAGAACGTACCAAAGCCATGCTGTGCCCCCACCAAGCTCCACGCCATCTCAGTGCTCTACTTCGACGACAACTCCAACGTCATACTGAAGAAATACAAGAACATGGTGGTACGGGCCTGCGGCTGCCACTGACACCCACATCAAGGGCTAATAATGCTTGATGAAAAGTTGGGTTGGCAAAGGGCTGCACCAGTGACTCCTGGGTGATGTTGACCAGTTTCCCGTCCAAATCCTCAGCCCGCAAGGACTGTCCACCCTGAAAGATCATTTACATGTTCTATTCAAATCATTTTGGACACTTCAAAACATCTAATAACATGAACGTTTGTGTTCATCAAACTAAGAGGGGACCGTTAAGGGTGTCATCTTTAGGCAACTTCACCCGACAGTGTTGAGCCACCAAGTTGTCAATCACCTTCTCTATTAGCTGTGGAGTTTTCACTTCATGGGTCTGCAGCAGATTGAATGACTGCGTGTGTGTGTGTGTGTGTGGGGGGAGGATGGAGTGTTAAAGTTTGTACATTATGTGTTTCTGGAAGTGTGTGTATGAATGCCTAAGAGGCTACTGCACCTTCTCCCTCACTGAGAGGGAGAGGGCAAAACTGAACTGTTGTGGGACCAGTCCGAATGCTGCTTTCTTTCCTTTCTCCTCTCCAACAAAACAACATGGTGGATCAGTTCTCAGAGGGCGCTTGAATAACTAATAATGAACAACTTCTCTAAAGTGCATGACCCTGAGGAGTTCCGACTCAGCGTTATCACGGCACTGAAAACCAACAGTAGTCAGTGACATCAACTGGTCAAATGAGAGAAAATGTGCATAAATGGTTTGAGACATGGGAAAAGTTTCCTTTTCAGTGTAAGTATTAACTCAAATGATCTAATACTAAATGAATTATACATTGGAGTCAGTAGATTCATATGTCCTTGCTCTTTTCAATGTATTTTCTTCTTAAGCCATATTTGCCCTCCTAAAATATAATATGGACTGAACCAAAGTGACCACAGGCTATTTTAGTCGTGCGCTGCTCCAAATATCCTCTCCGTGTCAATATTTGCCGGGCTCACGCTGAGCTGCGATTCACCAGGCTGGTTCAACATGATGCATGTTGTGGCTAAACTGATGTTTTTTTCCAAAGAACCGAAGAATACAGCCTTATCCCTCCGACATACCGCAAATGGCCATTTCCATGTTGCTGCACTCGCAAAGTTAACAAACGCTTCCACCCCTGACAACCCATCAAGAGATTGTGGAAAAACATTTAGCAAGTCAAAAACAGCCGGCAGAACGGTGTCTTTGCCTGCTTTCTGAAATTAGCCCTTTGCTTTTTCAATCCTGAGGGTAAAATAATGTTGAGATTTGTGTCCAGTGGCAACATCTTCCCAATTGAACGTGTTACTGTGAGCTTTGAATGATAGTTTTTTAGACAACGTATTTTAAAGAAAAACTAATACCAACAAGAATCAACATACCGTACGTGCCTAACCAATCATAACTTACAAAATATACCTCTGGTAAGCTGCTGTTTACATTTGTGATCATGTTTAGACTGTTTTTTGTAAATACTTGTACATTCTCAGCTTATTTATTGCACCTTTTATTAAAAAGAAAAATCACATACCTTATTAACAGAGACCGATGCAAGAACAAAATGAAAGTTTAATACTTATTTTTGAATTTTTTTATTATGAAATCTCATGTTACAACTTGCCATTATTCACTCTTTTTGTACAAAATCCATGGGTAGTGCACAACCCATGACTCACAAGGAAAAAATACTTCTGTCACTGGAGTTTCTTTAGACCATGTGCTATCCATAAAAACTTTAACTGACAAAAAAAATGCTGTGTCTCTGACTGTTTGTGTACTTGGGTTAGACAATAAAATGGTACCCTGCATCATGCGGCACAGGACGTGGGTCAAAGAGCATTTGCAGTGTAGTGGGCATGGCGTAACAGGTGGGTGAAGTCAGTTAGTCTTAGAAAAGTGCGCTGAAAAGATATTGCAAATGCTATTAGAACCAGGTCTGTGACGGATTACGTTTTCTTGGCCTTTGACTGTTGAACCTTCACACACAGATTAACCTTCTGTAGCTGGATTTGTAGGCTGATGGTTATGATACAGTAGACTTCAGCTTAAACAATCACTAGTGGTTATATAGTCAGAGGGGGAAATTAAAACCAGTTAACTTTATTTTGGTTGCAACCGATGAATGATGCTTCTTTTCCCAGATCCTTTTTCCGATTAGTTTGACTTGGAAACCAGTAGCTGGAGCAGCTGTATCTTACAGATCACCTTAAATATCCACGTAGCAGAGTTAAACTATACTTGGCCATCCAGTCCACAGTTTGGGGTGCCTAAAGACAGAAAACTGACATTGAGGAACAATATTTAAGAGTAGGGTTATTTGGGAGAATCATAAAGACCCAAGATGCAGCTGGTCACAATCAGTCAGAAAGGTGATAAGATGCTAGCTAGCCCACCTGACCCTGAGCTACCCTGAATGTTTGTTTAAGTTCCAACCTCACAAGTATTATCATAAAAATGTCCAACCACAGAAGAAAGGTTGTAAAAGCTCTAAAGAAACTTATTATTTCCTCAAAAAGATGACCAGAGACATTACAAAGTGCTGAGAATGACAGTTTAACCAAAGTGGAGCTCAAGTTCTGGTGCAAAAGATCCTAAACGTACACTTCATGTTTTAACCGTGTTACCAACTGTCTTCTGCTGCTCCACGTACTGGTTCCAAACTCCTTTGAACACACACCTGGCCTGAGGAATATACAGCAAAAACCTTACATTCACACCTTTTATCACCTCGTATGAGTATAGAAAGAAGGGTCAGTTTTAAAGACAGTAGTAACTCTAAATTCGTTCAGTAATGGAGATATGGGGCAACATGGTCCAGGCCTGAGACCCTGAATGCTAGGAGGAGTAGAGAGGGACGGATGATTGAGATCACAGGAGTCTAAAATGCACAATTGGGATGTTTAGTTTTCATTCATCTTGTTTTTCTTTCTACAAGCTGAAAAGCCTCATCATTAAGAGAAAGTCTACGTGTCATTTTCAGACCTGTGATAACAATGATGCCTCCATCACAACTTCTCTTAGACTGTGGGCGTTTCCCTGAGAGTTAAGTCAGACAGGCCATCAATGGCATGGATAGAAGGTGCCCTCAACTTAACACTCAACTTAAAAATTGGGTGAAACTTTGGACTGACAGTACCGTAACATTGATTGCTTGCGATTTAACAACAGATCCCATGTATAAAACGATCATTTAAAAAAAGTCAAATGGCTACAGAAGTTCATCAGAAACAAAAGATTTTTTTAAACAGGCAGAAACTGGGACATCTGTCCTTGAGTGCTACCATTTGAATAAACATTAGACATTATCTGTGCGAGGAATTCTGGTTCTGATTGATCGAGCAGTGCTTGCAAAGTGGTTGTCCGACATATTACTAAATTTGCAGAATCCAACCAATACGATAGTATTCTCCATATTAGGAGATTTAAAGTTGGGCAACAAAATGAGAAACACATTCACATCCCAAACACTCTACTGAATCATGCTGTCCTTGAACACAGAAAGAAAGAACAGACTGCAGTCTGTCGCCGACTCCTTTCTGAGGAGAACCCAAGTGGAGCGAAAGATAAAGAGAGGTTTGGCTACTGTAGGAGAAAGAGTAGTGTCCTGTACTGGCCAGATATGCAGTGTGGACGAGCAGAGTGGTGGAGTGCTGACTTGACTGTTTCTACAGCTCGTCCCTCGTCTGCCTCATCACAAAGCTGTGCAGGCTCTCCAGGTCCCGCCCGCCATTATGCTCTTCACCCTGCTCTCCTGCCTTGAAGATGATCAAGGTGGGGTAACCTCGGACCTGAACCAAGCGGGAAGACAGAGGCTTATTCCATGTGCTTTGTCATCTTTCAAACCTATTTCATTCTTATGCAGCGTGCAAATATACTGTACACTAAATCAAATGATGCCTGAAACTAAATCTTATCAGCTCTTTCCTAATTGGAGTCCTGTTAATATTAGTTAAAATTACAGTGGCAGTGAGACAACCAGCCCGCAGATATGAGCTTAAAGATATTATCTGGTGCCGTGCAAGAAATAGTGACATTCATGTTTTAACTATACACAGTCCCTCCTAAATAAATAAAGTAAAACAATTTTGAAATGTTTTAAATGAGAAGCTATCTTAGAAAACACAAGGGCACATTTTTATCAGAATGAATCATCACTCTGGTCTTCAGAACCCTGACACAGCAATTCTGCAAACCATACAAATAACATTGCATTCCATGTTTAGTTGGCTTTATGGTCATAACTGATTTCTTTACCCTTGACAGTGTTCAATCTGTTTTAGGATTACAGTCTTTAGCATCTAATTAAAGTATGTGGCAGCAGTCATAATGTTTTATAGCTCTGTGATAAAACGCTTTATTACATCCTATATAACACACTTCATCTTAAGGAAATTAAAAAGCTGACAGGAGGGTAAGTGAGAGCAGATACAGAATGCTGCGTGTTCAGCTTAGATAGTTCTGACGGTATAAATTGTGGATGACACCCATATACTTACAGAGTACTTGTTGCAGAGTGTGCGCTCGACAGTGCAGTCCACTTTGGCTATCTTGACGTCAGTGAGGCCGGAAAACTCCTTCTTGGAAAGATCCTCCCATGTTGGAGCGAGGTTTTTACAGTGGCCACACCTACAGATGACAGCAGATAACACAGGGATGACATCACTTAAAGTGACTGAGACTTTGGGAGACCGTGATGTCAATGTTTGACTACAACAAGTTTATACATTTCAAAGAGTCAGTGAGTGTTAAAGAATAATAGAACAATAATCTTACCATGGAGCGTAGAATTTGATGAAGGTGAAGCCTTTGGCCACTGTCTCGTCAAAGTTGTTCTCTGTGAGGTCCAACACGCTGGACTGCAGACAGGAAAGAAACTCATTACCTGACCAATATCATTTCATATAGGAAGAGCTAAGAGTTTGGATGCCATGCAAACCTTTTGGTCCTCACATCATCTCATTAAACTGAAAAGTGGGACATGGATGCTGTCAGGGTTTGGATCAGGGCACCAGAACATTAAACACAGAGGACCAAGTAGGAATCAATATCCTGCTCTAAGACGTTGTGGCTGAGGTGCATCAACTTTTACGCAAACAACCATTTCTCACTGCTTCACTTTTGTTGTTGTACACTATTAAGGATGATGTCATGTCTCCAGCATCTGAAATTCAGGTATCAATCAGGAGGAAAAAACTAACCTAACTCTCATTACCAGTTGAGACACGCACACAGTGCATTTACATGCAGTTTAAAAACCTGATTATATTCGGGTTAAGGTCATACCCCGTTTTCTTAAACACCATGTAAACACCATACCCCGGGTAAAATTGGGGTTCTCATACCCTGGTTAACAGACCTAGAGAACTTGATTATTCCCACATGTAAACAGCGTTCTCGGATATTATCGGGTTTCTTGTCTGAGCATGCTCTGTGGTAGTGGCTTTTGACCCTGAAATAAAATAAACAACAACAACAACAACAACAACAACAACAGCAATAGAGCGTTACCTTTAAACTGAGGGAGGACTTGCAATGGCAAGTAACATTTCTACCAAGATATCAGTTTCAGTCGCAATTCTATCCAAAAGTCGTATGTTTGTGATTTTGACAACTAGGTGAACCAGAAAAAAAAAAGCTGCATTCAGTCCAGCTGTATGTTGGCAAAGCAACTGTACCGGAGGTCGAGTTACTCCCGTCATTTTCCCATTCAACCCTTTTCATGTATACGAGGGGAACTTCAATAATCTGATCATTCCCTAATCCGGGGTAAGGCCATTTTCAGGTTACTGATGTGCATGATCTTTACTTGTATTGAAGTTGAACTGTATCATAAAGTGATTGCTTGCTTCCCTTTATGTTTCTGAAGGTATGAACACCTGAGCAGGCACTGAAGCATATATTTCCTGTGTATGGCACTGCCTTTTTTGTTGTTGTTCACACGCATCTTTACCTCCTCTTTCGCTGGCTCATCAGTGGGGATCTCGTTTGCTTTTTGATCCTCACTTGGTTCCTGTTCTTCCTCCTGAGCAAGGGCAGCCTTCACCTTGTTGTCCACAAAGTCTTTGAAGGAGTCCAGGTCTCTTTTTCCTTTGTACTGATCTGTCTACAAACCACACACACACTAGAATTAATACTCTTTTCAATCATTGTTCAACTCAGATATTCAATGGTGCCAACATAATCATATGGTGGCTGTTGTGATTGACATGCCAATATCCCGAATATCTATTGATTGTAATCATCCCAGTATGATTTAATGTCATGGGGGTTTGTTACAGTTTGTAGGAAATCTTAGAAAGTGGCGAGGAGACATGACAGCCGCAGTGGCAGCAGGTCAGATGAAAGAGTGCGTTGAATCGCTGTGCATGCAGAGATCATTTGGAATAGAAAGTGCGTAGCAGTCAAAAACGTCACCGTACCTTCTGTCCGTTGTAGAAGAAGAGCAGCGTGGGATATCCTCGTACACCGTTCTCAGAGCACGCCTCATAGTGCTGTGTACAGTCCACCTAGGTCATAAATACAGGGACATGTGTTAATGAAACATCAGTGCAAACAATGGCCGTGCAAATTTGACTAAGACATGTGTGTAACCCAGTATGCTTCTCATGTGACCAGCATCCTGTTTTGCACCAGTAACAGGATGACCATGCCAACGTGTAAAGTAACTTCATGAAACAATGACGAACATAACAGTTTGTTATCAAAAGTGTAGATTTAAACTTCTCTTTTGGATGCCTTCCGCAAGGAAATTGAATGAAAAAGTGTGTCACAAAGGCAGCTCATACTGAAGGGTATATAAAAAAAGATTGTAAAAACATGTACCTTTGTGGTTGCCCTGTTGTACCCACTTTACAGTATGTGTTGTTTTATTGTTTTGATATTGCGTTCATTATTTATGAGTACTTGGATCCTGAACCTGTGAGACTGTACACAATGAAGGACCCACCTTTCCTATCTTTACATCATCAGAGTGCTCAAAGGTGGTGGCCAGCTGCTCCCAGGTTGGGGCCATTGCTTTGCAGTGTCCGCACCATGGGGCAAAGAACTTCACAAAATGGGCACCTGAAGTAAGAGGAGGAAAGCCAGATTAGAAACAGAAACTGCGGATAACCAGCAAGAACACAAATAGAAAAGTAAAACACATAAAACACATCATACATTGAGTAAGTAGAAAGTAAAATGCAGTGCAGTGTATGTCCATTTCTAGATGGACAAAGTGCACAATTATACCCAAAGGTGACACAGAGCAAGTTTATAGGTTCAGATTTTTGATTCGATGGAGCAATGTCAGAAGTTGATTCCACAACAAGCTCAACCCAGCCTGTCGTAAATTCAAATATACACCTCTTATACAGAGGTTATACGCAACCAATTACACAACGTTTATTGGAGCTCGGTTGCTAAGATGTGAAGGTGGGACCAATAAACAGTTTCAAAAATACCTATGTCATATCCTGCCTAGTTTCGTCTCCAAACAAGGATTTATTTTTACATTTATTTTTCTTCAAAACTAAAACATTCGACAATTATCGTGAGCACTGTTTGTTTTTGCGCCCGTCGCCAGAAAATCCAAAATGACAAGAGTGTTATACAGTCGGTCCGAGTTGACTGACGTGATGGATTGTGCCTTAGGTGCTCGTGTTGAAATGTCAAGTTATGTCAATCAGGGAAATGGGGTGTTTCCATTCTCTAATGAGGGATCCAGAAACACAACTTGGAGTAGTTGACTGTTAACTGTACCAATGATTATATATGATGAAAAGTAAGTCCTGCTCCACTCAAAAATGTGTTTTTCTTCTGTTTATGGGCTGTAAAATGTCTGACATGGACTGCACTCTCCTGAAGGAGAGACAATATATATTCAAAGTTCGGGATATAGTCATTTGATAAATACCGCGTAGAATCAGCTGTGATAGATCAAGTATATTCGATAGATCGCCCACCCCTAGTACAACAGCACTTTCATGAAGCATTAAACAGCATTATTTTCTACTAGATCTTTACCTTTGGCTATGTGGGCCTTAAAGTTGAGAGCAGTGAGGTCATACAGGCCCTGTTTGGGCTCTGGGGCTTTAGGAGGCTCCTGTTCACTCTCTGGCTCCTGGAGGACACACAAGAACAAGCATCTATGAGCACCACCGTGCTTACACTGCAAGGATCACTGGTTTAGAAATTGGAGGTGTCAAATGAATGAACACAACTCACAGAGGGCTCCTCCTGGATTGTCTTCAGCATCCAGGTCTCCAGTGACTGTAGATCTCTGGGCCCCTGGTATTTAACTGCCTCCTGGTCTGGCCTAAACAGCTTCAGTCTGCATGTAACACAAAAAATAATTTAATGAATTGTGGCATCACAGACTTCACAACATCACTGTGGCTTCACAACAAAGTTAACTAAGTAAGGGATAATGAGAGCGAGTAAGTCATTATTACGAATTTAACCCCAACGAGGTGATGGAGGACCCTGAAGGGTTTTAATTCGCTCTACCTTATTCTGCTTATAAACACACAATATAAAAATGGTCCTCTAGAGTACGATCACAATTTCATACATGTTCTGTTATTCAGAACAGTGACGTGGGTTGACGTTTGTTCAGAAATAAAAGATCGTAATTGACCAGTCAGAACAGAATATTTAATAAAGCTGTCCAATAAAACTCAGTGACCCATTCATGCGCACACAATTTTCTAACTAGCCTCATCATTACAAGCTTTAGGACCCTGTAAGTTTTGGTTGTAAAATTTACGTCAATCATTATCCAGCGACAGCGTGCAGTCAGCAAAATCCTGGATTTAAGAGATGTCATTAAGATACTGGCTGAGTATTAAACTTAATGCAGGCCAATGTATCACCTCTCTGTCAATCAATGATGGAAAAGACTGTGTACGTCTGTGTTCTAACAGTTCTTTGTATTGTGCATGCAACAGTCAACGCAAGAGATTTGTTCCAGGTATTGATCTAAACTGTGAAATATCTAGGCTGATCTAATGCGTGCCAAAGGACTAGTATGGATTGATTAACCCGAGAATTAGTGTGACGAGTACTTACGTAGGGTAGCCCCTAACCCCATGTTCATTGGAGCAGAACTTGGTGTTCGGGACACAGTCTACTTTTACCACATACACAGGGGGCTCGTCCATGCTGTTGTATTTGTCTGCCAGTTCATTCCATGCGGGCTGTAACCTCATGCAGTGGCCGCACCTGAACACAACAGTGGCACAAGAACAGTCAGTGTACAACCTAAAAGTTTTCCAATAGAAATGCAGCATTCTTTAACATGTTTGGAAAATAAAGTTATGGTCGGTAATTCAAGTATTGTGACTGGTAAATGGTTGAATGTTTATGATGCACGATAGGAGAATGCTGTTTGACATAATGTGGTTTTGACTGTTAAGTTGCACTTGACAGTCACCCCTTGAGGCAGCTCTAGTTGATCTCTTAGAGTTTCTTTGGACACAATTTAGTAATGGTGGTGGAGCTTGACCATGAAAAAGGGCGTAAACAAATACAAAATCAGTGTGTTTTACAATGTTTCCCAGTCTAATTGGTCATACTTATTCAGAATAAGACAATGATGGTAAGATGTAAGTGAGAGCTGTGAAGCCATTTATACACAGAACTCCTCGTAGCTGTCAGCTCCTGTGCAGCTTGTTTTTTGTCCTTCGCATGTACAGAACTGTATCGTCAGCATACATTTGACAGGTTACACCTGAGGGGTTACAGTGCAGACTGTTAACCGCAGGTCTACACGTGGAAGGCACAATGAAATCTTAATACTTCAATATGTAGTGGCTGCCTAACCCAAATGTTTCTTTATTTCAAAAATAGGCTGATTTATCTTTGCTTGTAATATGTTGGATTCATGTTGATGCATATTTCCATGTTTGGAAGAGGGGAAATAACTTTCAAAAAGTGACAATACAACCAATGTTATGGTGGAACCCCTGGAGCACACCTAAGGGCCCCCTGTTGATTATCTTTGCCCTAATGAATAGACACCAATAATGTGAATCCATGTCAATGAAGAAGCAGAGAAAAGTGTCAAATATCAAAGTCAGACATTTGAGTTAAATACATGTTGGTAACACTGTTTGTTGCAGTATTGAGCTATTTAAACCAAATGTAGGAAAGGTTGACTTAGCTCCATGTCTACTTATTCTACATTACACCGAGTGACGATGGAAGTGAACCTCCTCAAAGACCTCTGAGGGTCCGTGGACCCCACTTTCGGAACCGCTGACGTAGCACCAGTCAATCAGTGCGTGCCACGTACGCGCAGCCTCTCCACACAACGACCCTTAACTGTGACTATTTCTGCACTTACTGTAAACAAACGTATCGCTACAAACTCCGCTTTAAATGCTCAAGTTCCCGCTCAGCGTTCAATGGAAAGTTTTTAACTACATGTCAACGTCTTGGGAACAACTCTCATAGTTAGCATCGAGGCCGCTTGGAAAAGTACTCTTAACAGTTTGAGCTATGCTAGTTAGCAACTAAGCTAAGCTAAGCCCAGCGGTTGTCCAAAAGAACTGGGCTAGCAACTAACGTTAGCATTCAAGCTAACTAGCTGGTGTTCTAACTTGCCGGTTAGCTCTAATCCCACTCTAAAAGCCCAGTTTTTTCAATTTTCGGTGTATATGGAGGATGTAAAAAAAGACACAGTCAATGCATTTATTCAACGTCGTCGGGAAAAGCTTGTCAACTAACTGTTCACTTACCATGGGGCGAAAAACATGACAAAGTGGGGTGCAGTGGGCACCGCCTCGTTGAACATCTCCACCGTGTACGTGTGCTTTGCGTGCTCATCTTCTTCTGCATCGGCGTCGCAACATACGCTGGTAAACAGTAACGAAAAATAAATAAAACACAACATAAAAGGTTTGCAATTCAGTGCTGAGGCCATGGTGAATCTCTCTCGGTGGGTGCACAGTGTCCCTGCTGGTGTGAAAAGACCGACTCTGATCGTGCACGCCCCTTTGGCAGCCCAGTTTAAAGGAATGTGGACTGTGGATGGGACACATGCATCGGGGTGATTCCTGTTACTGCAGCTGGAAATAGAAACGGGGTGCTTCTACCGTATGCATTTGTTTGAAAGAATTACATTATAAAACCATGCACACAATACAAAATGTGTTTCAAGGTTTGCAGATGTGGACAACAATTATTTCAACATTTATTCTGGGAGTGTTAGTATACTTTTTTTTAGCAGCTTTAGCAGGGGACCCCAAACTTCCCTTTACCGGGCCACATTAACCAGCTCTAACTGGGGGATCCCGAGGCGTTCCCAGGCCAGTTCAATTGGCCCCCGCGACCCGACCCTGGCTAAGCGGATGAAGATGAGATGAAAGTTTTTTTTTTAAATAGTTCAGTATAATACCTTCATTAAATTGGAAGCAAAGTATGTCATTATCACTGTCATGAAAACAAACAAACAAAAAAACACAGTGGATTGTCAATTTACTAATTCTAAAAGGAAAATTTCATATCCAAAAAACTAAATTCTCTCTTTTTTCCCCACTCATTTGTGACCCATATCTCATTTGACTCATTTCAAATGACTTTTTTAAATGCCATAGCGGTGATGTTGAACCCCCAAAACAGATTCCCTGATTGTGGAACAATATTTATTATCATATATTTATCATATTTTGTCATGTCATATTTCTATGTGCACCTTCATGCAAAAGATGGAGGTGATAGGGTCTATGTAAATCCTAAATAAGTCATAGAGTGTGATCTTTATCTAGTTTCTAAAGTGTCCTGAGATAACCTTTGTTATGATTTGGCACTGTAAATAAAATTGAATTGAATTGAATTGAATTGAATTTGCTTTTGACAGTGTAAGCAGCACAAGTCGCATTGAATCTGAGATTTTCGAATCAGAAATGTGGTAATGAATCGGATATGTATCGGATTTTTCAAAATGCGACCGCAATCTGCCAGGTGGCATTTAATGTGACTTTGACGTCATTCTGTCCTGCGCTGCATTGTTTTGTAAATGAATGACAAATGAAGTTGATTGATTGTTGATTTCTTTCTCCTCTTCCTCCTTCTTGATATCACCCGCTCACAAATGTGCCGGTTGCCGCCACACACTGTTTTTAGCATCAAGCCATAAAGTTCTACAATCAGCCGTTGCCGCGTTCGCTTTCGTAAACACTGTTGTGGTGTGATGTCATCAGTAATCAACTGCGCATGCAGATCACTTCAGGAGTGTGACAGGCCACCTTTCAAGACGTAATGTGAACAGCCAAAGAAAAAATCGGATTTGAGCAAAAAAATCTGAATTATGCATTAAGACCTGCAGTGTGAACGTAGCCTTAGATACAGTACAGTACCTCCCAGTTATTGGCATTAAGGGACAATTTACTTAATTGGTGGATTATCTAGCAGCTCTCCTGGGGCCGCATTTATAAAACTGTGCGTAGAATCCTTCCCAAAACATTGCGTTTGCACAAAACCATGAATCTGTGCGACGCACATTTGATGATCTCCACCCAGTGTCATCCCACTTTTCCTCCCACTATCTACCTGCAGCAGGAGTTGGGCCTCTTGTACAGCTAGATGGCAGGGTGAATGCAAATGATTATGTGAACCTCCTTCAGCAAGATGCAATACCTTCACTGCAATTGTCTCCCAATCAGCTGCAATTTGCATGCAAGACAATGTCCCCTGTCGCATTGCAAAACAGGTGAAGCAGTTCCTTGAAGCTAATAATATTGAAACAATGAAATGGCCAGCCCAGAGTCCAGATCTGAACCCCATAGAGAATCTCTGGAAAATCCTTGGTGACAAAGTAATGTCTAAGAAACCCACTACAGTTACTGAACTGATAAAAAGACTGAAGAAAGGACCAAGATCAAACCAGATCAGTGTGAGAAACTAGTGATGTCCTGTGGGCACAGATGTGCTGAAGTCATTCAAAGCAAGGGCCTCTTCACCTGTACAGATTGTAAAGCCCTTTGAGGTAAAATGGTTATTTGGGGTTTGTGGCGCTTTAAAATAAAATGGACTTGACCAATTTTAACATCGCCATACATTGTTATGTTTAATTTTGAGATGATAGATGGATAGAGATAGATGTGCCACATCCCTACAACCCCATTTATATAACGGGTAACCTTATATAACCTTTAACAGATGGCCAGACACAAGGTTAACAGCTTAGCACCATATTTAAGATGATGAATATAACATTTACTAAATTTTAAAATGAGACATATCACTTTTAATGTTAAAGGAAGGCTAATGAAGTCATACTAGAAGCTCAGTGATAAAAATGTTATTAGAATATAATTTAAGAGACATGTGAGGGTTAGTTCACCTCTGGTAGAGTAATAAAAAGCCAAATTGGTTGATTATAAATGGTCCAGTAAGTTCTGGTCGACTGCACCGCTTTGGCAGGCAGTCTAAGTTTCCTTAACACCTAAGGCTGTCTCTCTAGAACAAGCTGTCCGCTCTTAAAATACCTAATGGTATAAATCTAAAAAAACAACCATGAAAAGATGAAATATTATGAAAATAGACTCGGGAATAAGAGAGCACAATGTTAGCGTTTTGCTTTAACTGTGAAAATTTGGGCACCGCAGCTCAGGTGTCACATCACTTCTGGTTCAGGTGACAGATGGACTGTGGGTTTTCTACACCGATGGTCAGATATGAGTCAGAGTTGCCTCCTCAACGATGGAAACGACGCTCGAGAGTGAGAACATTTTAAGGCAAATATAATTAATCCAATTTATTACACTGGATAAACAGTGCCTCTCGTGGGGGCTGTAGCCTCGCGTAATGGCGACAGTGTATAAATCATGCATCTATTCCCACGACGGAGGGTGTTTGTGTGTGTCTGTTCCCAGAGTAGCGAGAACCTGCTGGCTTCATGGATCGACAGTTCTTTGGCAAGCCCTCCCCTCTCCATTTCACTTTTAACACAGTCATGATTTCATGACACCAAATGGAGACAGCCTTCACAGTATTTCTCTTTAATCATCCCCCCTTTTTCCTTTCATCTGGACAACGGGAAGAGTGGGATGAGGAAAGGAAGAGGTTACGGCATGGAAACAGACAGAGGTGTCGCCTGGAGCGCACTATGGTATATAACACTATTCCAGATGCATCTCTTTCATAGTCTTCTTGAATGTCTATATTCTAAAAGTGGGTGAAAATGTTCCTACCATGTGCAGTCAGCGTGTGAAGTTAGAAGTCACAGGCTGAGGTGTTTATGAAGTTGCGTAGATGTGTGTGTGTTTCGGTACTTTTCCATCAACTTGCGTCAAGAGATTGTCCTGCTAGCTGTTCCCTCCACAACCATTGAAATTCCACCGTTTTACACAGAGACACACACACACACACACACACACACACACACACACACACACACACACACACACACACACACACACACACACACACACACACACACACACACACACACACACACACACACACACACACACAGATTATTCTGTCCACAGGGAGTACAAACATTCGATGGAGAAGCAATATACTTGTAGGAGACTCCTTCACAGAGATAGATGATGCTACATTGACCTCAGGGCTGACAGGAGGTGATCTTTAACCTCCGTCTGTAGAAGCTCAAACGTACTTTATCTTTGAAGAACTTGAAATGCCTTACTATTGGTCATGACCTCACGAGCAGAGAGCAAACTAGGAAAAAAATCAGCAGACACAAATGCAAAGGGTCAGCAGTCTGCGGATGTCTGAATGCTTTTCAATTGTCTGATGGGAGACAAGACAGCTTTTTTGCAGCAGCTATACAAGAAACACAAGGATTGAGATACAACAAACACTATAGTTAACCTGCAAAAGGATGTAACTGAACCAAAACCTTTAATTCATGTGTCCAAATAAAGTTATTGAATAAGTCATTGTCACCAAATGACACGATCCTTTAACATTGGGAAAACCGAAGTGGTGAAAATGTTTTGTCAGAAGAACAGTGGACTCTTGAAGTGTTCCTCATCTCTTAATTTCAGTCTTTTCACAAATGTTTTCCCTGACACTGAGTGTTTACGGTTATTTTTCTGAAGTGAATTGGCTGCTAATGTATCAAAGTAAAAACTCTGATTTCAAGAGTACGTTTCCCGTTCCACTTTGTAAAGCAAAAATATACTTACACTTCAACACACTGAAATGTCAAAACTATTTTACAGCATTTTTCCTGCAATGATCACACTAAAATACAGCAGATAAAAATATGCATGTAGCCTGTCAATAAAATAGTCACTTATTGTATAGTAGTACAGTAACAAAATAAAGTTACAGGGCTGAGTTGCTCCTGTCTGTTTGGCCTGATGTAACACTCTCCCTTGCAATGCAACAACCTTCCCCTGCTCACTTCTGTTGACAACAAATTGATCAATTTATCACTTATCACCATTTATGAAACATGGGCTCGGCAGATTTTGACAGTTAGATGGACTATTCTGCATGTGATGTCTTATACTGTAAAATAATTATAATGAATTCTAACATATTTGGAATGTAAAACTATTCTACTGAGAAAAGACAATCTGACCACAAAGAAGAAAGAAGTATACAACCAATAAATTGTTCAAATTGTGCTTAGTCAATTGCCTAAATGTGCTAAACATTTGCAAATAGTGACCAAAAATGAGTAGCGCTCTTTCTGTTGTGTGCAAGTTAATAATTTGTTGTGTAGGATTTCGTGAATAGTTTTGCCGACTTCAACTGTCGTTCAGGACAAACTGTTACATAGAAGTTTGATATTGTACATTATGATACAGTGAGGGAAATGACACACGAGGTGCTGTTGCGCAAGGCATCGAACCACCAATGTTTATGTATATAAGCCCTGTTTGTGCATGTGTGTGCATTTCCGGCCTGTGTGTGTGTAACCTGAATAATAATAATAACAGAGTGAAAAAATTGAATTTCCCCTTGCAGGATTAATAAAGGAATTCTTCTTCTTCTTCTAATGTATGTGGATCTCATGAAAGACTTCTCATGATGGTCCAAGGCTTAAAGGAATAGTTTGACATTTTGCGAAAATACGCTTCTTTGCTTTCTTGCCGAGAGTTAAAAGTTAAGATACAGTTTATTTACAGAGCTTACCTTTTCCAGGTATTCAAAGACACTTCATATAAGTTATTACACAAGTTAAATAGCAAACAACACACTAAAAATGTATAAAACACAACATTATATTGGTTAGTGATTTGAACATGGACAGATTGGTGCAGTCTTCGGTGTGTTTGGGGAGAGAGTAGCAGAGGTAGAGAAGGCTCTGTCTCCCCAGGTTCGGGGCTTGGTCCTCAGTGGCGAAAACTTGAACTGGATCCGTTGTGGGTCAGCGAGCCGGTGGGGGTTCTGGAGAAGGGAGGTGATGTGATCACTGGAGCAGGAATGGGCGAGCGAACGAGCAGCGAGTTCTAGCGAGTTCTAAAGAATGCTGTTGCAGTAGTCAATCCTGAACGTGATGAAGGTGATCGAAGAGAAGGAAAGTGATGGACGTAAACAGGCTGTGTTTTTTAAGAGGAGGCCGTTCTGGTGATTTGATTGATGTGGTGTTTAAAGGAGTTGCTGGTGAAAATAACTCAGAGGTTGCGGATGTGTGGGGAGGAAGATAGTGTATTGATGGTGAGGCAGAAGTTATGAGTGGTTTGATAGCACTTCTTGTGTCTATGCTAAATATGAAGCTAGCTTGCAACCGGTTATCTTATCTTAGCATAAAGATTGGAGACAGGGGAAAACGGTCCAAAGGTATAATCCAGCTACGGGCAAGATCAAACGTTTTACCTTGTTTATTTTATCTGTTAGAAAATCTAATTTAAAACTTTTTCTATGAAATAGATAGCGCATGACATCACGCAAAATTCCTTTCAAAAAATGTCAACACCCGTTTGTGCTGCCCTCTTGAACCTTTTCCATTTCACATCAAAGGTATTTTTGTCTGTTATGACTGCTGTGATCATACTCCTGCTCTGCTTTAGCCCGCTGTGCTGACATGAACGTGTCAGCAGTATGAGAACTCCCACCCACTAAAGTTTATTTGAGCTATTATATCAAAAAAATGGCCTTGACATCCACTCATGACCCACAGTTCTCGCTACGCTCTCACATTCCAGCCGCTTCTCACTCAGCGAAACACAAATGCCTTTATGGTTAATTGGAGGTGAAAAATGATATATGAGATTATTTTGCTTGACTTTTGCACATGATAAATAACATCTACACAGAGGCCCAACACTCCCAAAGGGGCTCTATTGTTACCATGGCAAGCCAACAACCACACATCACTATTTAATCTCAACATGTCATATAGCTGTGGTAAATATGACCAAATTGCTGCTGACACATTTTATATTTTGCCTAGTAAAGTGGGGGCTGCATAGTTGTGGGTGTCTACTGGTTACCCATTGTTGATGGCCAGGCACCTTGCCAGGCCAGTTATAGCATGGTGTAATAGGAAAAAAGAAAGATTAATGGATCCTGGGGACCCGAGGACATTCTATTTATTTTCTTAATTGCCCCAAGTTAGCGGCTGAGAGCGCAAGAGTCAGCAGGTGGCAAAGGGGGTGAAAGTGAAAACTGAGAGACAGAGAATTATAGAGAGGAGCAGTGTGTGTGAATTAAAAAAAACAGTCCATGCTATAGTTAGCTATTGTTCTAGACCACTAACTTCAGAGTGAGCAATCACTTACGGCAGGGTGCAGAGACTTCCATCATGCGGTGTCTCTATGGTCTACATATTCCAAATGAAAGAATTGCCCCAATCAGAGCAAAATGCATTGTCTTTCAGGCTGATCAGGTGCAGGGTATTTTATTGTCTAGATTACTATGAACTTTGTGTAATCCTTATAAAATTGGTAGTGTAAAAACGGGTCATGTGTAGATGCAAACCCAAGATCTGCTTAGATGGTCACGGTTGGATGGTTAAGTTTAGACATTGACCTTGAATGGTTAAGGTTAGTATAGGTTGTTGGGATAATATTCTCACGAGAGTTTCTCCAAAGCTAGAGTTACTATCTAGGCACAGACTTCCTGAAGATATAGTAAATAACAGGTTATTCAGAGAGCTTTAGAGGTGCTGGTAGGCAGAGTTTAAATCCTTGGATAGAGTGTGGCTGGCCGTTTTCCCCTGTTTCCCAGTCTTTGTGCTAAGCTCAGCTAATCAGCTCTTGGCTGATTCTATACAGTATGAGAGTGGAAGACAAATTGGCATAGTTCCCAAAATGTTGCAGTATTTAATTTAAAATTTGCCCTAGACAGTCGTACAGTATATACTCTTGCAGTACTGCCACAGGTGAACATAAAAATCTTCATGAAGTAATTTAAACTCGATCATCATAAAAACTGAAATAAATGGCAGAAACCCTGCCGTCTACCAGCTGTAGTCTACCTCTCACAAACAGTATCTATTTCAAATTGGGGTCTTTGCTTTTCAGCACTGCCAAGGAACACACTGAGAAAACCTTTAAGAGGAGACTCTCTGGAATAATTCAGAGGCTATTTCTGACCAAATCTAATTCTGTCATGTAAACATATGGGAATTACCTTGCTGGACACTCTCCCTCTAGAACTGCTTTCAGCACAGTCTTCCCACAACTGGACATCATGCAATCCAAAGCCAGACCTGTTTCCACTAGGAACACAGAGCCTCATGGCAGTTTCATATCCGGGACACAGGATGTGACCAACAGAGGGGAACCAATGTCATTTGCAGACAACTTACTAGAGCCACTGCAGCAGGCACCTGCGCTGGGAAAAACAGTGGGGAAAGGGCTCTCCCACCAGACTGGAACAAACCCAGGAACAAACCTTAAGGGATGGAAATCGGAAATCCCCATCTTTTCATGTGGCTGGCTAATAGAGAGGGAAAGAGAGAGAGAGAGAGAGAGAGAGAGAGAGAGAGAGAGAATGAGAGAAGTGAAATAAATAATTAAAATGCTCAATAACAATAGTAGAGGTGGGGTAGAGGAAGAAATTGGGTAAATAAAGGAAGAGGGTCAGAAGAAATGATTATGGCTGTGGATGACCATGACTCCCACCCCAAGTGTTTTTATGTTCTATTGTTTTTAAGTACTTCTGCTCTAAAGCCGTGCTAAGTCCCAGGAGGTATCAACAGTATTGAAATTACCATCACTTTCCACAAGGCCTGTGCACTTACTGGCTCAGCGGCTTTCTCCTTGCTGGGGGGGGGGGGGGGTGATTTTTTTTTGTACCAGGCTAGTTTTCATTTTTTTCAAGGTTAAAGTTTATGAATAAGTAGGGGCGTGGCCTATTGAGTGACAGCTATCCGCTGGCCCTCACTTCTCCTCAGAGATATTCGTAAGCCAGACAGACGTAACTCCCTCCCCCAAACGTCACATCAATGCCTTTTTTTGGTAAGAGGAAATGAGGCGGAGTCAAAGTCCGACCAAGGCGACCCCCATAGGCGAATACGATCGATCAAGTTGAGGGAACGGACCTCGACGGGTATGCTACGTCCATTTTTAATACAGACTTTGTTAGAGACCATCCAGTTGCCGAAGTCTAATACATGTACTCAGTATATGTTTGTGGACATTTTTCTTTACAAACCAAGTGTTTTGCCATGTTAGTGGCATCAGGGGTGCAGAGGCGATGTCAGGATGGGGGGGCACAAAAGAGACTCATACCATGCCACCATAAATCCCAACTTCGCCTAGGCTCGCCATATCATTCAAAAAGTACTGCACATGGAATCATTTACTGTGCTTACCTTTCTTGTTAATGTACTAAACAGTTTTGTACTAAACAGCCATCAGCGCATATCACTGCCTACATAACTGTTATATTAGTAAATCCTAATTTTAAGGGTCTCGACTTTATGCATGATTCATTGATATGGAAGAATATCAAAATATGAAGTCCTTTTTTTAAAGCCTGCTGATCATCAGCGTCTCTGTAAGAAACTGCAACAGACTGTGGAAACTACCCATTCATTTGCACAGGGAGCAATTCAGGGTTCAGTATCTTGACCGAGGACACTTCGACATGTGGGCCGGAGGAGCCAGGGATCTCTCAAACGAAGGACGACCCGCTCTACCTCTTAGCCACAGCCGCTCCGTTAGAAGAAGCCTTGTCATTACTATCACTTCATGTCAACAAGTGCCTCAAAAATAAACATTAAAACATATCTGAGGGGAGACATCACAGGTGTGACAGCAAGGGCCCACCTCTACCTCTCACAGACGCTTCTGCCTTCACAATAAAAGCCCCACTTCCTGCTGGTAAAGCCATCAGCATATATTGGCCCGATTTTGAGGGGGGTTGAGGTGGGGCACAGAGAGGGAAAGACAGGGTAGAGAGAAGAGGAGACATCCTGGACATCCTGGTGTTTTCAGGTTTCAGGCCAACCACTTCTTTCCATTACCATGACCAGTGGTGCCTCAGTGGGGAGCTGGATATTATAGTAGAGCTTGCAAATGAGTCATTGCAATTTAGGGTCTTTGGAAACTTGTGTCATATTTTTGATATTTTAATGTTCTAATTAAACACCATAAAAAGGAATTATGGGTTGATGTTTTGGGTGTCTGTAAGCATGTTTTTAAATTCTGTTTTAAAAAGGGTTTAGAGAAGTATTAATCTACCCCCCTAATCATTATCAAACACTTTATGAAATACAAAAGAATTTTGCTAAAGTCTCCTTGAGCAACACTTAAAATGCTGGTTTGTGCCCAAGAAAAGAGCCTGCTAAGTTGCTCTTACATGTGCGGTGCATTTAAATAGGCTAACATTTATAACCCGCGGCTTCCATGAAGGCTTGAACCTACATGAGCAGGGCTCTAAAGTGATATTTCAGCAGACAGTATTTCATATGAAGCGAGCCGTAAATGTCATCAATAACCAATGAGGCTTCACTTTGCCTCAGCAAAACCTGTATTTCAAGTCCGTAGTTTTATTCTTTTTGGACATACTGCAAGGCACGTTATGAGTGTCCCAGTACCTGCTTTCATTGCGTCAAGGTTTGTTTTTATTTTTCCCCGCTGTTAGAAAAAAAAAATTACAGATGCTGTCACCCACTTACTGGTACTCCCGCTTGCTCTCATGGAAAATGTAAAAGGGGCCCAGCCTCGTTGAGGTTAGGCTGACATTGCCAGTGAGAGGTGGCCAAGTCACAAAACAGATGTTTACTGTTTTTCTAAGAATGATTTGTTCTCTGCTCCATATTGACTCAGGTCCAACCACAACCCAGGTCCCTTTAACAGTGCTGCGTTAGAGTTTGCAGGCAGGGGCACAATTCTTGAACCAGGTGTTTATGTTTTATTGTAAAAATATTTAATTCTATGCATGCTTCATCAGCCTGTGGGTATTTTAAGTGAGTTTATGATTCTGACAGGTGCCTCCAGTCTCACGCAGATGTGCAATAAAATGATCGGATGGGTCACACAGGAAAGTTGCGCCTGTGTGTGTGTGCTCTCCTGGATGTGTCAGCCTGTGTAGGCAGTGAGTAAGAATGGGTTTTAGGAAGCCTTTGAGTGTTTCTGTGTGTGTGTCAGAGCAACGTCTGCAGAGGCAGTCATGGACCCGGTAAAGGTCTCTCCACAGAAGCCATTAAACAGTGCGTCTGCTGGAATAATGTGTTTGACTTGGCTGTGGGGCAGCAGCAGGTGCTGGGAGGACCGGCCTGGAGCTGCTGCTCACTACCTGCTTTGATCTGCAGGCCAGGGACCATGCAGTCTTCCCTTCTCTCTGTCTTTTCCTCCCATCACGTCTTTGACTTCCTCCTCCACTTGTCTTTGTTCCTCTCTGTCTCTCTTTCCTCTGTTGTCATTGCTTCCATTTGCTGCTCCTTTAACTTATTTCTTCTTTCTTGGTTTTCCTTTTTTTTTTCTTGGATGTTTTCTTCAACTCTCTTCCCCCCCTCCACACTTTCTCTTCCTCCTATATCGTAGCTGTGAAAAAGCTTAGTTGCGCTCCAGTCACAAATCTGCTAGATCTCAACGACTCTACTGAGTGTTTAAAAGTGTAAATTTATGCATTCGATGGATGGTTGAGAGAGATGCAGTAAAGGCTTGGAAGTCACAAACAAGAAAAGTGGATATGTGTAAAACTGTGGTCTTCACCTACCGCTAAAAGGAATTTTTGAACGCATTGCTTATTAGCTTCCTTGCTGAGGGTCGGATGAAAAGGTCAATACTACTCGTGGGTATGTGTGTGTGTGTGTGTGTGTGTGTGTGTAGTAGGGGGCAACAACTAGCCTAGCCTGACAACTAGTCTTTGCACACTGAATCTGTATTTATTTGTTGGAAATTGTTGCACGTTTTAAAAATGAATATGACCTCACGTGTCAATCACGTTTACACACCGACAGGCTTAATTTTCCCATGTTTTCACCTCGCTCTAAAGGGAAAGAGAGTTGTACGATGACTAAGAACCACAGTCCATGCAGATGTCATTATCTGAAATGTAGAGACAAGTATTAATATACATTTACTCTACAAGTGAATACATTTCAGAGACTCTGCTCTGGCAAAAACACACCTGAACACACGATAGCGGAGCAGGCAGTTCCGTGTGAGTTGCAATGGACATGGTGGACACACGCGCTGGCTAGAATGACAGGGGATCGTCTTCAGCACTCGTAACTGCACTTGCAGGTACATGTTTTTACCAAACTAGACCACTGACATCCTGAAATTACATGGAAATGCCGCTGCTCCTTTATCAGCGGGGAAAACTAGACCAATAAAATGCATAAGACTCAGTGTGTGAGGTTTCTGTGGAAAATAAACGTTTTTTTTCTGGGTTATGGATTAAATGTGAAAAACACAGACGCAGTGTGCAACAGCTAAGCTAACCTGCTTCAAGCTGTAGCTTTATGGACACACTTGCTTTACAGGCCTTTATTCACCCATATGTTTCTCCTGGTTTCTCCGTGTGTGCTTTCTACCTAAGCCTATGCAAAATCCAAGCTGTTTTAAAATGTTTGCTTAAATATACGATCGAACATTATCTGCTGAATGATAGATAAAGCGGTGTTGATCTTTAACAAAGTGTCATGACAGTCAATGGGCATGCGGTAGGTGAGTCATAATTTTAGCTCTGGACTTCCTTCCTCTGTGTCTTTCTCCCTCTGCCTCAAGGTAAAGCCATTACGCTTGAAATGAAGCAGCATCAGTAGCAAATGCAGAAGCCCACTTGGGTTAAGAAGAGACAGGGGAGGGAAACGATGAAAAGTAAAGCCCAGGGCCGTCCCGGGGCCCTGAAAGAGAGTTCCGTTTATTGAAGGAGCCCACTCCCATGCATTCTTCTGCCAAGAGCCCAGGCCTCCCTGGAGAAAGCAGAGGCTGACTGGCATTCGGATGGGGGTTCATGAAGCTGCTACACACACACACACACACACACACACACACACACACACACACACACACAAATCTCATCTACACAGAGAGGCACGAACAAGTATGCACCTTGTTCCTCCATCTCCCGTCTGCCTCATTGTTCTGTCAGTCAGGATGGGTTTTAGCTGCGACCCACAGCGGGGATTCTCTATTTTCTGAATGGGTAACGCACACGCAGGCTTGTAAAGCACAACTGATTGATTCATTGGGTTCAGGGGCTGAGCTAGGTGGGATATTAGATGCTCCTTGGAGATCTCATCGTGAGTTCATTCAGTGAGAGCAAAGGGCTTGCTCTGAGAACAACAGGAGAGAAATTCCACTGCCATAGGTCCAGCTGACAATGGGACAAAGGTATTTTTAAGCAGCGTCATGCTTAGTTGGCTTTGTGAAATGTGCACTCCTTGGTGACTAACAATCATTTAACAATTTACGGTATGTTGTGTAATTCATCTCTATACGGACAGATTCTGCGTATGAATGAATGAATTTGGATGCTGTTGTTTCTGGTAGCATTGACCAATCACATTTGAGTGGCAGGTAAACAGTCCATGCGGAGAGCAAAAGAGGCAGAACGCATCAGCTAAAATGCAATCTTGGAATCCATCGACTCTGATGACATTTTGGCTTTCAGCGTTTTGTTATTATTTATCTACATTCACACGCAGATATGTGTTTATAGAAGCGTCATCGCTCAAGTTGCTTATAAGTTATCCGTTAACAATGATTGCTGCTTGGAAGAGGCCACATCAGAGAACCCCAAATATTGGCAGTTGGCCCCCAGAAGCTAAATCAACGTTGGGGCAATAGCTGCTGGGTTCCTAAATTGGACCTTAACCTACACTGACTGTCAATTATGGTCTGTATTGATTTTACAATTTTAATGATCACCTTTAAAGCATTAATTGGCCTTGATCAGAATTATAACCAGGGTTTATTGACCCCCTCTTTTCCTAGGCGTTAACCTCTTGCACTGGCTAATAAAAAACATGGATGAAAGTGACAGATTTTGCATTGGAAAATGTATTTGAAAGATTGCATCTTGGCACTGTCTTTCATTTCTTTCCTTAGGTTAAAGGTAACAGAATAAATTGTGGCTGCAAACATCTTGTCCGAATCGGGAAACCACCTGTTCACTGAGAATGGTGTCTGATTTTATTGACTATTTGAACTTTTACAGCTATATCAGTTTTATTTTATGGTATTCCTTATGTTGAAACAGAAAATATTCCTTGGGAAAAGCCCTGTGGGGATGACTGAAGTTCTCACAAAGTCACATTCAGAAGCGTACACCAAACACTGAACTCACATACTTGGATTTTTTTTTCTTAATTGTTTCGTTTTCAATTTTCAAAGATTTTCGCCTTAACATACTTTATGCTTCAACATCTCTGTTACTTCAATCACCCGCCTCGAATCCTATCTCATATTGCTTCCCGCCCCCCCCCTCTGTTCCATGACTTATTTCCGTAAATCAATACTCAGACAATGAGTTATAAATAACTGATCAAAAAGGCTCAGAGTAAATGGTTTTGTCATGAGCGGAAGATTTAAATCATATCCCTTTTTGCAAAACAGGAATGTTTCAATGGAGAAAGATGTAAATCTAGAGTGCAACGAGCTGGAAGGAAGTTCAGTAATGGAGTCAAGTACATTGACTGAGGTGAAATCTCTTGAGTTTGTTCTAACTGGATCTCCAGTGAGCTGATTATATAAAGTGGCTATAATAAATATTTTTTATATTTACAGTGGACCATATGACTGCTTACATATGGTAGGGGTCAATCATAGTGACAAACTCAGAGAATTATTGCCCACTTGGGAGTTTCCTTCAGCTCTACAAAGCGTTTTACATCTTTTAGCTCATCGTTTTGGTTTTGTGGTTCGTAACTTTACTGTTTTGGTTCGTTCTCACAGCTCTCATCGTGATATTTTCAGCAATAACAGTCAGCCATGTTCAGTTAAAGGAAATCTCTAAAAGCCCACTGCATGCATACTGCCCAGCATCATAGTTGGCCACTAGCTTGTGAACATAGTGGAGCACATAGGTAGCAGCTAAAGAGAAAAATATTTCTCTCAGGAGTTAGTGGAGGCCAAAAACAGAGCTTAAAGAGCCACAGGGTACAACCAATGCTCTTTGCATGCAGAAATTATGTTTGTTTATTTGCATGTAGAGCAGGGAAGTGAAATCTGATTACAACTGATCACTCAAGACACATGCGGAGTTAGCCATCATTGAACTGAAAAGGTGATGATATGCCAATGTTGGATTTACAGGTTGTTTCTGCTGCACACAAGTTTCAAAAAAACAGTTCTTGCAGGTTAAACTACATTTTGGGCAAATTTAAATGTTTTCATATGAACAAACTGATTTGAATATTGTAAGAAATTCTCTTTTATAGTTTTAGGCTTAAGAATATATGAAACTGCAACAATTGAGGAGAGATAACATCGGGAAAACACCTGCCTGGTACAGAAAACAGGGAAAATCAAAGCCATTGAGAAGGTATGTGGTTGGCAGTGAAGCCAGACATTCCTCTACAGTTCAGGAATCTAGACGACAACAAGCTTTGTTGCTGCTGGTGGCCGCTGGCTGATGACAGGCCGTTCTCCACGTCCTCTCTGGCTATTGTTTGCCCTGTGATTGACTGAGGAAGGTGTTTGTTGTTGCTGGACTCTTATCTGTGTTTCTTGGACCTGGCAAGAACACTGAGCTGTTGTATTAGCGAGGCTGTCCGATGAAACTGAACAGACTCAAAACATCACGCACAGACCTCAATTAGACTCTTTATTGCAAAAAAGACGACAATTGTGCCTTTCAAAGAGAGTTAATCTGATGACGAGATCTGGTAAAGAAATTGACTGTTCACTGTACAGAATGCACACTGACATGTTGCAGTGTCAGCCTTCACCGGGGAGCGCTGACATTTATAGTGAAAGATGGGATGTTTAATTTTCACTTTTCTATCCAGTGATCGCTTTTATATGCCACCCAGTGCTCATTTTCTAAGCTGCCAGACTCTGAAACTATCCAGCATGCCTCGCAACTTCGCCTCAGAGAAATATCAATTTCTTAATTGGTTTTACTGCAGCTTTGAGAGCTCTCCCTCTCTTATTTAGAGAGCCACCGGGAGAACATTTGCTATTGCCAAAGAATTCATATCGCCACCTGCGTTACCATCCACCCAGGACCCATCACCGACTCCCTGGGGTGGTTTTATGCTGGGTTATTAACTTGGAAGCGCGGTGCTTTTGTTCATTGGCATTTTCATTTTGGAGCCCTAAGTAATAGTAACAGGGGCCCATCACGTAGCACAAAAGAACCAGAGTGAGCACGCAGAGGTTGAAAATTCTCATAAGCTGTCAGGGAAGTGGGGGTGGATGAATGCCTACGCGCTTTGTATTGTTCCAACACAAAACAGTGAAATTGTGTTTCTGTTAGACCTGCGTTTTCTCATCGGTCGACTGAAATGAAAGGCGATCACGGCAAAAGAAAGTAACGCCAACTTTGCCGCCAGCTTTGTAGAAACTGTAGCAGTCGTCTGAGGTCATGTGTATTTTATTTGTTTCTTCAAGGGAATTCAAGCCCCACTGGTAATAATCAGTGGGGCTCGAATAATCAAAATAATAATCAAGCCATAACAAAAGGTGTGTTTAACCTGTCTAGCGCCATAAACGTGTAAATTGCACTTTGTTTATCCTGATAAAGACACCAAAGACAAGAATGCACATGTTGGCCTTCATCAGCATGTAAATGAAATGACATTACCTGTATGTTGATGAAGCTTTAAGCCTATAATATCCGGTCCTTCTGAGAGTCCTTCCTGTGCTGTGGATTGACCACACATATAATCTTGGGGCCGTAGTTGGTCGTAAAGTGTTCCTATCCCCATAAATTACTTTTAACTTTAGCGTCTACATGGATTACATGTACAGTATATTAAGCGTAGTCCAAACTAATAAAACAAATACACACATACTGTACATGTTGTTGGTAGACTGCCAAAAATAAGCACACCTCACATATGTATGCGATCAGTGTCGAATAAGTTTTTATTGATATCTGCGCGCCACATGTTCTCAGATGAATGCGTAACCATGGGAACTGATGAAGTTCAGTTCAATCAGTGTCTCCTCAGCTGTGTGTGAGAGCCCAGAGGGATCAAGATGAGTTACATTTACCTCTCTCCGTTGGTTTTCCTTTGTAAAGGTTAGACATGTAGTAGAGGTGACCTTAGGCGACCTTTCCTCATATTATTATGACTTGCAGTCATTTGTGATATAGCATTTAAATTGTACCTGGGTACATTCGCACATGCCTGAATATGTACTGTACTGTCAGTCCAGCATGACTGACTAAAATCCTACCGTTTTATTGTTGCTGTTCATTAAACATGTAATCTGCACATTTCATTCCTGTGATACATTTCATTCCTTTCCAGTGGATGTGGAAAGCGCTTCTTTCTTTTTTTTTTTTTTTCATCAGAGCATCAGATTGCATGAACTGACACCCCCCTCAGATCTGTCGCTTACCCAATGGAGCTCCAGCTGGGTGCTGCTGTTTCCTTTATCATTTGTGTTGGCACAGGGAACGGCAACTCCGTGGCCCGAGAGCACCGCTCTCCCTTCAAAACAGGAAGAGCCCGCTGCTCTGTGATGCACGCTGGAGACAAAAAACAAACCAACGAGGGTCCAGAGGCTCGAGGCAGGATGATAAGATGAGATTTCAGCCGGTGCCCGACCCTTTTCTGCACATTGACTCGTTTTACTAATCAGTGTAGAGGGAACGTTTCTGTGCCAGCAGCCTGAGTACATTGGACGCTTAACAGTTTTGGTTTGACAGATATCGATTCAGATAAACCAGATTCTCCCTTAAAGCGTAACACAGCTTTAGCCCTTAAAGTTAGAGTTGGACTTTCCTATTTTATACAAACAATTAAGGCACTTGTAAGGATGTTGATCAGTACCAGTCACTCAACAATTACTTGACCAGGTGCTGAGACTTCTGGCTTGACTTTTCAGCCTGCACTTCAACTTAGAACCAAAATTCCTATGAATGTCAAAACCTGTTGTTGTTGCAATCCCTCTGCCCTTAAACAGATGTTGATCTAAATCGCAGGTTGCTTAATGTCAATTTAGTTTGGCAGAGCACTACTGACAGAACTGGTCTTGTAGTGGTGAGATGGTGGAAGGTCAACCTGACAAGAGAGCAGAACAATGCATCAGACTGGTCATTAAACAGGTATTTCTGGTTTTGAACCAGCAAAGAGCATTAACCAGAGGCCAGTCTTAAGTCTAGAGCTACATGTGCAGCTATTGTCTAGAGTTAAATCCTGGCCCAACAAGTATTTACTCTGAGCTTATGACTCTACTCATGAATAGATGACACTCATGTGACTTTAACAGTGACCTTTCGTGTACTCAGACAGTTTTTTATTCCTACGAAACCCAGAAAATAAACAAGGGCAGATGAGAAGGTGGGTTGCTGGCAGAGGTGGGCCACGTTTCCGTATTGTCACTCCTCGTTAGCTGATGATGGGCTGTCTCCAAGTTGGACAGCTGCAGTCTCTCACACACACACACACACACACACACACACACACACACACACACACACACACACACACACACACACACACACACACACACACACACACACACACACACACACACACACACACACACACACACACACACACACACACACACACACACACACACACACACACACACACACACACACACACACACACACACACACACACACACACACACACACACACACACACACACACACACACACACACACACACACACACACACACACAGGCATTTCTTTGCCCTCTCTGATCTCTGATGCCAGCCACATGCATGCACAGACAGGCAGAGCAACCAGAGGGTGGTGTGCATGAGGGGGGAAGGTCATCTCTAGCCGAATGGAAAAAAGCTGCAGCTTCTGTGAAAGGGGATACAGAACTGAGTTCACTTCAGCAGTGTTGTCACACAGTGGAGGGACTCCACTGCTGGCTTGTTTGTCTTATTCGTATTTTTCTTACAGAGACTCTGTTTTACTTTAGCTGACGAATGAGGTGAAGCCCAAGCCTGCTTCTACAGATGAGACATTTGTCAGCTGAGGTGTCAGAGCAGTTTAAAGAAGTGCGTGGTGGTGAAGTGAAGGGGGGGTATCTAAAATATTTGTTCTATTACGTTGTCTGAGATGAACTCTGTTCTCAGCCATGCCAGGAATGTGCCCAGTGTGCCCACCCGTCCATTAACCTGTCCAACAACCCGCCATTGTCTGGATCAAAAACAAAACACTTCATTAAAAGTGCTGTGAGTCCAACATCAACCTCAGAGGTTCTCTGCTTCAGGGTCAAGACGCACACAGATGATTTCATATAACAACGTTTCATATATTTTTATTTGCTGCATGACTGTGATAAATATGTAAAGTTCCCATATTGTAATAAGTGTGATTTCCTTTCCTTTCCTTTATTTTAGCGCAGGTAGCGGTGCTATATAAAATGCACACAGCCTGTATTCAGAAACTGTGATTTTAAACAGACTTCTGTACTGTTGTGATGTCACAACTACACTATATATTTAGGTAGAAAGCTACAGTCATTCCCCGGCTGCAAGGATGGTGCACAGACAAAGAGAGCACAAATGTGGAAGACCTAGAAACACTGACCAATCAGACTAGGCTTTCTTCAGGAGGGAGACTTAAAGAGAAAAGGCACTGAAACAGACCATTTCATACAGAGGGTGTAAACAGGTATATTCAGACGGACAGAATGAGAAAAGTAATGTATTCTTTGAAGATTAAAGCATGATTAAAGCATGTGAACATGTTTAATAGAAACCCGAAATAGAAGTATGAACCTGAAAATGCCCTTTAAACACAAAGTATTTCCACTGTAGCATATACACCCCTACATTTTTATTATTCATAGTTGTTGTTGGTTTGTATTGATGTTGTCTTATGTCTTCATGTATATTTGTGGGAACTTGTGATGCAAGAAAAAATTCTGTGCAAACGAACAATAAAGTGTTATCTTGTCTTAAGCATCTGTGTGCAATTAGTCTGATAAACAGAAAAGTAAGATACAAATAACAAACACTTGGAGGCTGTGTTCATCATCCTGTACATTTTAATCACTATTTTTTTCATGAATACATGACAGAATGAAACTCAGACCAAAATCTGATGCATGTTTTTTTTTCCTGTTCAAACAGCAGTAAAAATATTGGATTTGTAACTCATTCAAATCAGATTTGAGGTGGTAAAGCAAACAAAACACAGCTGCTGCTGATCATTCATATTGGTTTCAGCAAAAGCCTTTTAAAATTAAAGTTACTCCGACAGTTGGTTTACTTGAAGTTAATGTCAGAGGTCAAATGTTGGGATGATTTGTTCTGGAAAGAGTTTTGTTTGAGCTCGTTTCTACAACACTTGACCTGTGCTTTAAACACACCTGCTAAGTCGGCCCTTTTTAACATTTAATGATCTGGCTTTCAGTGCTAAGAATATCTCACCTTCGTACCAAACTCCAGGTGCCTTTCAACTGGAGGCCGACGCAAATTTATCATCAGCAGCCTTCAGGCAGGCATCCATTAAAAATCTTGAAATGTTGAAAACTTCACGGCCAAGGAACAATCAAATGATTGCCTGTGTAAAAATGACATATCCCAGACCTTTTAGGTGCCGTGAAAATTCCATGCGCTAAAGACAGAAACTTGTGAGTTGGATGGCCTGTGAAATGCCACGGTGTTAATCACACTTTCATATTTATGATTTGGAAAATTTTGAGAATTTTGCAGGAGCAAAACCTCTATGTTTTAAGGCCAACCACCAAGTCATCAATCAAAGCCAATAGCTTTGTTTTGCACGAGCAGAACAGACGTCCAAGTCCATAACAAACACAAGCATGGAAGAAGAGAGGTTTGTTCACTCACACCCTCAAAAACATCACCTGGTTAGAGGGGCGAGAACTTATTCAAGTCCTTCTTCTTTTCGCTGTACTTGGCGCTGAGTTGTCCTACAGCCTTGTTGTGCTCCTCATCGACCTCCTCCTTTAATCTCTGCTGCTCCTTCAGAAACTCAGCCCACTCATTTTTCAGACGCTCCATGTTCCCCTGCAGCTGGGTGCTCTGGAAGGACACAAGAAGATGAGCATGATGATCTGAATTTAGCTTTAGCTGTCACACCCTCTTGCATATGAAGTCATAGGAGTGCCATAAGAAATAACACATTAAAAAAAGAGTACAAATAAATAAATTACATTATACAAAGATATGTTTCAAATTACCGAAAAAGTGATTAATTTATAAGCAAAATAAATGTTTCAAACATATATAAAAAAATACATGTGAAAATAAATAATGCTTATGATAAGTCTGCTCAGTGGAAGAGTGGGTCGTCCTCCATTCAAGAGATCGGCGGTTCAATCCCCACCTCACCCGGTCCACATGTCGAAGTGTCCTTGGGCAAGACAATGAACCCCGAATCGCTCCTCGTGCTGCGCATGGGTGTGTGACTGTGGTGTGAATGATTAGATTAGATGGTATGTAGATGTCCACTGCCATCAGTGTGAATGTCTGTGTGAACGGGTGAATGTGACAAACACTGTGAAAGCACCTTGAGTAGTCAGAAGACTAGAAAATCGCTTTATAAGTACAAGTTCATTAACTATTCTTTATATGTCCACATTTTTCATTCATTCATCTTCAACCGCTTGTCCCTGTCGGGGTCGCGGGGGGCTGGAGCCGATCCCAGCTGACATCGGGCCTGTCCAAGGTACACCTTGGACAGGCGACCAGTCTATCACAGGGCACATAGAGACAAACAGAGACAGACAACCATTCACACCTACGGGCAATTCAGAGTCATCAATTAACCTAACACATGCATGTCTTTTTGGGTAGTGGGAGGAAACCGGAGAACCTGGAGAAAACCCACGCTGACACGGGGAGAATATGCAAACTCCGCACAGAAAGGCCCCAAACCAGGATGCGAACCTGGAACCTTCTTGCTGTGAGGCGACAGTGCCTTACATTTTTATTTACTTTATTCTTTATGGCCTCCTCTTTACATTTACTCATTGATTTTCTCATTCTTTCGTTGATCAATTCTTTTTATGGCACTCTCATTACTCCATACTTGCATTCACACACTACACTGAAGATGCTGATAATGTGAGGCAGTGTGTAGGGGCTCAGTGTAATGTCTGGACACTGACATTCAGCCAACAGGTGACGTATATACACAGAGGACACAATATGATGAATGCCTGTACAATCTGCGATGCAATCTGTTTTTCAAGGCCATGATGATGTGTCCACCTGCTCTAAGTGCTGGACTTTGCCTCCAGTTGTTTTTACCTGCTGTGCCTCTAGCTCCCTCTGCTGGACTCTCTCTGCCATGTGATTAGCAGCCTCCACTGTGGGAGAAATGCAAAAAATAGTCTTAACATTTATATGCAAAATTTCCATCTTTTCTAACACAATGCAGAAATATTGTAAGATTGCCCATGTTTAGTTGGTTTCTTGTGTCATCGTACCATCAGAGGGATTCAAAATATACAACTTCATGAAACATAGTGTGTTGTTATCCCCAAAGCAATTTCAGTCAAAAGCAACTGGACTTGGGTTATTTGTCTTGGAAGACGTTTCACCTCTCATCCAAGAGGCTTCATCAGTTCATGTACGCATCTGACCAGGCTGGGACTGGACCAGGACCAGGACCAGGCTGGGACTGGTCCAACTTACTGGTGTGGAGATCCCGGTATTTAACCTCTCACAAGGCCGATGATGTCACTAGCACCCTTTGTGCTCCAAGTGCCAATGCCTGTCGTTAGAGTGGCAGTCGTTGGTGGGAAGTCGCTTTTGGCTTTGTTAGTGCTTTATTGAGTCTTAAGCCTCTTGGATGAGAGGGGAAACGTCTTCCTGGACAAATAACCAGTCCAGTTGCTTTTGACTGAAATTGCATTTGGGGATAACGATGACCTGGACAAATAAGAACATTCACAGGCATAATGTGTTGTTAAATGTCTGATTTTTTTTAGATGTCAGGCCAAGCATGAAATAATGCTATTTTAGCAATCCTAAGTCTCAAGTGTGAATCTGAGAGAGGAGACTCACACCGCTTCACCACATCAGACAGCATGCCCTCCAAATCTGTGGGCAGCATTTGCTCATTTGTTTCTGGAACCATTTTGTTGAGGTTCTCCAGCAGTCGGCTCTCCCTGTGTCCACGTTTCTCCTAAAACAGCAGCAGAGGAAATCTCAATGTTGACACACCGTAGCACATAGTACACTGAAAACATATACTTATAAAGTCATTGAGGCCAGCACTGGATCTTAACCCGTTGCTTCCATTAAAATGAGGGAAAGGAAATAACAACAAATACGTTAAAATCATTTTCTGGTATTTTCTGTCCAAGAACAAGAGAACATACCGTATCTTTCAAGTATATTGAGAACTCTACGAAATATGTTATTTGGTTTGGACCACTCAATTTGCACTAAAAACAATAGACAGATTATCTCACACAAGGACAAAGACTAAATTCAGTACTTTATGAAATCGATTGTTGTCAGGATAAATACAGTGTGTTCAAACGTGCTGTTCATTTTGTGCTACTTCATAGCCCCCCCCCCCCAGGTATCTCCAGACTTTGCGATTTTGAATCTGCATGTCTCATATAAACTGAATGATAACGTGTTTTTCTGAGTAGTAGTAGAAGGCACTGTACTCAATATTCAGAACGCCAATATTCTTCATTCCAGGTGAGTATTTCAACATGTAATGTCATATAGATATAATTTCATAGGATTTATTATTTATTTATATTATTATAATTATATTAATCTTTTTGTGCACAGGTGTCGACCCGAAATCCAAAGTTTTATTGTGCCAGTCAAAGCGATACAGACTCCGTCAGGATACAACAGATGTGTCATTAAACTTATTGCAAGTTGATGTACCATCACGAGGGTCTTGGAAACATATTATGAAAGTTGAAAAAATGCATGGTGTTGCTTTAAGCCACATCTCTGTATGTATTCATCGCATATCTGATGCTGGTCTTATGCCATTTGTGCACTTACAGGATTTAATGTCCATGGTTGACGTTTTATATACTGGCTAGAAAGTGATAGCATAGACATCGGTGTGACATGTAGATTCTCAGCCGTCCCTCAGTAAAAGGTCCAAATACCTGGTGGCACAGCACTGAAGCCACGAAACAAACACCGAGTAAAACGGTCTGCAGCCTTATAGATAACACATCCGTCACGCTCCCGTCAAGTACCTCAAACTCTCTCACAAAGTAGCGGAGCTCTGCATTAACGACTGGTCTGTGGTCCAACAGCCGGGACTGGATATCACCAACATCTGCAGCAGCAAAATTCAGTTTAAACATGAGGAACACAGGAGGATACAACAGTTTTACAACAACATTATGACACGTTAGTATCAACAATAACTTAAGCACACATTAATAGACTGAGCAGGCTTTTAATATTGTGTTACATAGCCTGCATGCTATACTAAGGTATATTTCTATCATAATTAGACTAGTTCCAACCATTCATTCTTTGCACGCATGTAGGTCTACTAAATAAAAGCCAACAATTTTTATTAAATGTATATATTTTTATTAGTTCCCATCCAACCCTAACACTCAGAAAATAAAATAATTTAAGAATAATAATGATAATAATAATAATGATAATAATAATAAAGAAATACAAAGAAGATAAAATATTAATAAAAAAACAAAAGATACTAATAATAAGAATAATTGAAAAATAACATGAATAAATACGAATAAAAAAATAATAAACATGCACAAAGCTAACGAATTATAATGTCCACCACATTGTTCTTAACATTAAATCATATGTTGAACAGCCTTTTATCTGCCTGATCAGACAACACATTGAAAATAAATGTAAACAGCGAGGTAAATAAGAAAGAGAATGTTTTCACTCACCTTTAGCAATCTTGTCCATCTGCACAAACTCTGTTGACACGTTTATTTTAATAGCTAAATCAAATTAAAGGTGTGTCTCCTGTGAAGCAGCTAGCTCAACCAGCTAATAAGCTAACAACACTTGCTAAATGTAACACATGCTAAGCTAACGGGTAACTAATTGTGAAAGCGAAAGAGCTACGTAGCTGAACTTCACCATCCGGCGTTAACGTAGCCTATATTTTCATGATATAGTAATATATGTCAGCTACAATATGAAAACAAATGCAGGTCATGTGAATGGCAGCTGACTCCAATGTAAACATTTACTACTACTTCCGGGTACGAGGCCGTGGACTGAACCAATCAGCTGAGAGAGAGAGAGAGATGGAGGGGTGTTCATTCAGCGGTTCGAGCTTTTCCCCCTTTTTTCACTTTTTAATCAAAATACTTTCTCCTGCAGTCTCGGTTTGAGGTAAACTACATTGACGTGCTTTTTATTCTGTAAGGTATAACTGTCTGTAAACTTGTGTGTGCGTTTGTGCGAGACAGTAGCGTAGACTGAGGTTGTGCGTGACAAAGGACAGCAGATGTCAGTGTTGCTCTGTGGTGGAACAAAGGGACACTTCACTTTTTAGATCATTTCCACACATTAGCCTGCGTGTCTCTTCTAAAGCACCCAGTTGTCCAATAAGATTGTGTCTTATTAAGTATGGGCACTACATCCTTTCCTGACTATGGCTTAAAAAACAAATACTTACCACTTTGTTAAAAGCCAAGTAAACACATTGCAACAAATGGCTTTATTTGGTTCAGTTATAAGTCATTATTAAGAATGACTTCCAGGTTGCCAGGTTGTGATCCGTGTAGCTGGTGTTCATCCTCCTCCAGCAGGACACTTTGTCTTTTAGTTATTTTGGTCATTTGCCGCCTCTCTAAGGGACCCCTTACCTGCAGACTATCAGAACCAAATTACATTTTAATAACAACTTGTAACATTTATAACTCTAGACTTTAAGGCTTATCAGAAAGTGTGAAACCCTATAGTCAATTAATTAATGAATTCCCTACACTTTTAACTGCATTATTACTAGTGATAGACCCATACATCTTTGTTTTTTAGGTGAATCGGCATCGGCTGATGCTGCTAGGTATGCCAATAGTTTTTTTCCTGGCATTATTTACAGACAGGCGCCCACTGGCAGCTCTGTGTAGCTAGAGACGCCTTTTTAAATTTCAATTAATGTTCCTTTTTTAAAATTGAGACTCGTAACATTTGTATAATCATGTGTAATTTTTATGATGTAAATTGAGGGAGCAAAAGTAGTATCGGCTCATGAAAATTGGCAGTCCGTATCGGTCATCTGATGAAAAAAAAAAAATCTGTATCAGCATCGGCCCCTAATAATCCATATCGGTTGATCCCTAATTATTACCAAACACCAGCCAGAGATATTTTTCACCACCTGGCAACCCCAAAGTGGCTGCTCTATTAAAGAGTTCTACAACTCATCATGTAAAGCACGATTTTTATAGAGCCATTAGTTATAAACCCTTTATAAAGGGTGCCTTAGTATAAAGTGGTACCTTATATATAACAGTAATTATTTAACATCAGTCTAATATGAATACAGGCACTAGAGTGTCAACAGCTGCTTACTCACTGTGGGTATTGGTTATTTGACCTTATCATATGTACAGTGCACACAGGAACCAATAATAATACAATCCTATAATTGTGGTAGAATGCTATAAATCTAGCAAATTTATGAGTCCATTTGGGAATAATAAAGGACACACTGTATGTAGGGATAGCCTGCAACAGGAGTTAATAAAGACAAAGTCTCCCCTACATAAATTAGGAAGCACACTATAATCTTTGTATGAATATGGAGAAGGCCGTTTTTGCCGACCTCTCTTTTTGATGGATACATTTACATTTAGTTGCTTAGGTATAGTACACAGCATTTGCATTTATCAAGACCTCACTACAGTGAAATAAGCTAATGCATTTATAGTGAGTTTACGTCTTTGAAAACCCACAGGTCAAGTCACCACAAGATGGCACCAAATGTCTCACATTAGTTTTTGAAAATCCAGGGCCGGCAAAACCCTGGTGACTGAATAATCTTGGATTAGCAAGTGCTTTTATTACACTTTATAAAATGCAAATATATTGGCATGCATGCATTAATAAACACAGCACTTGTGGCAAGAGCAAAGTACATGTAGATATTCAGTGAGAAGAGGCATTGTTTGGGGCAAACGTTGCATATTAGTTGTCAAAAGTTTGTTTGCGAGCCCTAAATTCATTAGGACTGTCATGCTCAGTTAAGAGAAAATCATTAGGGCACCACTTAAGTCTCCCACTGTCCACATTGTTTAGTTAAACACTGATTACATGCGCCATTAGTTTTGATTTGGGCCTATTAAGGAGATTAAATGATTGATCAACATCTGCCGAGGGATAAAAACAAGCCCCTCGCTGCAGACTCATGTGTGTCTGAAGAAGCACGAGAGGATCTCCGACAATAGAACATGTCAGATCCAACGTACATCCTGTTGTTTTGTTTATTCACGATTTGGCGGGGTAAAAATAAAAACATTTAGATCGTCCCTGAGATGGAGAGGCCAGGTAAATTCATTACTAGATGTACTGTAGATGGAGTAGAACAGCAGAGTAACATAAACATCTATTTTGGGTTTTACAATCAATAGAAATAATACAATTAGATTAAAAAGTAAAATCATCTCATGAATTATTTCATACTTGTAGTATATTATATTTTGTAGATTAATAAAAAAAAGTCTAAAAACAGTTTAACAACTCAAACTTTTGAATAACAAAAAAAGTAAGATATATAGATGGAATAGAACAGCAGAATAAAATACAAATATATGATTTCATTTATATATATATATATATATATATATATAAATAAAATCACATGTCATTTTATTTAGACATTTGATAAACATTTTAATGCAGATTCAATTAGATTCGACACACTTAACTTGGGGTTGCAAATCCTACAATTTACATTCAGATTTTGAAAAGGGAGAAGAAGAAGTTCAAACATCCACTACTCTAAAACTGATGTTTCCACGGCATTAAAGAATTCGGAGGACGACGCCAACATCGACATAACGAGGAAATACGTGTCCTTCTGCATCATTATCTGCAAGCGTTCTGATGTGCCGCTGCAGTTTGCATGCGAGAGCTCGTCGCATGAGAGCAGATCATGTGTTTCTATGTATTTCTCTGCTATTAAGTGGATTCTGCTTGTTATTTGACACCCCTGCCCAGAACACAAGGCCTTTCTGGGACACTTTCCAAAATTGTCACTAAAATAGAAAAAGAAGACAATGTTTAAAGTTATAAAAGAGAATGAAAGCTTACATATGGTAAACATGCCATTGTTTTATTCAATAATATATTTTCAGGAGCTGTCTACGGAAGAGATAAGGTCTTTTTGAGTCTGTGAAGAACCTTTCATAACTGAAAATATTATAATATTTACATGATCCTACTTCTGTGTAACTGACCTATTTAATATTTTGTCAAGTAGTTTAAACAAATAGTCATAAAAATGATATGATTTAGTTCAGAGTTTTTTTTAGAAGCTCTGCAAAAGGTAGTTAAGTGTGTACTGTTTACAATCAGCACTGCTCCCAATAGACTATTGACCTCATCCTGTACCCTGTACCCTGCACCTCGCAATATGCCTGTACTAAGGTCACTTCTGCTTTTTGCACTATTTGGACTTATTTAATCATATTTATTCACTCCATATCACATTATTACAAAACAAACAAAACAAGAACAACTGCACTACATCATGTCAATATGTACATATGTCTATTTTCCATTTCTTCCTTTTTTAAATTTAACTTTATTGCTTATTTTTGCTATTTTTTTTAATCTTATTTTGTCAAACTCTGTTGCTGCTGTAACAAAAGAATTTCCCCGTCTGCGGGACATTAAAGGTTTTCTGATTCTGATTCTGATTTAATTGTTTGACGAGGGAAAATATGAATGAACTGAAATTAAGAAATAACTGAATCATGAATTGATAAAAGTGTTATTGTATTTCCTGTTATAGAGTGTCTTTGAATGATCAGTTTGAAACACAAGACCTCGGCTGTCCTACTAAAGCCATGAGAAGTTTTATCGTGAGCATATACGGTACACAATACACGCAATAGTATAACATATGTATGGGTTTCCCTCATATAGACACTATATCTCTCCCTCATCTTTTTATTACACTTCCATGTATGATCTGTACACAGTGTGCAGGACCAAAGCAGCGGTGTTTACCCCCTGTGCGTACATGCTCTCCAGTATCCAGATGATCTCCTGCAGCACTTCCACAAATGGTGCTCCAGCAGTGCAGTGGGAGGTCTGTGATTGTGGTTTACCAAACATGCCCACTGGCCCTGCGAGCTCGCCCCGGTGACGCTCTTGCCTCTGTGTCTCTCTCCTCCCCGGCCCGACCACACCGCCCCTGTAACAACGGTGCTTGCATTACCCACTGGGTATAATTATTCTGCATTTTGTTGCTCTCCATTCTCTCTCTTTCTCATGTTTTCTCTGCCTCTCTCTCTCTCAGCTTGGCTGGGTCTTGACACCGAGGTCCAGGCGGAGGGCCGCGGGGGCTGCTGCTTTGTGTTCACAACACGCTGAACGCCACTCACTGCACTGTGGCTCTGAACAGGTGGGGGTGGTGATGGGTATGGGGGGAAAGAGGAGGGAAGGAGGGGGTGTTACTCACTGGATGCCAAGGCCTCTAGGCCTGAGGCGAGCTGGGGGTGGTGGGGTGGTAGGAGAGGACCTGCTGCCCAGCAATCCACCTACCTGCTTCTGTCCTTCGCTCTCTCTTTCTATATCCAGTTTCTTATTTCATTTACTAGCTCTCTCTCTCTTTCTGCTAGTCCCTGGGCTGCAAGCAGGTCGTTTGTCCTGGTGCTACCATGTTCTTGTCCCTTCACCTGCTGGAGGCGGGATGCTTCAGAGCTGTCCACCATGGAGAAGAGGTGGAGGGGGTGAGAGCAGAAAATAGAATAAAAGGTAGTCGGTAAAAAAAAAGAAAGAAGAACGGAGTGCAGCAGGAAGGTAGGGACCCAAATAAACACACCAAAGGCTCTTATGCAGTGGCACTTTACAAGTCACAGAGTAGCGTGACACTATCCCGCTGTCACGCTGTCCCAAGGCCTGATGGGTAGACACAGTGGCGGTACATGGCTCACAGCCTGAAAATCAACATATGTACTCATCATCCTGCGCTTTTCAGGGAAGGGAAGATATTTCTCTTTCACAACAAAACAGTATGAAACCTTGTCAGGCTTGCGATGACAATGAACTGCCCCTTTTCTTTGGAGCTTGAGATCAACACTGAGGCATTCAGGGAGGACTAGAAATGTGCGTGTGTGTAAGGGGAGACCAGTGTGTCGTTGCGATTAGCGTTTGCGGTGGGCCCCTGCCGCCATTTCCGGGCTTGTCCCAGAGATTAACGGGAACCGCACTGTCATTTCTCCCATGGGGGTCTGTCCCCCTGTCCTCTCCCGTCCTGGCACGCGGAGGGATCGACCCTTTCTCCAGGAGGCAGCGTTGAAGTCGACTGAGGGCAACAGGCTGGGGGAAGCTACAGACCTGTTGAGGCAGAGCGTCCCACAAAGTGCCCACAATCTGAGTGACAGACGTGGGGGTGGAGGGAGCGCTCGACGAGGATATCTCTCCATTTGAGGTTGGCAAAATTGCTTCTCCTGGCTGTAGCGTTTCAAACACACACATATGCATTTAAACAACACATGCACACACACTGGAACTTGGGCAGAGGAGGAGTTTGTTGAGACTCTGAGGTGGAAGGGAAGCGTCAGCTGAGCTCAACTTGATGGTTTTTGAAGTTTTTCTTCAGTTTATGTGTGTGTGTGTGTGTGTGTGTGTGTGTGTGTTCGGTGATATTCGACGTGGGACAGAGCAGACGAGAAAAGGCAAGGAGTAGGAAAAAAGGGGGTCTGCCCTGGGGTCACACACACATGCACGCAAACTCAAACACACACACACACACACACCCACATCCACACACACATAAAAACACACACACTTCTCGGGCTGCTGTGGCATGTTTGGAGCAGTGCCTCGTCAGATTAGGGCCATGCTGGCTGTGTTTGATGGCCAACCTGGACAGACAAGGCCTGCCAGGCACAAACTGCTCAGGCACATGATGTCAGGGCACACACACATACACACACACACACACATGCACACATACACAAAAATTATCCCGCGCCAGACCAAAGAGACAGATGACACCCAGCATGAAGCTAAAGCCAAATCTGTAAGCATCCGCTGCGATCCAGCTGGCTAGCCCTAGGGTACCTGTCTCTGCGAAGTGGAATCAGCGTCACCCCCGTGAGCTGTCAAATTAGCTCACAGGGCTGGAAATGCTGAAGAGATTTGGCCCCTCGTTGTGGAAGAGCAGAAAGAGGGGGTGGGGGCGGGGGTGGTGTTAAAAAAATTGTTATTAATTCATCCTCCTGTTGGGAAAAATTGGTTAAACTCCCAACAACATGAATCAGGAAAGGTGGGCTTCGTAGTGTGAACCTGTATACGCTTAGAGAGGAAGACACACACAGGACACATGTATACATACATGCACACACTCTGTTTCAACACCAACGGACACACACACACACACACACACACACACACACGCGCGCGCGCGCAAGCACATACATGCTGATACTAACAGATGCACATGCTCAGACAGAAAAAAAATAGTTTTTGCACACAGGCCCCATGACTTACACACACACACACACGTATATAAGTGTGCCCCCCCTTCACACACACATGCACATGCACGCACACGTACACGCACACACACGCACACACACGCACACACGCACACACACGCACACACACACACACACACACCAGACACCCAGTGCCAGGGGCAAGTTTTCAATTACTGCCAGTGCTAAGCAGTCACCTGGGAGAGATGTACCATGTTTGAGTGAAAAGGCATTTCCACCAAGTTTTTTTTCTTCTTGTCCCAGTTGTAAGACAGCTGTGAATGTCAGGCACATGATCAAAAATGACATTAAACAAAACATTTAATGTTTCCTCAGTGAACATTTACATCACAGGAAATGATCAAGGAACGCCTGTCTGAAAAGTGAGATTTGAAACAACTGTTGAATGTGTGAAAGTGTGCATGATCGAAAGCCCCGAGGATTAAGTTGTCAATCTAGTCAAAATTAGATTGCGTAGTTGTGGTGCTGAATAACTGAAAACAGTTCATTTAGTTTGTAAGTAGTGCAGCAACATGAAGGGAGACATCACACGTTAAATTAATTTAAATACATAAAAGACATAAAAAAAGACAACATTTCCAAGTAAGAACTGTTGCGACGGTCTAATGTACTTTCTGTTTTGAAATGAATAAGGGATTGTACAGAAATGAATGACGAGAGGAGTAAGGCTAAATTGTTGATTTCACTTTTGCTGCAATTAATTTCACCATTTGTGGCCAAAAAGTGCATTAGAAATATAAGATGATATTAACAGGATAAATGTTAATGGGATATGGAAATCATTTTCACACAGCCATTGATTGCCAAAATAGTAATATAATAATCTGTAGCCCTCACAAAACCCATTTTATGTGAATTTTTTGTTGCAATCCATGTCACACAGAAGGGAAAGAATAAAATCTGGCACGAGAAAATGTTAACCTGCCTTCAAAAATATTTAGACTACCCTCCCTTTAGCATAAATAAATACATTTAAAAAACGCCCTTGTTCTAGGAATTTGTTAATGGTCCCTTAATGTAATCTTTTAAAAAAGAAAATAAAGTAAATGATTTACTTTAACACAGGTCAGCTGAACATCTCATCTCTACTTCAACCGCTTATCCGGGGTCGGGTCGCGGGGGCAGCAGCTTTAGCAGGGCACCCCAAACTTCCCTTTCCCGGGCCATATTAACCAGCTCTAACTGGGGGATCCCGAGGCGTTCCCAGGCCAGTGTGGAGATATAATCTCTCCACCTGGTCCTGGGTCTTCCCCGAGGCCTCCTCCCAGCTGGATGTGCCTGGAACGACTCCCTAGGAAAGCGCCCAGGGGGCATCCTTACTAGATGCCCGAACCACCTTGACCGGCTCCTGCAAAGGAGCAGCGGCTCTACTCCGAGTTCCTCACGGATGGTTGAACTTCTCACCCTATATTGTTAAGGCAGATAAGACCGAAATTATTTTGTCTTTAAATTGAGCTCTGCTTTGACCCACACTATAATTAATTACATATTTATTTTCTGCAAACTTCGCAGAAAATAACTGATTATGATTTGTATCCCATGATGTGAGTACGCACCTCTATAGGCCAAAAAGCTCAAAAATGGATCAGTACAAAAAGGTTTTGTAAACCTTTGTCTCTGATTCTTTTCATCACTACAGTGCACTGCCTGTCATCTAAACACGAGAAAGAACTGCTCAATTATTCCACCAAATAATTAAATTAAAGATGGCTGCCAGATTTTAGCCAGGGTGCAGTCTTTCTGGGCCCACAGTGTCCCTGCCTTGCTGGCACACTAATAGCCACAGCAGGTTTTCTGTGTGTGAGGTGACATGGACAATAGTGAGGAGGTAGGGACTGCCAACAACAACACTGCTCCCTGGTGTGTGTGACAACACGTTGACCTCTTTGGAGAGCCCGTCCTGCCCTCTGACAGACCAGTGTGTGTGCGCGTGTTTGTGCGTTAGGGTGTAAGATGGAACCTGACAGGAGTTTAGCGCTGATGACCACTGTGGCGAGAGATGGCAGCACTCCTCCTTGAGGGAGTTACTGTCACTCTTCTGCGTTTGTATGAGTGTGTGATTGTTCTTACTTGCAGCTTCTGCAGGCTTGAAAAGTGACATTCTTGTGGGATAAAAGAAATGAAAGAATATGTTTTTGTAGTCACTCGAGTTAAGTACAAGTGCAGCTTTTAGTGGACATTACAGCTTGAATGTGTAAAATATCACATCAAATATGAAAGCAAGCATGAGGTGGAGTGTAAGAGCATTAACTAAAGAATGCATTTTTTTTTTTATTTACAAAGGCAGGATATGACATATAGATGATGCTATGACAACCGAAGTATCTCCGTGACAACTGGGCAAACTCCATCCAGTAATCAAGACCATCAAAGGTGGTTGAAAGCCTAGAAAGAAACCCGTTATTTGACCATGACCTTCTAGGGATAGCAATAGTCCACCACTTTGGTCCAGACTGAAATATCTCAACAACTATTGGATGTATATCCATGAAATTCTGTGCAGACCTTCTTGGTCCCCAGAGGACGAAGCCTGCTGACTTTGATGAGACCCTGACTTTTCCTCTAGCGCCACCATGAGGGGGATCATTTTGCATTTCATTAATTTTGGTCCGTTGTACAAAAGACCCATGAGGTCGTATTTTGGGGGAGGACAATGTCAGACTGAAATATAACCAAAAATATGGTAAAGATATTGCTGGTGTCCAGTGGATGAGTCTTAATAACTGTGGACAGCATAATGTAAAATTATAGAAATATAAATCAGAAGTGGATATTTTCAATGTGATGTCAACTGACTCAAATTGTGCCTGCTCAAATTGAACAAATTGAACATTTACTTTACTTGTTTACTGTAACAACATGCGTGCCTATCCTCAACTGTACGATGAACGTGAGGCTACACTTTTTTGTGCCGAAAGTTATGGATTGCGGCTTTAAGGCGCTTCTGCACTGCCTTCATCTTCTCCTCTCCTCTCCTCTCCTCTTCTCTTCTCTTCTCTTCTTTCTCTTCTCTTCTCTTCTTTTCTCTTCTTTTCTCTTCTCTTCTCTTCTCTCCTCTTCTCTCTCTCTGCTGATGTTTGTCCCTGGAGGAGCTCTCTTAATGTCTTTGACTAAACTTCAGCCAGTCTTGGCAGTGACGGTGCCCCATAGGAACACAGTTGAGAGGAGACCAATATGATTGTAATGGAGGGTTTGAGGGCAGGGTCTATCACACTGTGTCACCTATAAAAAGCACAAAAGCCAACTGGCGGGGTGCAGAACACTCCTGGCTACAGAGATAAAAAAAAAAGAAGTCATATACGCTTCTCAACAGTTCTATAGAGCTGCTGTAGAGAGAGGGGACATTTTCAGTTTTGTCTTCCTGTTGTGTCACACTCCCCACTGAAGCGCTGAAGACTGCAGTGTCACATTAGCTGCAGAGGGGACTTTCTTTATAAATAAAAGTCTTGTGGAAAAGTGACATTATCTTATTTTTGTGCCATAATGAAGAATGAACTAGTTTTGAGAAGCGTGCAAGGATAATTGAATTTGATGAAATCTTCTTCTCCGATGAATGCAGTGCTTTTATTTACTGTGACTAAAACACTTCAGTCACACATGATTGGTTTTGTCCAGATTAAACGGCATCAGAAGCAGATCTGATTGGCATTATTGGCATTGTAACAGACAGATCATTGAGTGTGGAAACATTTTCCCCATCATAATCATGTAGAAATGATACAAATGTACATTTCAAAATAGACCTATTCCTCCCACAACAACAGTATTAATAAATAGCCTAATATAATTCGCTCTAACACACAAGTAGCTACTTGATAACCATAGTGTTAGCGTTGCAATGGCAAAGCAGTGTGAAATGACATTAGGACAAATAACACATCGCATTAACACCATGTCAGCACTTGGCGAGTGTCTTAACTTTTTGCTTGTATCTATGTATGCGTCCGAGCATATTAACTGTGTGTGTGCGTGTGTGTGTGTGTGTGTGTCTGTGCGACATCATCACATGCTCTTGTCCCTGAGGTTAATAGATGAATGAAGGCTGTAAAGAGGAGCATGACAGCTGTGAAAGTCACAAGGGGAGTCTTCCAGCACCGTAAAGATGCCAAAGTTTCCCTCCCTGTGGGTATGACCTGAGTGTGTGTGTGTGTGAGGGCATATATCTCCCTTTGAGGAAGTATAATAGTCATAGTGTATGAAGTGTATGCATTTTTTTAAAAGAATAAATGTATGCATTTGTGGGTTTCTGTATGCTGTTTGCATGTGTGTAGCTTATCCTGAAGCTAAATGCCACACACTGGAGTCTATTGTAGATTCTATCAGCACTCCATCAGCGCCCGGCGTCCTCAACAGCAGCTTTCATTGCAGACGCACCCTCCCACCTTCACCCCTGAGGCAGGCAGTGTGTGTGTTTGTCTCAAGATTTGACTTCAAAGACTGGTGGTTTTTTGGATGGGTCAAAGTTTGTGAAATGCTGAAGCATCTTTAAGATGAAGTGATAGCTCAACGTGTGTGTGTGTGTGTGTGTGTGTGTGTGTGTGTGTGTGTGTGTGTGTGTGTGTGTGTGTGTAAACCTCAGCAGCACATTAGAGGATCAGGAGGTACAGAGATGACGTTGTGTTTTCCTGTCCAAATGTCGATTTCACACCACCCGGTTGCGGGTAATTTTCATAGAGGCCAGTGATCAGCTGTGTGTCATGTGCTGTTAAATTTAGCCTGAACAAGGAGTGTTTTTTTTTTTTTATCTTCCTTAAAAATCAAACACGACTAACACTGCGCTAAAACACACTTTGCACAAATCAGTGAATGTCCCTCTGGGTCACTAACTTTAGGCAGGAGTTAAAGGTTTTATTCATAATTCTCTTCATGAGATACTTCATCAGTACTGCAATGTCATTCACTGATTGTCTTCCTTTTCAGATGCAACTGAGATGCAAATTTGAGGGTGTGAATCGAGGCCCGTGGCCCTCCACATTGACAACAAGGCCCACTGGCTATTGTACTGTACAGAGAGGTTGTAATTCATTTCATGGGACACAGCCAGTGAAAATAGAAGCGGCCCTAAACGGCACACACACTCTGCAAATTGGAGAATTAGCTTGTCTTTAACCTTTCAGCTATCTGTTTGTCTTCTGCTTTTCCATGCCTGTCACTGTTAAACACACATGCCTGCAAACTAAAACACACACCCTTAAGCTGAAGGTGTCTGACACGCAGTACACTTGAACTGAACATTTTTTATAACAAAAAAGAAATGATCAACTTATAACGCTTTATGTTTCTGCGCCTGCTGGAGCTCTCAATGAGGAGAGGATTTTTATCGTGGATTACTGCAACCCAACTTCATTTAAATATTCAGTCACATTTCACAGTATGGTACATGTATAGGGAAAAGTTGTTAATAAATAGATCCAATAACTCAACGAGATATTAACAAATTACGGGAGAACAGACTGGGAGACAATATTAATCAATCGTTTATTACAAATCGTTAATATCTGTGAAAAGACATACCCACTGACTGACTATGGATCTGTCACTGAGCAGCACAAAACTATATGACTCATTAATTACTCATGACTTCACGATTGTGTAGTGTAGTAGTGAGTTTTTAACTGAATTCACAATTAATTTCTTAATAACAAACCAGAGATAGTAGGATATCGATCATATTTAGAGCACATGTATATTAACATATCATAATTACTCGATGTTTTGACATTATTATAGCAACTGAAATTGAATTAAATCGATATTCATATCCATGTCAAATAATGTGGCATGACTAAGTCTTTTCACAAAATGCATTTACTGTTGATTTTACTGCGATAGACTGGCGTCATGCCCGCGGCCTCGTACCCCGCCTCATGCCCAATGTCAGCTGGGATCGGCTCCAGCCCCCCGCGACCTGGTCGAAGATGATGGATGGATGTTCATTTTCTACAACGGATCCAATAAAAAAAATTGTTTTAATAGATTTATCGTGTTTGTTAATGTGCACAACAGTGCAGTCCACTGTAATCTGTAAGTAAGCCACATATTTATTACTGTAGGTTATGTCCAGGGAGGTAGTTTGGGGTGTCGGGTTGGTCCCAAAACACAGGACTTTTGAAGAAATGGCACTAAACCAAACCACAAGTTTTTTTCTAATCTTGACCAAGTCTTTTGGTGCCTAAATTTTAGGTAGGAAGTATGCCCTGACTTAGTGTAGTGGCTGCTGTGATCCCATCGCAAAGATGGTCTCTAGGCAATGATCTTGAATTCCATCGTTGTTTCAGTCTTGAGGAGCTGATTTAGAAATGAACAGTGTGAAATCGTGGAGGGAGGACTGATTCAGTGCATTCAAACTCGCCATTATCTAGATTTATTAATATAGTGTCTCAGTCTGTTCTCTATAATCTCTCATCATCTACTATACACAAAGTCCTTGATTAGTAACTCACAACTTTGTGTAGCATATTGTAGAATTGTTACAATGACACTGGCATAATTAAATCTGCTCTGGTCCATCAACTCCTGAGAAAGTATCCCGGTTTAACTGTCTCATTTGTCCAACAGTCCTCACAAGTCACAAGTTTACTTGAGTCCCCACTTTAACGTTGGACTGGTACAGGAGCTTGCAGTGTGTGAGTTCATGGGCTGGGAGCAGAAAATAGAAAGTGTACATGCAAACTCAAAGAGTGTATCTAGGAGCTTTCTACCAGCATCTGACGGGAACACATGGGTTGAAAAGGTCCCTCATTCTTTGGGAGTGACCTTTGTTATTTGTATTTAGCTCTAATAAATGAAAATAAGTCAATACCTACCTTTTAAACCTGGCTTTTAATTAAGCATTATTATTTATCCATCTATAATTAGATGGATAAGGTAAAATACAATAAATGTATTTGTTTGTATGTGCAAATGTATTTAGTTTTTATTTATTTTTCTTTCTTGGTCTATGTACTCTAGTTTATGTCTTTTATGTCTATGTTTTTAGTCATTTTTTTGGTTTTGTTGTTTGTAAGCTAGCCACCAGTGTTTCCTCATGGTAAATTGATGAGATAAGGGATAGCGTTTCCTCAGTTACTGTTTTTAATGAATACTCTTATGCATGTGTGTATATGTATATACTGTATGTATGTATGTATGTATGTATGTATGTACGTGTATGTATATTTATTTATTTATTCTTATATGTATGAGGGATAGAGGTCCCTGTACCGTGTGAAGCACTTTGTGTTACATTTTAAATGCATGAATAGGTTTGTACAAATCTCAGTGACTTCCTCTCACTGTGTATTGAATATTCATTATAAAGGGATACTTTACATTTCCACAAAGTCATGATGACCCAGCTCAGTGTTTTTCTATGGGATGTCATGTGTACATCTCTATATATACTGTCACTACGGGCATCTGTGTGTGTTTGTGTGTGTGTGTGTGTGTGTGTGTGTGAGTGTGTGTGCGCGTGCGTGTGTGTCATGGTGGGGGACTGTCTCTGCCAGATTGTAGCTTCATGCCCTTAGTCCAGTAGATAACCAGTGAAGCCACCCTCATCACACAAACACACACACACACACACACACACACACACACACACACACACACACACACACACACACACACACACACACACACACACACACACACACACACACACACACACACACACAAACACACACACACACAAACTTCAGTAAAGAGACAAAACGTGTGTTTCTGCTTCATAATCACGTCAAGATTGATCAATCAAAGCACTGTTGACTGGGTGGTCATACTGTATGATGTACTGCTATACTGTGTAGCCATTATTAATGTTCATATTCTTCTATATATACTGTGTTGCTGTGACACAGTATTGACTACCCTATTAAATCTCAAATAATCTATACCAGGAACAGATACAGCAACAACAACCTCAACATATACGGTACATAAAGGAAATAACTGTCTCAGAGCGGCTGGCAGTGAACATCTTCAACATACTTACAAACTAATAATGGATGAATTACGTTTCCTAAAAGAGAAAGGAAGGTGCAGGATAGGGATGTCATCTGTTATGTTTTAGATTAAGAGAAATACTTTTTATCTGTGTTGGTGGGTTAATCCCTGCCCACGGGGGAATCCGGTGACTCTTGAGGGAGAGTTTACATTTAAATCACTGGAACTTAAGCGCTTCCCTAAATTGTCTTCAGATGGACTCTCCTCTGTCTCTCCCTCTCTCTCTCTCTCTCTCTCTCTGGAGTAAAATGAATTCTCAAGTTTTCATGGTGAAAGTATTGTGCCAGGTCATTCCTTACTGCACTCCTCTGTGTCAGCCGAAACCACCAAGCGCCACGTCCGTGTCCTCATAAAAAAAACAAAAAACTACCTGAGTTTCACACAAGAATAATAAAGTAAGGGAGGTCATTAAGTAAACAACTCATATTTAAAGTTAATGATATGAAACCTTGTTTATGTTCTTTTACATAGTCATCAGCCCCTTGTTTCTTTTTTCGTCATTAGGGAAATGAGACACGTTACAAAGAGAAAGTGCTCTGCATTTAACTCCAGGTTTAAATAAATTAATCATCTCAAATTAAACCCAAACTGTTATAATAAAAAAAGATGGGGGATTAAAAATTCACCGCCCTGGTGACGTATGCAGATGAGTTGGAGGAATATGCAAATAACTGTTGCTGTTTTTTTTCCCATGGAGGTCAAATTACAGTAAATGGCTGAGGGCACTGCTCCCTGCTCTCTGCCCACCCAGGAGTCTGTCTATTAGCTCCTCACCCCTCCAACCGCCCCTCCAAATATCCTCTATGCTTATTTCAAATGCCATCCTCCCTGTGCTACACCCCCTGTCACAGGGTTTCAGCTGCAATTACTTTTAGTATCACTTCTCAGTGAGAACTCAACTTCCCTGGAGGCTTCCTATCAGAACCTATTACAGCAGGGGGGCAGGCTGAAGTTAAGTGGCATGACCTGTGGGTTGGATGGAGCAGGAGGAGGGGGGATAAATGTATGGCTAATTTGTGGAACATTTGAATAAAGGGATGAGGATTGTGACAGGGCCACATGATGTGATGGCACGGCAAATGAGAAGTCACTTGAAGGCCAAGTGTACCATAGCATGGAATCGTTTTAATAGGATAGTTAAAAATGTTTAAAAAAAAAAAAAAAGTGACTCAGAAGAATAATTTTCACATTTTCAAACTACTCCTACAGGCCCGTTTTCTGAACTCATTCAGCTGAGTGGGTCCTTCGCTTTTTTGCCTCCTTCACCCTTAATTCACCTCCTACCCCCAGGCCAAAACCATAACCCCATGAATAGGTGCATGACCACACACACACACACACACGCAGACAGAAAAAATGTGAAGAAGCTGCAGCTGAGGTAGATCAGCAGAAAGGGTGAGGAGCAATCGAGGCGGCTAATTCAACAGTTATCTGTGTGTGTCTGTGTGTGTGTAAGTGTGTGTGTGTATGTGTGTGTGTGTGTGTGTGTGTGTGTGTGTGTGTGTGTGTGTGTGTGTGTGTGTGTGTGTGTGAGAGAGAGAGAGAAAAGGTGCAATCTTGTGCAATCTCCTCGCCCCGGGTCACACATATGTACTTTAGCACCAACTTGCCGAATCAGCCACCCATCTCTCTGATTGATGAGCTGAGTGGTTGCATCTCGTAAAACTCTGTCTTGCTGCACACCTGGGATCCTTATGCAATCCAAGGTGAGGCTGTGTCTCGCAAGAGATAGAGAGAGATAGAGAGAATAAAAACAACGTGGGAAGTTCTGTCGGCATAAATGCATACATATGGTAAACTGGTATTTGCAGACTAACAATAATGATGTAAAACCCTTTGAGGTACGCGATGAAACAGATGTCTGATTCAGTTGTTAAAATAACGATGTACTTTTCCACAGATGGTGACGGAAGAGAGGATCAGCATATACATCCATCCATAGGACCACAAGATAGGAATTCACTATCACCCTAATCAAAAAAGTTAAATGAACATTCAATTTTATTACAACTTGAGCCAACTTTGGTCATTTCTATTGGTTATAATAGCAACATAATGTGCACAAAGGGAGTAGATTTGCTAATAGAAGTCAGACAGAGCAAGAGACAAGAGGTCAGGCCATCCAGACAGGATGTACGCCAACACTTCAGCCAAATTATATAAACCACTTTATAAGTAAAGTGGACAGTGAACATGCACAAAATGTTGGTAGTAATTCCTCCGAGCTTAAAACAGTGTTCATTCACAGCTACAGTCAGTATGGTAAGTCCAAGTAGAAGTAGGAAGCTGACCTGTAAAAGTAGGATTTACGGTACTTGTCCCAAGGGGCTGACGGTTCTGATTTATAATTCAGCATCACATTTCAACGGTTGATATCACCAAGGCACATGGATGGACTACTAAACGAGCCTATCGTGCACAGGCCCAGGGGCCCATAAGGTCAGGGGCCCATAAAGTCAGCGTCCCTGACTCATAAAATGTTGCTGAAAACCCCCCACAAAATGATCACAAGGAGATGCTAAATGACCAAGTAGACACAAAACGGCCAAAAATAACTTGCAAAGAGACAAGAAATGACTAGAGTGATGAGAAACGACCGTGAGGAGATCTGAAAAATCACTGAAAATAGACACAAAACAACCACATAGAGACAAATATGACGACAAGACACGCAAAATGATTATAAATAGATCTAAAAGGACCACAGAGAGAATCAAAACAATGAATATCTAAAAACATAGATGCAAAAAGATGAAAAATAGCTGCAAAACCACCACTAAAAGATGCAAAACAATTACAAAGATGTACACAACAAAGATATAAACAACTAAAAATGGAAGGAAAACGTCTAAAGTGAGCAAAATGACCACAAAGAGGCCGAAAATGACTACAAAATAACTTAGAGTGGACTCTAAGTGTCTTGTTCCTCCCCAGACCGAGTGGGGGGCCTCGATGTCTGTGCCCAGTGCCCATTGTCTCATAATCTGTCCATGCCAACGTAAGACAACAGAGGTATACATGACGCTATACAATTTACCAACATCGGACACAGATTGTGTAATAATTCTAGAATTTCCCTTTGTTAACTCCTAAGTTTGGCTTTTGGGATTTTCTTTACAACCTGTATAATTGTCTGACAATCCCTGTTTCTGGCCCTGCAACTTTATCTCTACATTTCCAGATTTTAGCAGCTAACTTGGTGAGTAAGATGTAACCATAATGGATACAAATAATGACCAAGACTGACATGCAAACACAAAGTGTGAACATATACATGCCTACTCCTTGAGAGGTAACAACACATTCTCTCCTTCATTTGTACAGGAACAACTTAACTTTGCGGACAACACATGCCCGCCCCCCACTCCCCTCCTCGTGTCCGTCATAGCTTCATCCATTGCTCATACACTCATGTAATTGCAAGAGACAATCAGATGCCATCTTTATAGGCGCATGGTACAACTGTCACAATGTGTAAGGCCGCGATAAAGCGTGGCTGATAAGTCCTGTCAAAAGAGCTTACGACATGCTAACGCTCCACTCACCACCACACGGTGTTGATTGTTCCAATGAATCAGTCAGTGAGAGTCGGGGAGTCCTGTTCTTAGCAGATGTCGCAGCCGATGCGCTTCCTTTTCCCTGATGTTGTGAGAATTAATGAAGGGTGGTGGCGGCTGCATGGCTGTTGGTTGATGTGTAGGAGGAGCAGGGGTTGTCTATCTATTCTGATTAGTGAACTCAAAGTGACATAGGTGCGATGAGGAGGTGACATGGGTAAAAGCTGACCGCTTGACTCGTTTCCCTCCTAAAGTGAAAACAGTGCTTGAGATGCATCCTGCAGCTTTTGGCTCACAGTGGGGCAGTGAGTGCGCTGCTTTGATGCTCACTGTCACGCTGTGATCCTAATGAATCAACGAGTCCAATTCGCCCCCAAAATCTGGCAAATGATCTCTGTTTTCCGACACTTTACATTGTGTTATGGGAAGCTGGAATCACCAGCTCAATAGCTCTGTTAGGATTATTTTATGGCATTTTTAGCCTTTATTTGAAATTTTGCAGTGGTGGGAGACATTGGGAACATTGGGGACAGTCTGGTAACATGCAGAAAATTTGGAGAAGTAAGCAAAGCGACCAAACTAATAAACGTTGGTTTTGAGGGGGGTCGAAGTGTGACGCAATGTAAAGCGATTGTTCAGCATTACCAACATGGCTGCTTCCACGGATGATGTGAGTGAAGCTATCGAGCAAGCCGCTCACTAACTCTGTTTGTCTCTTGGATCCTTCTGTTGGAGTCTGGACCGGGCACCTGAAATAGTGCCTTTTATCTGTAAATTTGCTTTAAACAAACAGCAAATATCCTTTAATGCCTCGACACTGTTAGTACGTCATACGCTTTGTTGATCTTATTGGTTAATTTGGCCGTATGTTGGTGATAGAGAGGTAGTTTATCCAATCAGCAACCAGTGTTTTCACCCCTTCTCAAAAGATCTCCAAACGAGAGTTCCCAGGTTTGCTGAGCAAATGCGGATTATGCGAATCAATCCATCCGGCGGAGTCAGGTTAGAATGCCTGACGTCTGACGTGGAAATCTTGAGACAAATTCAAGGAGCGGAAGGAGACTCAGTTGTTGCGTAAGTGAGGAGGGAGAACGGATCAGAATCTCCGGTTGTGTGCTGCACGTGTGAAACTCCGGACCAACTCTGGACCTTATTCTCCTGACAATATGTGAAAATGGCTAAGGAGAGGCGACAGCACCACGGCGAGAGATGGAGTAATCAGCAGATACTGATTATAATCTTACCTTATTGACCTCTCCCTCATCAGGCGTCGGGGGGAGGTCAAAGGTAAAGTGGGTGGGTCTGGAGTGTGTCGATCCAGGACCACCCCTGCAGAGTGTGCTCCTCTCGCCTCTTCAGAAGGTGGTGGGAAGGTCGCCTCTAATTGGTGCTGTGTCCTGGTTACCTGCTGTGGCCTCATCACTGCATCTGGCTTTTGACTGCACTCAGGTCTGATCAGGGAGGAACCTGACTGTGAGACCGTACCACACTAGCATTTATGAGATTCTGCCAACAGTCAGCACAGAGCGAAGTTTAAAAATGACTGACTTAATCATCTTTGTGTATTTTAGTTGGAGTTGGAATAATTTTTAAGCACTTTGAAGAATATCTCGTTGGAATACATCAAATAATCTAAAAGGAATTCATCAAAACTCAGCAAATTCAAATCACTCTCAACCTTTTAGAATAAAATCTTCTAAAAATACACAAGGTGCTGATAATAGACAAGAAGTCAAACAATGAATCAGAAGCTGATTCATCATTGCTGTGTATAAACGAGGGTGTCAATCTGACTTACACGTGACAGAAAATAAAGTATTCTTGATTTAATGAAAATGTCAATGGCATTCAAAACAACTGAAAACAATGTGGACAAATGAATGCAAAAGTCATTTTAACGCATCTGTATTTTATTGTGTTATGTTTTTAAGTTGACATTGGCAGAATTAACAGATTTTTTTCCATGGGTACGATAAGCGATGTATCTTTCCTTTGGATGGATTAACATTTTACAGTATTTTGATATCCATAACAATAAAGGTATTTTTAAGCTTGCAGAGTCTGTAACCATGGAATCACCACAAACACGACGAGGACAAGGGCTTCTTTAATGGTAGACCCGCACCATAAAGTGCCCCGACTAGTCACAAGGGTTGCTCAAATGACTGCAAGCTGTTTTTATCCTTCACATTATAACAACACTTGCCGCAAACACACAGCAAGCTGTCTTTACAGATCTCCACTGAACTGTCTTCTGGCTGGTTTACGCAAAACATTCTTGGCGAATATGAAAAGAACACACGAAAAAATCATGAAGAAGTCATGGGTCATAATCTGCAGATCAATTTGATTTAGTGGCATAAGACGGTAAAGAACAGAAACATTGACGCAAACACACAAGCATTCAGTATGAGAATTATCCATAGAGCAGTCGATTTGGGTTCAAAGATTTTAGTGAACAATTGTTTCTTTAAAATGGTTGATACACCAGCGAAAGCAATGCAAATTTGAACACTTCAGCAAGATCTTAGCCTACTTATCATTACCTTCATAATGTGAATTACAGGTTTGGCAGCCATGTCATGGCCTATAGTGCTAATGGCAAACATCCAGCCAGCAGCAGTAAGGCTTTGGAGGCACGGATCATTGTTCACATGTCACAAAAAGATCCCTCGGCCTCTGGGTGCTCTTTTTCCTCTCTCTCTGTGGCCTCCCTCCCTCCCACCCTCGCTCGCTGCCTCCCTTCGTCCTTCTCTCTCCAGTAGCCCTGTGGGAGCGCAAGGGTTGAAATGACACACAGTGGCTGACTGTCGCCCAGGGGCCCGGGTTCTGGCCTTGGCTGGCTGGATCTGTGTGGCAGCTGGTGAGCCCACTGCCCTCTCTCTGGCCTGCAGCATCAACAGTGGTGGTAGTGGGACTGATTGGAGCCTCACTCTGATCTCTGACTCTGGGGCTGACGCTCAACTGCTCACTGCTGCCCACACGACTGGTGGTGAGGAAGTGGGACAGAGAGCGGATGTAATTGGGAACACAGCCTAAACTGTCCAGTGAAATGGCTGAGAGTTGCATGTGAAAAAGATTAAAAAAAAGAAGAGCAAACAAGCACCAGGGATGCGAGCTGAGAGGGACGACTATATTCATCAGGGCAGAGAGATGGCAGAACAATGTGGACTCAGCAGTGACTGTGGTCATTATGAGGAAACTGGTGCTGAAAATGCATTGATATGGCATGAAGAAACCGCTTTCCCTAAGGACATAAAGTACTGCAGGTCAAGTAACATCTTTTAGGTCTTCTTTTAATACTTAATCCTCACATGATCATAGCTCAAATTAAATAAACAAAAAGAAAACCACCATTTATAAATAGAAATACCTTTTTAACAAGCTAGCAGCACTTCACCGCAACCCGTACAGCCTTCCCTTTGCAAACAACTGTATGAACATAGTCCCACAAAAAATGACCAACAAGCAACAGAAAAGACCAACATAACTGTCTCACACCTTTGGGGTAAGACACCAAACGTCTTATAGTGTTGGCAAGATTGAAAGATTGTGAGGTTAAGATAACAGGATTATTGCTTCCACTCCAAACCCCTTGTTGTAGGGTCAACAGCCAATGGTGCTGGGTAATACAATAATTAAAAAACACAATTTTTTAAATAATATGAACTGAACTTGATTTTATTCGTAAACAATCCCTTGGAGCTTCAGTACCTCACATAAAACTGTTTTTTGCACATATATTTAAAAAAGAAAATCCAAAGAGCAAAGAGGCAGAGTTCATGTATGCGACCAGGACCGAACATAAAGGCAGGAATCTTGGTCCAAAAAAAAAAAAAAAAAAACAGAAGTAGGAGATGTGACTATGGAAATGTCCTCAAATTGTGATGATGATGTGACGCACTCTTGGATCTTAGTTGATGATTTGACCGGGTGGAGCTTGTGACGAGTCAGGCTGGGTCGGGTGGAGTCAGGTCTCAGTGGTGTTTGCTGGTGTAAATTCTGTTCCTGAGCACAACTACGGGGGCGAGGTGGTGTCGGACGCCGGGGTAGTGCTGAATGTGGTCGAACCATCGAGTCACGTTCACATGCTGCTCCTTCTCCTGGATGGCCAAGTCCACCTGGGTGAGAGAGGAGATGTTCATCTGATCATAGAAAGAAAAACACCAGCAGCCACGTGCAAGGTGATCGGTGTAAAGAAATACAAACAAGAGCATTACCGCGAGGAGGGGCTGTTTTGTCTCAGCCAGCAGGTAAATGAACAAGAACTGGCCAAATTTAATAGATGTGTTAAAATACACAAAAGTATTTATGCACTTAGAGCAGCTAATGAGGACAGCTGGAGGAGCTCAAGTAGAGGAGATTCTGCAGTGTAACCCCTGAGCTTATCTTAACTTTACGGTCTTTAATAATCTATCACTGGGGCCCGTTTAATGCCAGGTTCCGATACCCATCCCTACAAAATAAGTGCATATTAAACAAAATTGCCATACCTTTGACACACACATAATGGCACATAATTTGAAGTAATTACTAAGCACAAGTTGTAAAATATAAAGTCTACGCCGGAACAAATAATTAACTTTTGACGGAAGTCTGTGTGCTCTTGCACTTGTTAAATGCACTACAAGGGCTTAGTCTTCCGACAGATATTGTATGCATTTAAGCAATAAAAATGTAGATTTTTCTAAAAAAGGAAACCAATTAGTTAGACTTATTTTCTCTTTTGTAGCCTATTATAGCCTAGACTACTCGATGAAATAGTCAACAGATTACTTGATCAATAAAATAATCGATAGCTCCAGCCCTGACACCAGAATACATCAGGATGTCCTTGGAAAAGATCTCATTAGATGTGTTGTGCTATTAGATCCATTATCTCATTCACTGGATTGTGGACATTGGCCACACAGACAACAATCCAGCCTAAAACTATTCCAGCATCAGTCAGGTTGAATGTTTGTGTCACGTTGTTTTCCATGAATTGAACATCAGGACAGGCTGTGGTTAAGGGTCGGGCTAGCTGACCCCTTGTCCCCGAGGTTAAAAACCACACTGATTGCAAACCAAAGTGACGCTCTTCTGCCTGGTGGCGGGGGGGCGACCTTCCATCTCCGCCACAACCACTGACATCTCTCAACATGTGATCTCTCCCTCCCTCTGTCTCCTCCCGTCTTCCCCGTTTCTGAACTCACTTTCTTTTAATACTGGAGGGCATAACAAACTTACTTGTCCGTGGTCCGAGGCTAAAGACTTCACTTTGTGCCACATCACTTTTTTTCTCGGAAGAGAAGTGAGAATGTGTTTATAACTTGGGCGTTCATTGCCAACTTGTTCTTGATGCCCTTTGGCCATATGACTGGTCTAATTGTGTGTTATGCACTGTGACAAATTGCCTATTAAAGTTGTGGTTTGACTGAAGTGAGCGCTGATAGGAGGGTAAAAGATGGATGAAGGGATGGATGGAGTCCTTTGAAAATGGTGGTGAGACAACAAATCAATCACATTTACCTCCTTAACGTACAACTCAGGAAAACAAGACTTCTTAGTGTTTCTAAAATGTTTCGTGATATAAGTTGCAAAAAAGTGTTACATGTATCCTAGTAGTGCACCTAAATGAGCGATACTTTATTGGAAAACTCGATAAATGAAAAAAACTAAAGTTGTCGAGTACACCGGGAAGTCTGAAATTTTAGCTGATGCCCCCAGAGGCTTAAGCGTCATCAGACCGATAGCTGATGTGTTCCCAGACTGTTTTCAACAAAAGGTCTCCTCTTCTGTCCCTGAGTTGACATTGAATAATGGACAGAAACATTATGATGTCACAGTGAAGTTGACCTTTTGGATGTCAAATGTCATCATTTTTATCCTATTAGATATTTGTATGAAATGTTGTCAAAATTAGCGCAGGAAATCTTGAGTTATGGCCCAAAATGTGTTTTGTTTGATCACAGCAACCTTGACCTTTGACCTAAATCTAATCAGTTCACCCTTGAGTCCGACTGGACCACTTGAAGAAAATCCTTCGAGGGGATCTTGAAGTATCGCATTCACAAGAATGGGACGATGTATAGACAACCCGAAAACATAAAACATGGACATGGAAATAGCACTTTTTTTTTACCATATGGGACGTTTAAGTGAGAGAAAGCACTAGGAAATCTAACTGACAGAAACCTAAAAGGTGCAGAAGTGAGAGAAAAGTTAACTTACTATGAGTGGATGGACTCCATAGTACATGAAAGTGTCAGCTAAGGTGAACTGGTTGCCAGCCATGTAGACCTTGTCTTGCAGGTAGAGGTTGAGGTCCTGCAAGAGTAATTTTCAAAACATAACCACCTATGCAAATGAGGTCATTAATTTATGCATCGTTGTACATATTTCTATGTAAACACGCTTGTCTTGACATGACAGATGAATACATTAGGGAAGAAAATTACATTTACATGAAATGCTAATGAAGCCTCCTTCAACAGAGTGGTGCTGTTGTTGTTGTTGTTGGCCTGGACTTTTTCTGCATTTCACTAAACACTGTTATAGTATATTTTGTGCTTTTTAAAAAAAAAAAAAACTGAAACTAAAAGACAAAGTAAAGTGAATGTCCAACTCTGTAAAGTAATTGTTTTATGTTCACCCTCTTGATGGACACTACAGACCTAAAGGGGGTATGACACTAGGTTCGTTAACCTATATATCTGTGCGTGCGTGAGGTACATGAGTCTGGATCCTAGCTTGCGTGTGTGTCTGTGTACGGTGTTATGTGGGTAGAAACAATACATAACCTGAGGGGATAAAGCATCTCTCCCAGTGACTGGCGACTTGGCACAGATGCTGTACAAAACAGGCTATTTGTTTACTTCACTGCCAAATGACTACAACTCTTGCTTGCAAATCTAATGAAGCCGTCATAAACTTGGGCATCGTGATGTGTATTTCTCAGTCCCTGTCTGTGTGTGCAAAGTCGTGCATGGAAGTGCTGGTCCCAGGGGAAAGGACCATGTTTAGCACTTGTACATTGTGTGAAGGGAACACTCCACGCACACAGAGCATCTTGGGGGCAAATGGAGTTATTGTGCGGCAAGAGTGGGTGATGCCAAACAAGGCATGAAGACTGCAGACTTCCTCCCCTTCCACAATCAGATCCTTGCTTTTCTTAGCCTACAGCCATGGAGCTGAAGCCCAGTCGAGCATCAGAGGAGAGGCAGCTTCCCTGCCACCCCCACCCAGCACATTGAGCTTCAAACCTGGGTTTGTCTTTACCTGCCCCCCCCCCCCCCCCTAAACTGTGCACTCTTATCATAAGTACATTCAGATTAAACAATGCGGATAAACTTTGAAACAAACTTTAGAAAGAGTATCTTTGTACAACAACAGAGTCAGGGGCAAAGACTTTCTGAAATTCAAAACAATATGAAAAGCTGTGCAAGAATTCCTCTGTTTCTTGCCCTTTGGGCAGGTCATGTACAGGCCGGGAAAGCACAGCTGTTCATTTTTACATTAGACAGAAATTAAACTAACAACTAACCAAGAAAACCACACAAGATATATTCATATTACTATTGTTGTCCACTATTAAATTAATCACAAACTATTTTAATAATCGATTAATTAGTCAGAGTAATTTCTTAAAGAAAAAAGTCAAAAATCTCTGATTCCAGCTTCTTAAATGCTAACATTTTCTTTATTCTCTTCTTTACAGAAAACCTTTAAATTGTGGACAAAACAAGACATTTGAGGACAGTATCTTGTCCATTTTATGGACCAAACAATTAATCAATTTATCCAGAAAATAATAATAAAAATAATGATTAGTTGTAACCCTAGCCTTCAGGCAACCATTACTGTTGCCTAGCCCAGAACTACAATACTAAATCCTGAATACCATTAAATGTTTGAGGACAATCTCATTAAACTAATTATGTTTTCTGTCTTTCACATTAATGGTGCATAGAGAGCAATCATAACGCAGATATCATAAAGCCTTTAATTCTGTACATGGAGTTCAAGATGTTGGTGGTCTACGTTGAATAAAGACAAAGTGGGAACTGACTGTATGGTTGAGCATTTGCTTCATAAAACCAATTAAAAAATCATCTTCTGTGGTGGCAGAAAGTGATCCCACACTAACCGGTTTAAGGTGGAGTGACAGACTTTCCTTTCTCTCATTACACGAGTGACAACATGTTCACTACAAAAACAGGTCTTGGCTTGAAAAACCATGAGTTGCTTATTTGCATCCTGGGGTGAGAAGGTTTAAGAAGTTCTGCAGTTGACAGTTTTTATCTCCGAGTAATTTAATGGGAGACGACTTGTGTGCTTGAGAGAAGAGTTTTAAGAACGGAGATAAAGAAGCAGGACAGGACAGGACAGGAGGCCACTGGGCACCAGAACAAAGCTGCCCAGGGCGACTTCCTTCTGTAAAGTGGCACCATTAAAATATTTAAGAGGCCTGTCCAGATAAAATGCTGCCGCACAGCATGACTCCTTAGCCATGCCACAACAGTGTGTCATGCTGAGAACACACACACACACACACACACACACACACACACACACACACACACACACACACACACACACACACACACACACACACACACACACACACACACACACACACACACACACACACACACACACACACACACACACACACACACACACACACACACACACACACACACACACACACACACACACACACACTTCATGCTGACATGATAGTGCCAAGAGGCGCCTAGTGTCCAGCAGACCATTGGCTGCCGATCCATTTCACGCTGACGGGCGTCAGGCACATTAAAGCATTTTTCTCTGTCGTGTGGGGCCATGTCACTGAAGGGCCATACATCAGTCTGTAATCTTGTCGCTTGTACTTTAACAAGACGAACACAGACACACACACAGACAGACAGACACACACAAAGTGGGCTAGCTGGTGGAATGAGAGAAGAGTGAGAAACGGAGATGCTGTGGTCTCTCTGTGAGGAAAGTCCTAAAAAATAATTTGCTTTTCACAAATCCTAAAAAACAAATTTAAGACAGAATCAGCACTGACAAGCTGGAAAGATAACCTTGATTCAAGAAAGCTCGGAATCAACCAATAAAATCGGTGATTTGTAAGTACAGATGCCTTAGGGACTACAGAAAACGCAACAGCAAACAAATATTTCCTTGAATATCAGCTTCACTACCTTCAGGATGGTCTTGATGTCTTCCTTCGTGCAGCAATCCAGCTTGGTGACTCTGTACTCTAGCCACTGCTGCACCACAGCTCTGCTCTCTGCAGAGTCTCCGAGCAGCTCTGGGCGCTTGGCCTCTTTCACCAGGTGGCAGGCGATAGTCACCAGCCCCACCAGTGGACAACCATTGTTATTCTGTAGCACAGGTACCTGCACGGAGACGTGAGACAGAGAAAGAGCAGTGAGGTAGAGCAACATAAGAAAAAGAAAGATTTAACATATATCTCCTATATTGACCTCCTATATTGACCTCCTATATTGACGTTACTCCTCATTAAAGAACACTTTGGTCAGGTTCCAAAGACAGCAAAATGCACCCATGATAAATTAACAAAATCGTGAACACAGCTGTTTGGTTCTAATATGCATGTGATTATTAACATTTCACTTGACAAAATAGATAAAGATAGGATAGATCAGGAGTCTTCTACATGTTTAGGCCAAGGACTCCTTAGCTGAAACAGAGAGGAAGCAGGAACCCCCCAAATATTGTATTAAATTGAGTAGCATATTAAACCAGGCCTAACAGTTAGGGATGCTTATGGCCTAGGCTACCAACAGCTTTTTATGGTGCATTCAATACTAAAGTCTAACAAGGATCATAATTAACATATTTACCAATAATATGTTAAACATACATTTGGAAGGTGCATTGAATCATTCAGCTCAATTGTATTTATGCATGGCTACCTTAGTGGCTACCTTGCCTATGAGCCAGTAAGCCTATTATCAAGGTTATGTAAAGGAATTTATTTATTTTTTCACAAAAGTATCTTTATGTAAAAGGTCGAATATGTAGAATCTTCATGATAAGCTATGTAAAAATAAAAATAATACACCCACGGGGCGTTTTTAGGCGTACAGAATGAAAGGATTGCTTTTCCATCAAAAAATATATTTAGTCTGAATTCATGTTTTAAATTTTTTTTGACAGGTTTGACAATGACTCTCTGTCACGTCCTGTTTACATTGTACCAGCCAATAGCAGCTGTCATTGAGAGTTGCCAGGGTTGTCTGTTGTTTGGTGCAGCTACTGTAGGCTGGCACTGGGTGAAATGGAGTTTGCCGATCCTGCAGCTGCTTACTTGTTCAATATAGGCCAAGCACTCACTCGATGGACTAAGATAAATGAGTTCAACAGCATTAAAACACACGCCCAAATGGCCATGTTCTCCTTGATTGGTAAGATAACTTTCATGCTTGTTTAGCTGTAACGGCAAACGGTAACTGTCAGTCAAACTCCTCTGCAATTCTTGTTTTATGGTGCAATTTGCCGGAGGGGATGCGTTCAAACAGACTCCTGTCTCCTGTAGGCTACTGACCAACCTGGCAACCCAACTGCTTTTAATTGTATATTGTTGAGACACAAGATCTGCTCATTCTCCATATATAACCTTTAATATATATATATTTTACATGTATTGTAGACATATTTGCCCTGCGGGTCCCGAACCCCCTTTTGAAGATCTCTGGGCTAGGTAAACGCATTGATTCATTAAATGGGGGTTGAGTATGTACCTTAATATCCAGGTGAGTGTTCAATATGGGGATAGCTTTACAAGAATAATTGTTTGGAACATTTTCCATAAAGAAATTGGGTGTTAACTTTCAGTAAAGCAGACTTGGAGATACATTTTGACTCATGCCACTCTCTTTAAATTTTCTCTACCCCCTTTCAGTTTTGAATACTGAAGCGTAGAGTGAATTGATAGTCAGCCAGACAGTGACAGCCCACTCCTCCCCTCACTTTCCTTCAATTGGGCATGCGCACAACATGGCTCTATTTCCATTGTGCTGAGTTGTGGAAATTAGACAGCTGATATTAAACGTTGCTGCCTGAGTATCAGCCTTACTGGTGGAAAAGAACACCGACTGTCAACTGATGACACAAGCTGCATTTGTCACGAACATGCCTCTATTTTCAACACACATGACTAGCTTGTTAGCATTATCTAGCTAGCTACTGTCCCCTAATTACAATAGCTTACAAGCTTCCTATACAATTAAATGGCGGTCCAAACCCAGCAGTGGACGCCACTATAATGTACGGTCATTTCACCTTTTTATCCCCCTGTGTACTGTACTTGTTCGGCTTTTTCAATCCTAAGTATTTCTCCAGCGACGATAGCTCCCGTAACGCCATGTTTCTGCCTGTCGGAGGGTCTGTGCAATGTGCTTGCGCCCTGATTGGGTGAAAGCGTCAAGTCCCGCCCACTACATTTTGACTGACCGTAGAGATAGCCAATAAAACACAGCATACGAGTCCATCTTTTTCTGTCATTATATTGCATCATGGAGTCAAAAAAATAAAAATAAAAATATAAAATTAAATAAAAATATAAATATAAATAAAATAACAATAAAATAGAATAAAATAAAATAAAATAAAATAAAATAAAATAAAATAAAATAAAAATAAACAAATAAAATAAAATAGAATAAAATATTATAAAATAAAATAAAATAAAATAAAATAACCCCACGACCCGACCCCGGATAAGTGGTTGAAGATAAGATGATAATAAAATTAAAAAAAAAATAAAATAGTGAGTAAAAAACTGAATAATGTGATGCATTTTCGCGTAAATAATTTTCCATTTGTTTCAGAAGCTACAATATTATCAGTTATAATAGTAGGGACTTGGGGACCACACACTTATGGAAAAGAAATGTTTTACTTTTTGGTCTAATCTCTGGCTAGACAAAAATCTAATAAACTACAAGTAGAAAACATTGGAGATCATTCTCACGGACACGAAAAGGTTTAAATTCAAAGTTTCAAATGGATAACGGATAAATTATAATCACAGATTACCATAAAGTGTCTACAAGTATAGCAAACTGAAAGAATCACAACTACACAAATCTGTTGTGATTTGTGAGTATGTTTGACCATACAGAAAGGAACTAATTATTTATTTAATGTGTTTTCACTCACATACTGGGCTCAAATCCAAACCTCCTAAGCAGCGTGGGATGAAGTGATCATGATTGTCTCCATGAAGATTTGTGTTTAAATGGGTCTGGAGTTTCAGTCTGTAGTTTCTGCAGCAAAGTTTTCCTGTTCTGTCTGTGTGTCTGTGTGTCCTGGTAGTGACATTGTGTGTCATGTCTGTTTGGATTTGCACTGTGCCTCTACGATTTCTCCATAATGATATGTCACCCGTCAGTCAAAACTGAGCCTATTAAGTATATACTGCCCAAGTGTGTGTGTGTGTGTGTGTGTGTGCACGTGTGTGTGTGTGTGTGTGTGACACCAAAGAGAGTGACAGCTGGGCTGAGGTGTCACACTACAAGCTTTCTTTTCATCCCCAGCGGTCCCACTTTGTAACAGCTCACCTGGATGACAAGGCTCGAGGTGATGTCAGCGACTGCAGAAACATGAATCAAATTCATATTTTTTTCTCTGGACGTTTATTGACATTATTCAGACTGCACTAAAGTCTACAAGAGATGTTAAGGAGACAGAGGCTGGCGAGCCTTAGCTAAAGCCCACTGTGGCTTAATATTTCACATCATGTAACTTAACTTAGCCAAATGTATTAATTGAATAGCATCAACTTTAACATAGAAGGTCAATTGTGAATATGTTGCTCACTGAGATAACATAATAAGATGACAATGAATACCTGGGCCATATTCCAGTCTTGCACAACAGTTTAATATTGAAAATCTAGGGCCTCTTGATTCTCATATGGGCAGCAATTGAGCTTCATTTGAACTACTTCCATTGATGTTTATTGCCTTGCACATACCCATGTATCCGCATCTTTCCTTTTCACCGTGTGTACTTAATATAAAAGAACAGATGATATTTTTAAACCCAATTTGTTGAGGAAAAAGCTGTCCCAGAAAACAAATTAATTATAAGAATGAGTACACAGACGATCACAAATGATTAGATGCCACAGAACAAGGTAAAGCTAATTCTCTGCATTTTTTTCATCTAACCTTCCATGTTTTAAGGTTTGTTTATAGGCTCCAGCACGTCATACACTTTTACCCTAGTGGGAACTCCATAAATGAATGCCTGCAGCGTTAAAGTGTGTCTCCTTTAACTAAATGCCTCCAAGCTGCCACATCCTGTCTGTACTCAAGCGGGCTGAGGACAACGATCCCCAGTGCCCAGGACTAACTGTAGCCTGTGGGAGTTTTCTCATGCAGATTGTGATACACAATCTGGGGTCACATTAGTAAGGAAATCTACAGTGGGGGGGTCACCGATAGTGCCGTGGGGCTTCCCAAGGCAGGCATAGCCATAAACACAGCCTCAGTCCTGGTAGATATATCCCCCTCTGCCTAGTCTGTAGCTTACAATATGCTGTTACACTGATTTGTCTAGCTGGGATGCAGGGCCACAGCCCCGCCTGTCTCCTCTGTTACCTTTCATGACCTGTGAAAGCTCTCTGACTGAACGCTGGATTTTAACCACGCAGATGCTCGCAGAAGGAGAGGGAAGGGATTGGTTGTGAGGAGTCGACATGAACGCTGTCAGCACAGATTGGTGAAATTGCATATTGGTGCTAAGTCGGATTCCCGGCGTGGAGTGAACAAGGGACGGGCGCCAGGCGGCTGGATGACAGTTTGGGAGAAGGCTGTGAGTTGTGAGATGAAGACAGACAGATGTAAGGGGGCGGGAGTGCTGCCCATACCTTCCACTCCTGTCAGGTTTTATTTTCAATTTTATCTTGTCCAAAAAGCTTGTTGCATGGGTGACTTTTTGAAATAACTACCATGAAAACAGATTTTGGTCAATAGATAATAGTTAGTGAACAGTGAGTAGGCTTTAAGTTATATCTATATAAAAAAATGACAATTCCTTTTCGTAATATCTGTAAAATACAAATTCTTGAGGGATTATTTTTCATCATATTATTCACCTTTGATTTGAAAACTGCCACCAAGAAAAAACCTCAACTGAACGTGTTTTTTATTTTAATTTCATGATCGATATATTCATACAGTGTGAGAAAATTGTAAAAAGAAAAAAAGTGTTTCCCAAAAGCCCAAGGTGGCATCCGTGTTTTTTAAAAATGTATTATAAAGCAGGTCGAGGTGCTTAAATACTGTGAAAATATCAAAACTCTCAATCCACAGAGAAATGCACACAGTCTGTGTTCAGAGACTGTGTCTTTAAATGAGCCATCAGGACTTCTGTGTGGTTGTGTTGTAACAACTATATTATGTATAGGTAGAAAGTGCAACTACAGTGCTGTTACAGTCATTCCCCTGCTGCAATGATGGTGCAGAGACACAGAGAGCACAGATGAGGGAAGACCTGGAAATGCGGACCAATCAGATCAACCTGGGCTTTTTCAGGAGAGGTCAGTATTGAAAAAAAAACGTGTTTTTGAACATTAAAGCATGAAAACATGTTCTAGAAACCCACAATACAAGTATGAACCTGGAAATTCCACCACTGATTGTCCAAAACCCAAACCTGTGATAACAGGGAAAAAAAGTGAAGAAGAGCAGCAAATCCTCACATTGGACTGGATTAGATTATGAAAATAGTCGCTAATAAAATTTTCTTTCAAACAGCTAATCTAATTGTTTCAGTTCTAGTTTCCTATTTGGAAACTTAATCTATGAACAAAACCTGAACCTCATCTGAAACATTCCTCTTTCACTTCCAAGCCAAACCTACAATACAGCCTGTCATTCTCAGCCAGTGCGCTATATGAATAGTGGTAGTCCACACAGTGTGTCTCCTGGCTCTGGAGCTGCTGGCTTTTGTATCGGTGGAGAGTCAGAGGATGCCAGAAATGTTGCACCTCCAGGCTGGGCCTTTGGGCCTTCATGATGACAACAGTGATGGGATTATAGGAACCACCCTGCTGCTCCATGCAGAAACAGGCACCCAAAGGCTAAAAACAACAAGCTGGTCCCCCCCACTCCATCACACGCAAACACATGCACACATGCAAATGAGTGTATGTTCGAATATGTTTACAAGGGGGGTGGAAGGGTTAGATGAGCCAGTGACAGAAGTGGAGTGATGACATTTTTGTGGCATTTCATGTCTTTCCCTTAACATTTGTGACACAAGATTAGCATTGGAAGGAATGCTCATGCAGGATGGTTGAGTCTCCGGCTGATCAGGAGAGGCCCCCGAGTCAAACGAACATGTAATAAAGGCAGTTTCTCCATTTCCTCCTCCTCTGCTTACATGCCAACCCACACGGCTGTGGGACATGCTGGGGGACACAGTACCAGCTCCCACTAACAACAACCCTGTCCCTGCCTCCCATCCAGCAGCAGTCACTTAGGACTATTAATTACCGCTCTGAATTTCCTCCTCCCTACCCGTAGCCATCCGTGTCCCCTTCAGACAAACAACCACGGTGGGAGGATCTTGATTATTATAGCTTCTGAAAAGTCAGATTGTCTTTTATTGAAGTTGCCCACTGGCCATGCAGGTTTCTCTCTCCATCTCTCTCCATCTCTCTGTGTCTCACCCTGGCTCGGTGTCTCTCGTTCATGATTCAGACAAAATCTTGGAGGAAACTGTTATGCTGTGGCCGGAAGGTTGATGAACGGGGGCTCCCGATGTTGTCGGAGGTTTGAACTCACTTGAGGTTCAAGCACGCACACAAACACATGATACACACGCTCAGCGCTGACTGTAAACTGGAGCTGCTGTGTGCAGCTTCAGAGTGGTTGTGCTGTTTCGTCCTTCACCAGCAGGGAGCACTGTGGGTCTTTCAAAAATCACAAAGTCCAGCTCACTTCTCAGTCCAGTTGCATCAGGCCTTGTAAAAATGAAATAAGAAAGTGACTATTAAAAAGAGATGGGCTCATACGGAACTTATGGGAGTATCGGAACCACTGTATCTGAAAAATAATGAAAGCAATACGTTAAGCTTCCCATTGAGCAAACAATGGAGTACTTTTGCAGTCTTTTAACAGCAGTTAAAAAAATAATTCTACATTAAAAATGACTTTTAATACTTGAATCTATGTGTTGACATGTTCCACACATGACTTTATATCTAAAATAGTTTGGTAAAATCATTTTCCACAATATCAGATGAGAAACAGACTCAGTGTTCAGTTGCCTTTCAGAGGCCTGTTTTGTAAAGTCGTGTGCTCAGGGGCACTTTTATATATATCTTTTTTGCAGCTTTCAAAGGGTTAAAATGAAACCCCATCTTTTTGATTGCAAAGTTTGAAATGTTTAAGAATCACAGGCGTATGAGAACGCATTTGGGAAACCTTTGCTTAGGTCCTAATCCTCCCCGCTCATCTGTCTTCATGTCTTTAACCCATTAGTTTGATTCACTACCTCTGGAGCGGGAAAGTGAAAGCTCAGGCCGGCACTTGTCTCTCCTATGACTGTGTCCACTATATCCCTTTCACGTGGCACTTTATGGCCTGCTGGAGAGGGGTGGAAGGGGCATGTACTGTATGTGTGTGTGTGTGTGTGTGTGTGTGTGTGTGTGTGACTGAGAAAGAAGACAGAGAGTGTGGGGGAGGACGGTGGAGGGATAGATATAGGGAGATTCAGAGGGTTATTTGTCCCTCTTCCCCTCTCTGAGAGCTAGGAATCATGGTCTGCATGACAGGTCGCCAGCCCCCGTCGGGGGTGATCTATATGAGACCCTCTTTATTGGCAATTTCAACCCAGGGACAGATGAGACTGCAGCCAGCCAGCCGGACAGCCAGACTATGATGAAAGCGCCCAGGACTCACCTGTGACTCTCGCACTGAAGGCTAGAGAAATAATGCATCAGAGGTTATATGTGGAGCTATGTGTGGTGTGTAGATGTATGAGCCATGAGTGTGTGTGGTAGAAATAATGTATGGCTGCTGTCATGCCCAGAGGTCTCTGTTTAGTATGGAGAAACTCACTGAGCTGTGTTGCAGGCAGATTTCGATTGAGATGGTTTGGATACTTTACATATTGTTGGAATGTAGGGTAAATAATTCAACTCAGAGCAACAGTGAAGGATCTGTCCATGACTTATTGCTTTCGGCTTCCTCGGAGTAACACGACTGTTGAACATGCGCATTCCATCACAAAGTGCACACTGCATTGCGTGTGAACCATATAAACTCTTTCAGTGCTGTATGAGCTGAATATTGTTCCGCCTGAGCGCTGAACATTAGAACACATTCTAAAACCTGGATGTAACACTGATTGTAATAAAACATTAAAGCCACCATAAGTACTAAAACATTACTTGAAGACTCCTATTGAACTGAAACGGAACTCCATTTCTCCCACAGACTTTTCTTAACATCCTGCACTGGGTAACACTGATATCACATTCAGCCCTACTCTCGCAAGTCTGTGAAACACATTTCCCGTTTTTCAAAGTCTTGAATCGCACGAGGCAAAATCACTGGGAACTAGCATGACAACATTCAAGCTCTGAGCAGAAAATATATCCCGAGGCCATTCCTCCATCCAACGCGCTGCTGAATGAAAGACAGAAGCTTGCAAAGTGACGAACACCATGAAATAGCCCTGTAATGAACAATTGCTCTCATATGAGAAGGCCTGTTCAGTCAGGACCAGCCATTAGACTCGTCTCTCTCTGTTCACTCCTAATCGATTAGTACAGTCTGCAAAGCATTGATCAGCGGTTTGCTTTCAAGTGTAGGGATGGTGGAGAGGTTTAGAAAATACAGATTTAAGGGTTTTGAAAATCTCCATTTGTGCTTCAGAATAAAGTAAAGCACAATAGTGTGACAACCGGAGTTATCAAGCCTTATAATTTTGAGAATAGGGAAAATCAGGATTATGGTTTGAAGAGTATATGCACACTTTCACTCCTTCCTTTTAGTGTCTGTATTTATCTTATCTTATCACCTTGATATTGTGCATGATTTGAGTCATTAGTTCAGCTGTAAAACACTAAATACAATAGATGTAGATGGCAGTACTACTGCCCCTCTATTTTCTAAATTATAGTTTTATCACAGCTTATATAACAGAGAGATATAACTGGGAGTCAGACCTCTGTCGCATGTAAATGACCCCAAACAACACTAAGATAACATACTGTACTGGCAAACAAAATGATTACATATTTGCCCATGCATAACCCATAAAATGTGTAATATCTCCATAGTTGGCGTATAATAACAATGCTTTATGGTAATTTCTCAACTCTGCTACTTTGATCCAATGTGCACCCCAGGGAAGGGTTAACTCTAAAATACTTTTCTACATAAAAGGTTTTCATTTTGATAGATCTAGTTAAAAAATCTTAGTCAGCCAGAGCCAGCCATCATTAACTTGATGGTGTTGAAGGGTTTGATGAAGGAATCTTAAATATATTGAAAATATTACTGAAAATGTTTTTCCCTTGTGGTGTTCTGTGTATAACTACTGGCCAGATCCATCCCAATATATCACTTCCACATTTGCAGTATTAACAGAAATGCAGGTGCACAGGCTTATAGTATTCATTTCAGTGGACTGTAGGTAGGGTAATGAGCTATATTATGCAACATAATTTTGTGTGTGTAGGTGCCTGTGAGTGTCTGCCTCATTGCACAAATAGTATGCATACCGCACAAAAGCCTATGTGTGAGTGTTTATATGAACAGCACAATGAATGCATGTATACAACATGTCTATATATAATTCTGTGTTGGGCTCCTGTACAATGTGTTGTACACTCTGCAGTGGTTGTCAGCGCTCCTCAGTGTTTGTCATTCTGTCTTTCTGTGTTTGTCATCCTGTCCAAGTCCTATGTACACTCTGCCTCTAATTAACTTAATAAAGTGTAGCAATTTTGACATTTAAGCTCCTAATTTGCTCCACAGTTGCGGACTAGCTGACCAGCGTTGCAGATAACACGGACTGACAGGATCAGAGAAAATTCTGTTTATCTGGGGAATTAAAGGGTAAAAAGAGGCCTGGCTTGGTGATAGGTACTCTCCTGTATGGTGTGTGTATGTGTGTGTGGGTGAAGAGAGAACTCTGCTTGCATGTGTGTGTGAGAATAAGTGAGAGACAAGCCCAGTTATTACTTAAATGGCTTATGATATAGTCTGATATGGATCGTACGCTTGTTTACGCCTATCAACATTGTCCATCTAAAATGTTGAACCTGTGACCCTTGCCTCAGGTGTCTTTAGGCTTGCTGGTGGCACTTTACATGCTCGGTGCTCTGTCTTTGCAAATCTCCTTCCTAATAAAGCTATCAGATTTCCCAATAGACAGTGAAACACACACACACACACACACACACACACACACACACACACACACACACACACACACACACACACACACACACAGCAGTGCTCTGTTTGCAGATACAGCCAAAGACAATCTTCCCATCTACCTGGGGGGGACCTGCTAGCGCCGGTGCTTGCGGCTATACACATCCTCCATCAAAACATCACTGACAGAGAAGTCAAGTCGCTCTCTCTCTCTCCCCTCCTGCCGCCTCCGACCCGTAACCCATTTATCTTGAGATAACTTTGTCAGATTGTCAACCAAACTCTCCGGTGGGAGCCGGGCCCAAAGCCTATTACCGGGGAATCAGTGCAGGCCGAGGCTGGTCACTGCTAAACGGATACTCCCTCTGAGCTCCCCCTGCCTTGACTGCATTATTGGGGCTGCTGTGCTTCACTCAAGTCAGCCATTCAGGCAGCTGGTGACTGTGTTCCTGAAATCCCTCACCGAAACTGCGTTGGTTTATTGATACATAAACAGAGGTTGGTTATCAGCACGCAGATGTATTGCTTGTAAAAATGTGAGTATAACAGCATTCGGTTGTTGTTGACCTCTGGTGTCACTCCTGTTCTTCCTTCCTGCCTTCCCTCTGGCTGCAGGGATGAACGGTGTGTACATACTGAATAACCAAAACACTTTATTTAAGAGGTGGCTGTGTTGGTGGCCGCCGGAGCATCGGAAAGATTTGTGTTTAAGTGTATGTCTTGTGTGTGTGTGTGTGTGTGTGTGTGTGTGTGTGTATGTGTGTGCACCTTTTCTTGAACCCCAATGCTTTGTTACATGTCGCCCAAGCCACTCTGTGCTATTCTCGTCCAGGAGTTCTTGGGTTCATGAATAATTTGCCACCGTTAATCTTGAGCGGTCTTGATTTACTCTTGGATACCTTTGAAGCGCCAATATGCTAAGGGCTTTACAGGGACAGCTACCAAACTAAGGAGACTAACAACAGCAATAAAGAGAACTGAAGGAGGAAGAGACATGGCGAGAGGGGAATGAGGGGAATCTATTCTTCTTGGAAAGTTGCTGCTCTATTTTCAGGGATTTCTTTAAAAAAAAAAAGATAGCACTCCAAGGCCTTTCACATGGAGAAGGAGTTATTTGTTATATAATGGCCAAGAGTGAAATGTTGATTCTGACTCTGCAATAAGATGAAGTTAGTATGACTTATTGATTTTGCATCTGACTTTAAGATACCAAAGTCCTCTTGGCTCGACTGGAACATTTCCGTACACACAAATTTAAAATGAGGATATGCTGATTCTGACAGTATGGACAGTTGTGTCAAGAGACTTTAAAAGTTAAAATGGATCAAAATGGCATGACTCAACTGAGGCCTTCACATTAAACATTTTATATTTTTACAACATTTTACAGATAGCTGGCACGCTAGCAAGAAACTTAATATGATATATAGCACAATTTAGCTAGCTAGCGAAGAACTAAATAAGTAATATCTACTATAGATTTACTGGTAGCTAGATACAGATAGATAGATAAATGCATGTAGATTGAGAGTAGAAGAGGAAAGCGACGTCCACCCATGTCATCTCCCCTATAGCCCTCTGTGTGACACCCCAGTTTAGCAGTGTAATGACCTGGCACTAACAACTTTCATTTGACTCTATCAGGGTCAACGTCAGCCCCTGTACTCAGAACCATTGGCCATTAACAGACTCACAGACAGGTGTACCATGATTAATGGATTATAAATAGAAGGTTAATTTGTTTCTCCTTTAGAGAATTTAATTTAAAACACATCGGGCTACTTTTTTTCATTATTCCGGGTTAAAATACTGGTTGCTACACACCGAACCAGCATTTCCAACTGGTTTGTCCTGAAGTGTCACATATATTTTTTACTGAAAGTTAATTTAAATGAAACATAACATAAAGGAACATTTTAAGGCTGGTGTAACGGCTGCAAATGTTGAATCCTGATGGATGAATTCTGATGGCTACAGTCTAACCAGTCTCACTTGTTAGAAAATGATAAACAACCAATTTGACAAATAAACTGACCTACTCTGGAAATGCAGTCTCCCTGCATGTGTGTTAGTCTTGACCCTGGTTGGCATGGTGTGTGTGTGTGTGGATGTTATAAATTGTCATGGTACAGACTGCGGTCTCAGGTGCTCCCCTACTTGTTTTGGGACCAAGTCCCTGAAGGCCATGATGGGGGCCTGTGTGTTTGGGCTCGGGGGCTGAGCACTGAGATTTATTCTGAGGTGGAATCACTACACTCGTCACTCTCAATAGGATCTAACGGTGTTTACCGAACATACCTGAGGCAAAACATGGCAAACACAAATGTTGTGTGCCTTACTGGTTTTCTAACTTTTTCTTGGGAGACAAATGTTAACAACTGTCCCCATGGTTTATCCTTCTGGACTGCATTGTTTTTGTTTCTCTGGTCAAAACTCCAACCCACTGTCAAAACCTCCAGCAGACATAAACTGTCATTGTCACCACCGAGGCTACACCTTTCTTAGAGCATTGAATTCCTACAAACATTAATGTGTCTAGAGACAATTAGATGAAAGCATATTTATGTGTGTCATTATTGTTCAAAAGATATTAGGCAATAGTTGGACATTTTGTGAAATACACATTTGTTATCTTGCTGCAAGATAGACGAGAGGATTGGCCTCCCCTATCCTCTATGCTAATGCTAATATGAATCTATCTTAGCTTAGCATAAAGACAGCTCGCCTGGCTCATATGGTAGTTCCTCTAAAGCCCAATTATTCTGTTTTCATACAAATGATTAAACAAATATGATGTAACATGTTAATTAGCCTGTGAATGTTCTCATTTGTCCAGGTCATTGTTATGCCCAAAGCAATTTCAGTCAAAAGCAACTGGACTGGACAAATAACCAAGTCCAGTTACTTTTGACTGAAATCGCTTTGGGGAACATGTTAATAAGTGAGCTTTAGCTTTTAGGATTTTGGATTGATTTTGTTTTCTTTTACCTATTGACACAACCAGGTTAGTTGTCTCCCACTGCCTCCAGTCTTTATGCTAACCTTATACTGTATTGGCTGCAAGTTTGTATTTAACAAATATATAACTCTCAGTAAGACTGCAAATCAGCATATTTCCTCCAAGTTATAGTACATTGATGTTTGGTCTTTAAACAAAGACCAAAATGCTAAAGAATGCTAATTGTGCTCTTTCTGTCTCTCACTCTCAAGGCTATAGACATTACACAACAATGTACAATAATCAACAGAGTGTGTGGTGTACAGTATAGTATGGAGCATTATAGATTTTAAATAACTTAAACTTTTGAGTATTTTGGTGGAGCCCTGAGGGGTCACAGTGTAAAAACACAAACACATGCATTTAGGTCCTCTGCCTCTGTTAATTTCCTATCTGCATTATCCACTTACAGACAGGAGAGTGGCTGAGATGTTTATCACCCCATATATAAATTCACTTCCTGGAAAAAACTTAACCAGGATGTCCTGTTTATTAGTCTTGTCACTCATCAAATGAATGTCAGATACAGTGCAAGCTCTTTCTTATTACACACTCTTGGGGTAAGGTAAGACTGTTGACACTGGGAATGGTACAGGAGGAATGTTTTTGAAACTGTTACCATACTGGTTTCTTACTTACAGAACTAAAAGTTACTGAAATAAAAAAGCATTTCAATCTAAGAAGTTATTAAGGTTTGATGTCCGAAATGTTAAAAGACAGGATCATGATAAGAGGATTATTGCTATCTGTATCTCCTTGGCAGTTCCGGCTCATATTCTCCTGAACTACTCTGTTATTGCTTGTTCATTGGATTGGCCACCACGTTAGCGTCGGTCATATCCAATACTGAAGTAGATATGTAACAAGGCAGAGGGTAACGAGCAATAATAATGATTACCCCTATGTGTTTTAGAAATAATAAAGCAATAACAGACCTGAAAAATCCAACATGTTACCCTATATGACCTGTCTGAAGAGAACCAGACTATGAGTGCAGTGGCCATGACTAAGTGCACACAAATCATCTGAGAACAAAAAAATAAAAAAATGAAATGGGGATGCATTATATCGATTTCTTTTTTGGGGGACTCGTCTGTTTTGAAGGCGAGCGGTAACTGACCGAGACGGACAGCCTCATCATTACCCAGAGAGACGGAGCAGGGAGCAGGGAGCCTCACCTTCCCAGTCAACTGGCCCAGTCGAGCCAGGGACAATGGCAAGGATCAGGGGGAGATGGGTGGGATAGGACGGAGGACTCGTCGCTGTTGCAGAACGGGTACCCTGCCTGTCATCTCTATCTCGTCCACGCTCGCCAATCTCACTAACTATACTCTACCACGGCTCAGGCTCTCTCTCTCTCTCACTCACAGGCCGGGTTTTCTACCAGTGCTGACAACCCACATATAATTAAGGGCCATGAATGCAGCGCTACCTATGAGTAGAGATGACAGCTAGAGGCCTACCTATAGCTCCTCTCCTCCTCCTCCTCCTACTTCTTCTCTTCCATCTCCTCTGCACCGGTTGAGCAGCAGTTCAGTGGAGCGGTGGGGAGGCTGAGGGATGGTCCCGGACCCACTGGCCCTAATTGATGGTCTCTTATTCCAAGGAGGGTGGGTCTGGGTGGGCGTGAGGAAGCATGGGGGTGGCTGCTTTTGGATTGGGGGGTGGTTGGATATCTAGACGCCCCTCTTTCCTCAACACCATCCCCCCACCCCGTCTTGGTTCATCTCCTGCTCTCTTTTCTCTGTCTTACTGCTTCTATCTCCATTCTTATCTCTTAAGGGGCTGGAGGAGAGAGAGTCAGAGACCTTAAGTTGCTGCTCCAACAGAAAACAGTGTAAATGTGCTGCTTCTCAATATAGAGCCTTAGAAGGAGGCTAACTTAGCGTTGCGTAATGTGCTTTGTGGAACCCAGAGTAGTTTATCCTGGCCACAGAAAATGACAGACACCAGAGAGGGAAAAAAAATAGGAATTGTCATGTGGATACAAGATAAGAGGTGGAAAGATGTAACGAGTAAATAGAAGATGGACGGAGAATAAAAGAGAGTGACAGGGGAAGGGGGAGGGTGTAAAAAGTGGGGAACACTGTCAGCGCCATACACCAAGAGATCACTTTACTGTAGACGTTTGTGTATACGTGTCAGCGCTGAAGCCGTGGTAATCGCAGGACAACTCAAGAAGAGCCATCCCTGCGCCGCTCGGTCCGCCCACACCCCGGTGTTGTTACCACTCCGACGAGCAAACGAACATGGGGGAAGACGTGGCTAGGGGAGAAGGGGTGGGGGTGGGGTTCAGTCGTGAGCCGTCGAGTGATTAGAGCAATTACTCGTCAAGGATCTGTCACAGCCAATCACATCTGTCCCTTTCGTCTCTGCCGAGACAGGCGAGGGGGTGACCCAGACCTGCCTGCATCGGACCGACTACAGCCTTCATTGACAGTGTGTGCGTGTGTGTGTGTGTGTGGTGTCTGTGAGTGTGTGTGTGTGTGTGTGTGTGTGTTGCTAGTGATATTAGGGTTATGCAGGCATGCCAGGCCTTGACACATTCCTGGTCATTATCTCTCACTAATGACTTCACGGTGCCGAGATGGGAGTGGTGTTGCTATGGGTGCTCAGTGATTGGGTCGGTGGTTAACTGGGGTGGAGACAAGGTGTGTAAGCATGTGTGTATCGGTGCACCTGAAAGTGTGTCCACAAGACATTTACTTGTCTTATTGTTGCGTCTGTGAAGGTGGGGTTTACTGATGAACTGAATTTACAAATTTGTCAAATATACCATAATGTATCACTGATATAGAATTATGGAACATAAGGCTACACTGTATCACTAATGTCAATATATCTCTGAGTTATTATTGACTGTTTTTCACACAGAAAAGATAAGAATCACAATCAGAAAATACAGTATCACACAAAAAAACTACAAGTAATCATTTGTGTCCTCGTGTTATCGCCACATATTCACTACCAAACTACCGTATAGCTGTGCTTGTTCTTGGTTCCTTTCATTCTGTTTGTTCTCTCTTTGGTTCTCCTCTTCTCTTGCCTTCCTCTCCTGCCTGTTTGACTCTGCTAAATTCAGAGCTGTGACACTAAACGAAGGCTTTTGGCAGCGCAGCACTGTTACGGAGGACTGACTGGCCCCGTAGATCCCCTGCTGCGAGAACCCTGGCCGCACAACTCCGGGATCGCTGCAGATGACCTGCGTTGTTGCTGAGCCGCTTGTGCTTGTGTGTCTATGCACGCGCTTCTGTGTTGTTGTGCCTGTGTATCTCTCAGTCCTGCCTGACCTTCCCTGCTGCAAGTGTACAAACATGTTATTTCAGTGTTGTGTTAGAAAGCGTCTCTGAGGTCCATCCGATTCCAATGTTATGCTTTCAATGCTATTTATTCCTCTTGCATCTCGATACCTAGTCGCATGTGAGTTACAGCAGCCAACAAGTACACTGATTGTAATTATGCCAAATCTCAAAATTGACTGGCATAGGCACATGACAGGTGTTTAAAGCTGCTTTTTTTCAGATTCATACTTTTAATTTGGTTTTCCATGAGAACATGTTTACATGCATTCATGTTCTAAAACACATTATTTATCTCATCCTGTCTGTCTGAATATGCCTGTATTCACCCTCTGTCTCAAACACTCTTAGCGGCTGTCTCTTAAAGCCCCCCTTCCAAAAAAAAGCCCTGTCCACTCTGATTGGACAGCGTTTATGGGTCTTCTGCATAAGCAATCTCTACACCATCATTACAGCCAGGAAAGTACTGTAACAGTACTGCAGAGGCACCAACCTGTGACATCACAATCATGCAGAAGTCCTGGCCGCTCGTTTAAAAGCAGTTTCTTAATACGAGGTGTGGGCATTTCTTCGTGGATTGATATTGATAATTTCCTAATATTTATACAGCACCTCAAACTGCTTTATTATTAAAACAAAACATGGTAATCTCACTTTTTACAATATGGGACCTTTAAAGGCATGATTCTTTACAGCATATTTTTCTCAGACAGAAGTAGATTCTGTATGCTGTATTCAATCATTGTACATTTGAAAAACCATGTCAGAGATTTGCACATCTGGGTTTTTGTGTGCATTTAATTCCTTTAAGACATACTATATATAAATAAATCTCTGCAAGCAGTTTTCTGTGTGTCTGTATGTACTTGTGTGTGTCCATGGCTCCTGACCTTCCCCTTTGTGCTGTGAATGCTCCTGCACTTATCATACAACAACTCAAAGTGCAATCCTCACACTGCCGCGTGCTTTAAGTGATTGTAAATTCATGGGTGTTACAGTCTTACTGTGAGGATAAATGCACAATGAGGGTGTCGAGCTTTCTGATACCCGAGCATGAATAATTTCAGGTTATATATATATCGCACCCCATGTTTTGCAAATGGAAGTGATTATGAGTGATTATCCTCAAAAATCCCTGCATGCAGCACATGTATGTCATATCTACGTGATTACATATGTGCATAAATACAAGGATTACATGTGTGCTGTAGTAGGCCTTTGCGATTTTAAGTGTACGGGCACACTGCCATGTTGTTCAACTCTGAACTTCCTCTTGTTTTTGTGACCAAGGCATGGAAGAAGAAAGAATAGCGCATATTCACGCACAATATTCCTATGAAGTATTTAGTTACCTATTTATTTTTGTATGCTTGTTTGGTGTAAGGACTGTGCTTTTAATTAATGCTTTAAATTGAGTCATTTGTTCATCTGCAGATCCATGTCTGTTTGTTAAGTGGGCTAATCTTCCTTTTAGAGAAGCGACCACTAAGAATAGCAAACAGTGACAATCTGCCAGAAACTGTGACTGGCTGGGGCTGGGGATATGTGCTCCAGGCATTTCTAGCCCTATCTCAAAACCTTACATCATCTATTATTCTCCTGCTCATATTGATATGTAATTTTTTTTCTTTTATCCATGTACAAATTCAACACGACAGACGCAGAAGAGCAAAGAAGAACAAAAGAACTCAAATTGTATTTTCCTCTCCATCCCTCCTTGACTCCAAACAGGCGCACACATATTTCTGCAAGTGTTGTTGTTGTTTTTTTAAATTTATCGTTCTCTATCTTTGGTATGATTGTTTTTGAAGTTGAAGTCAGATATATTGTTTGTGATGTCTCCATGCAGTCCAGCTGTCACCAGCCTCCTATGTCTACATTCTAGATATTATTTCTGACTGTCCATACTCCATCTTGGGGCACAATGGAGCCTCTTTCATTTTCTGTGTCATAATGCGATAGCACAAATTTCCCTGCAAGGCATCACACTATTGGAAAAGCGAATAACATATGTTGTGTCTCAGACTCACCCTTCTTCCCCTTATCCCACTGGTGCAGATGACCAGTGAGTCTGCCAGTGCCAAGGGCTGAGGACGAAGAGGCAAGGCAGGAGGAAGAAGAGGGTGTTCTGGAAACATGCCACATACACTATCATTCATCTCCAGAGTGAGGAGCAAAGTAATATGAATCCTCCCTATCAAAACCCAGAAGACGAGGCACAATGCATTAAATTCAGAGCACCACCGCCACCACCAAACATGGCTCTGTAATGTATTGCCTGTATGTTTTATTGATATTGGAAGAGAATAGTCTTTGCGCTGCCTTGAGGAACCTTCACAAAGCAGATTATCTTTTCCTTGGCATGTACTCTGACTTGATGCTGCTTTCCAGGAGGGTGTGTTTGTTTTGTTTTTTGTATCGTATCATGTTTCACTAGATGGCTTGGCCATGCTAATCTTTCACTCAACACCAAGCTTGCAGGGCACGCTTGCAGCTTTGTTCTGGAGAAAAAAAAACATAAATAAGCACAAAGCTAGAAGAACTATAGAGCAGGCAGCATATCCTGACTCCAGGCCCACTCTAATGCGCCTTTTAGTGCTTCCATATACATCTAGGAGATAGATAGGGATGGCACTGACAGTCAGGTAACTTCAGATGGCTCGACTATTCCTTGATTGGAAGATGAGGGTCGGTCATTAAAGCGAGATAAAGAGAAAGTGAAATGGAGAGCTAGTGAAGGAGCCAGTGAGCGGGGAAAGAAGGAGAGTTGGTGAGAGCGTGAGTGGGTTCAGATGAGGCGAGAGAGATGATGAAAAGAGTAGCCACTTGGTCCTTTGAGACTACTTTTCTTCCCATGCTGCCAAATTAGCCCAATTAGTCAGAGTGGCCTCTGTTCAGGCTGCTGTCAAACCCCGACACCATACAGCAGCGCCAGCGGTCATTCTCTCTCATTTAAGTCGGGCTTTGACTCTCTCCTCTGCCTCCCCTCCTGAGCCACCTGCACGCCTCTGCTGAATGATTACTGCGTGTGTGTGTGTGAAGTGAGATACTGTGTATGTGTGTGTGTGTGTGTGTGTGTGTGTGTGTTTGCATGTGTTTTTGGAAGAAAGCTTGAAAGGGAGAAGTTCCCTTCAAATCAATCCCCGCCTCGCCAGCATGGTGCCTGACTGCGTGTCCTTCTTATAGCTGCAGCTTCCAAAGGTGGTGTGAGAACTCTTTTCATTCCTCAGGTAAAATCTACCAAGTCTCTTTAAAGCTGGCGATCGCCGTAACCCTTTTATCTTAACACATCTGAAGAGCCAAACTTTTACACAGTGCAAAGGAAAAGATTTGAGAAAAGAGGGTGTTGAGGGTAAGTAAATGCCTTGAGCACAGGTGTGTGTACAGTACAGTATGTGCTGATTTGGCCACACAGTGATAAAGCCTAACCCCCAAAAATAAAACATAAACTACTAGCAATTTGGTGTAATTGGTCAGTCTGCCAAGCTTTAAGACAAAAAGCTCCTGGAAAGGCTAACGGCCATCTTCACCCTACAGCATCTCCCATGACATCACTCTGTCACCGCTAACACAAATGCCCAAAAGTCCTTATAAAAACAGCCACCCCTTGTTTCCAAGATGAAGGAATCACTTATAACTCGATAGCCGCAGTCATCTTTCATTTCAAATCTCCGGAATTGAAGGAAGAAGTGGTCTCTGATAATCACCTGCCCAAAGGCCTACGGAGAACACAGGGAGAAGAAGTAAAGAGAGAGATGGAAGCAGATACAGAGAGAGAGATAGAGATGGCTAATTGGACGACCTTGTTGCATGAACAAACACACCTTAAGCCACATGAATGGTGGCGGAGAGACGGGGGAAGTCACTGAGTGAGCAAAAACGCATTCATCTCTTTAATTTACCTCACCAGGGTTGTATTTCACCCTGGGCCCCCGTCACTGGGAAGCCAAACACAGTTCTGACCGTCTGACAAGAACAAAGTCTGTTTAGCAGTGTGTGTGAGTGTGTGTGTGTATCTAATAACTTCTTAGGGCTCAGAGGCCTTCTAATGTATGACAAATGCATACAGTGCCACTTACGTGCTCCTACCTAACTTGCCTGTGGATACGAGGCCTGCTTTGTCTGCAGCGCATAAAGCTGAATGAGTTAGAGCTAAAATGAGATGGATAATGGGCATCATCATATATATACTGTTAAGAGGAGACCCTACAGGTGACCACCAAACTTCCCCAGTTAAAGAGATAGTAGTGCTTTTTTGTAAGTGGGGTTGTATGAGGTACTTATTGATAGGCAGTGTATTACCTACAGAAGATGAAGGCTAGCATGCCAGCAGCTTGGATACGCAGACAGGATTACTGACATGGAAGCTGCTGTGGACGGGTGCAGCTGCAAAATATAAAGAGAAAAAGAGGACATTTCTGTGGTAAAGTAGTGATAATATTCTTGATACAAAGTTTGTATAGCTTACACTTGAACTGAAATGGACTTTTTCAAATTGGGGACTAATATGTGTCTAAAATACGTTTAGCTGCTGCCCCCATCAACAGCAGGACATTGCTTAACTTCTGTGACGGTACTCCTGTCTGCTTCTCTAACCATCATCCACTGTAGGTAGTACTACACTGACTTTTGATAAGTGTGTCATACAACCATACAAATAATATATATTTTGGTAATATACGTTTTCTGAAGTTTTAAGTTTGAATATGTAAAATAGGCATTATTTTGATTGAAAATGAGCTAATTTGAATTCATTTCCAGAGCAGGAATCTGAACATTGGATAAAGTCAGGTTTAATTTGGTCGACATTTTTGATTAATTATTATTTTTTTATCACACCATAAATAAGAAAATGCTGTCATCAGCCATTAAATAAATCACATTCTCACATGTTTTAGGGAGTGAAAGGTTATATAAGTCTGAGTTTGAATGATACATGAACAAGTCCCTCTGTAAAACTGTAACGTTTGATGTATAAGTGCTACATTTCCTGGCTCAGTGTATTAGAAAAAAATTGTCTTGCAAATTGTACACATTTTGCAAGACAAACAGGTGAATAAGGGAACAAAATGTAACATTATGTTATGTTACATAAAGACAATTATTTTCTGTATTACAAGTTTTCTGAAATTTTAGGTTTAAATATGCAGATGAGGCATTATCTGATCTACCTTTTGGTGAATTTAGTAGAACTCTTCAGACACAAATAGAAAAGTGTAGTAAAATAAACACTTTCCGCTGGTCTTAAAAAAGCAAAAAAGCCCAAAATCTGAAAAAAAATCAACCAATGCATGAAAAAACAATGTTTCACCTCAAACATATTATGTTTTGTATTTTATACATGTCACATTTGCTTTCCCCTAGACACATTTGCATGCACAGCGTCAAGAAAAAGTGAATTGACATGAAGGAGTACGTTGCATTGCAGATCAATGCCTACTGCACTGAGAGTAGCAGAGAAACATAATTTTGACTGATGTCATCAAATGACTTTGATGGAGTGTGCTATCTTTTATTAATTTATATCTTTATATCTATTTACTGTAAATACAGTAAATAAATTCACTGTAATCAGTTTCCATCAAGTCTGCTGACATGGCCTGTCCAAATCTTGTCTAAACAAGGTATCACTGTTGAAGACTAATGATGATGCTGTTGGATTTGTGTCAAAACCTGTTTACAAAAATGATCTGATGGGAGTGGATACAAATCTGCACCCTCTTGTCAAATCTTTCTTTTTCCTCAGATGCACTGATTTTCCTTTGAAAGGTAAATAGAATAATGGAGTCTGTGATTGGCATCACGTTCTTTGGATGTGTGGGTCGTCTCATTCCGAGGTTGTGATGTGACCCGATGAGAATGACAGCCTTGTACTTTAATAACCTCGCACTCCTCGTAATGTCTATACTTCATACACACACTCGTGAAGATGTACAGTAGGAACACGCCGTGCACACAATGTGACCCCAAAACCCCTTTCCACATAACACATCACTAAAGTGACCTAATTGTTTGAGTGAGGTCTTCATTCCCAGCCTCCTCCTCCCTTCAAATCCTCTTTTTGAACCCTGTCTCATTTGCTCTTCTATTGCTCCTAATTCCTCCTCCCCTCTTCCTCTTCTTCTCTATAATTGCTCCTTAGCTCTATTCCCAACCCAACCCCTCCTGTCCTCCCTTTTCCCTTCTCCCAGTAGCTCCCTACCGCTCTTCTGTCGTCACCTTGTCAAATTCATTGTTCAGCGTGCTGCAACTATGGTGAGTAACAGGAAGAAACAGCAGGGTAAAGGTGTGTGTGTGTGTTTGTGTTTGTGGGTGTGTATGTGTTTGTGTGTGTGTGTGTGTGTGGATGTGTGTTTGTGTGTGTGTGTGTGTGTGTGTGTGTGTGTGTGTGCAAATCCTGGTTCCTCCTTCCTTGTTTCCCCCCTGAACATCCATCGAAGATCAAGATCAAGATCGTGACCTTTGACCTCAGTGCATTGGCCCCTCAATTGAGGCACTTTTTTAAAAGGGTTTGTGCCCTTAGAAATTTTGGTTTTGTGCGGAAGAAACATTTTGATGTCACACAAGTGCAGTGAGGGTCTGATATTTAAAAAGTGAGATTTCAGTGTCTTTTTAAAAAAATATAATGCAGGTTCAGGTGCTACATAAATACTGTGAAAGTATCAAAAACCTCAATCCACAGAAAAAATGCACACAGTCAGTGTGAAGAAAATGTGCATATAAAGGGGCTATACTGCCCCGTACTGTAATCCGTGTTTCTCTGTTGTCTATTTTGATAGCCGGCCCGGCCGCGTGTGAATGTGGCCGTGTAAAATTATTCTCTATCTTTGGTATGATTGTTTTTGAGGTTAAAGTCAGATACATTGTTTGTGATGTGTCCATGCAGTCCAGCTGTCACCAGCATCTGTGAGAGCTGTGTGGAGACAAGCCCAGCCCACTTTTGTTTTCAGTATTTCGAGTACAACTCCTTTAAACGAGCCATCATTACTGACGTGAAGTTTTAATGTCACAACTATACTTTATATAGGTAGAAAGTGCTGTAACAGTTATTCCCTGGCTGCAATGGTGGTGCAGAGACACCAAGAGAGCAGACAAGGAAGACCAAAAAACAAATGCTGACCATTTGGAGACTTGACTTTTGCGGGAGGGAGACTTAAAGAGACAGGCACTAAAACGGAGTGTTTCAGAGAGAGGGTGGATACAGGTGTATATTCAGATATACTGTATGAGAACAATAATATGTTTTTTAACATTAAAGCATGTAAACATTTTCTAGTAAAAACCCAAAACACAAGTATTAACCTTAAAAAATGAGCAGAATATGGGACCTTTAAATTTTTAATATGTATTTATTGGTGTTTATGGTGTTTATGATTGTAACTCATTAAGTTTCTATTACAGACATTGCCACACCAGTTTGTGAACTCAAAATCCACTACCAAAGCTAACTTTTAGGACACATACTACTCTCCCTGAAAACACTTACTCCATTCTTTCCTCCATTTTCAGGTCCAAATCTTCTTGCTCAAGTTGAATATGATACCATCTTGAGCCAAAATTTCCGTACCCCTTGATAAAACCTCCTGTCAAACAGAACATCAATTCTTCACGCACACAAGCTCTGGTTATAAAACATATTGATGTTACAATGATCTTGTGTGCTTCAAAAAGCAACTTTTCAAAGAGAGGAAACTGTTCGCTGACATTTTGTCATACTTTTGAAACTCCAATTTCCAATATGCTGTGTTAGCTCCAGGGCAATGGAACTGGTTCTTTGAGCTTCCAATTACAGCACAGTAAACAAAAAGAAACTATAACAATGACAATGTTCAACCAACAAGAGGAAACTTTGACACCACTGTCTTTCATTATCAAACACTGGAATATTCATGCTCCCAATACCAATTTGCTCTACTCCCATTTCGCTTTGCTGGAGGGGATCGAGCGGACCACCTCTTAGGCCCTGCTGGCCACCTCTTAACCCCAGCTCCAGCGCATGTCAGGCTGCTCCTGGACCCACCAGGCGCTTCCAAAAGCCCACTGACTAATTAGGCCCTCCGCATGGGTCTGATAAGAAGAGCTCACCACTGACGGAGAATCAACACAGTCCTACTGAGCGGCCAAATGAGCCGGGCACAGAGACGGATCAACAGACAGATGGCTGCTAGCCGACTGGTGTGAAGGGGCTGTGCAGGGCTGTAGAGGAGACCCAGGGACCACAGGGTCTGGGTAAAAGGGGACAAGACGACAGAGTTCTGGTGCCATGCAAAGTGGAAGAAGGGGAGAGACTGAGATGCAAATGAGCAGGATGTTATAGAAAGATGAATGGAAACATAAATGTAGCAACATGACATCATCTGGGGATGTTTCAGGGGACAGAGGGAGTAAATGTTGGCATGGAAACTGGTGGCCATGGGGGTCTTCTCATTAACCCTTTGTTTACCCTTCATATAATGTTGTTTACTAGTTTTACCTGAGGCATCAGTGTGTACAGAGGCCTCTGGCCTTGGAAGCCTTGTATTTCATGTTACATCTTGACATGATTAATTACAATTATTCACTGGAGAATTACATTGTCATGGTCTCTTTAAAAGGTGAATATTTGTATCCAATACTGAATTTTTTATATTTTTGTAAAGCTCATCCATGTGGTACCCACACATACATACACTTGTATTTGCTCTAGTGGACAGTTTACATGCCTCAGCAGATCCCCGCCGAGCTCCACATATCTCAGTGACAGAAACATTCAAACCTGTTCTTCAGGCTGTTATACAGCCTGCAGATAGTAGCAGAGAGGGCATTAGCCCAGGCATCAGTCTGTGTGTGTGTGTGTGTGTGTGTGTGTGTGTGTGTGTGTGTGTGTGTGTGTGTGTGTGTGTGTGTGTGTGTGTATGTGTGTGTGTGTGTGTGTGTGTGTGTGTGTGTGTGTGTGACAGCTAATGTCCACCCTGGTGACATGCTAGCAGCTATCCCCCCGGACGTACTTTGACATACCTTCAACTATGGGAATCATAGAAAGTACAGAAGTGTGTATGTGTATGAGTGCTCATGTGTTATTCCATTTGTCAGATGGGCAACGTTCAGCACTTTCAAGGTGGCTGAATGTCTCAGTAATACTCCAGTAGGCCTATCCCCCGAATCTATGACAAACAAATCTCCCCTGTGACTTACCTAGGTAGCACTGAGACACACATTCAACACGAGAGACTGAAGAAGAGGTGAATGTGTTTATATGCTTCCTGCAGCTGTTTCCCCCTGCTAATTTTGGATCTTTAACGCCTCCTTTCCACACAGTTGTTTTGTGTCCATACATCTGTAACCTGCCACCTAGTGTTTAACACAAGGAAATCCCTCTTTACAGATGGATAGACTCCTACTCAAAGATGGGAGAAAAGTTAAGTTGAATGTTTTTCACCGTCCAGTGGAATAAATGCATGTTGCATTACCGAGACAAAAAACAGGACAGAATGAATATGAATGTAATTAACCCTCAAAATGTTATTTTGCTTCGATTTAGGTGGTGTATCTAACCATATATTTAAGACCAATAACATTGCTAAAACTACCAATGTGTTATACTATCTGAACTAGTTTCTATTTAATTATATAATTGCCCAATTCACTATCAACATTGTCAAGCAACTGAATTGAGTGAAATAGCTTGTTGGCTAATTTAATTCCCACAGTGTGGAATTATATTGAAATCTGCAACAACAGTTCACATTTCTCATCGTACTTGAGGTGAATTCTGGACTGAAAAATAAAAACCTCTTAGAGGAATGAATGCGCAGAGCTACTGTGGAAAATGGCATAAATGACAGACAGCCATTGATTTCCATGTATTCCATGTATTAGTTACAATATAAAAATCAACAAGACGACTCTTAAAAGGGTGACATAAAGTTCTTTCTTTTGCAGCTCTGGCAGCGCTCTTTGATATACTAAGCTACTTTTCAGAGTTTGACTGCTAACCTATGAGTAAATGTGTGTGTGTGTGTGTGTGTGTGTGTGTGTGTGTGTGTGTGTGTGTGTGTGTGTGATGCACTTAAACCTCTCCATTAGAGGCTCTCAGTGCTACACCCACCCAGAGAACCCACAGTTCACGATTTCAGAAATAGAATAGGTTCACTCTTTCTGAAATTTGACTCGCAGAGCAGATGCACATGCCCTTTGTTGGACGCTTTTATCCAAAGTCCCTACAACACAGTGAGTATAGGTGGGCCCAGAGGGAATCAAACGTTTCTCCTTTTCTTTCTGTCTTCTTTTCTCGCTTTTTCCTTGATCTGAGGTGAGTGACTGAAGATCTGTATCGGCTTGTGAATGATCAGAGTTCAACTATTCAGCAGTCTGTCTGAATATACGTACAACAGAAGGAAGATGCTCAGGGGAAATTATTTCAGGAGCTGTGGTTTGATAAATGTGTTGTATTAACAAAGAATCATACTGTTGATGTATGAGCCTTTGTTTACCTATGTTTAGATGTAAATCTCACTTATTATTTACATATAAACACATAAATACACGCTTGAACATCATCAATGCAAATGTGGACCATCTCGATTTTATCTTTTATGTATCGATGTGTATATAGGTGCACTTGTCATGTAGGTATGCTGTGTGTGTGTGTGTGTGTGTGGTCTATGTATGTGTGTTTTTGTGTGTAAGCTCCATTCCAGCTCTCCCAGGAGACCTGCTGGTCCAGGCTGTTTAAATTGGAGCTGTTGAAAGGCCCTTGGCACAGATGTCACCAGGCCCGAGTCTTTTCCAGGCTTATCAGATCATGTTCCACTTTTTAGACGCTTGTTTTTCGTCTTCCTACCTTCCCACCCTCTTTCCATCCAACAGGCTCTACCTGTCTCTGCACCAAAGCAGCTGCCAGGTATCTATCTCACAATCATTTTAAGTCCGGCCAACATTCATTCGCTGCCTGGCCTGCCGTCTATGGCAATTTTTGTCTTTCAAAGGCAGCTTGGTTTCTGAGTAGTGGACCTGATGCCAGCTATTCTTTCATATTAAGGCTAAAGGACGTCTCTGGTTCCGGCTAATAGCCTATCGTCTGTATATAAAGGGTCTTTGTGGCCACCTGAGTGTACAATTTGTCTTTAAAAACCCCAATATACACTGTAATGGATCCTGGCTAAACTTTTGATTCTAATAAAATCGTTTTATACCCATATTGTTAAAAATAAGAGGTGCTATATAGATACTTCAAGGGATCACTTAAAGATAGTGTTTCCGACAGAGGGTGAATACAGATATATTCAGACAGACAGTAAGTAAACAATAATGTGTTTTTTGAACACATGTAAGATGTAAAGCATGTAAAAACAAATACAGATACAAAACACAAGTACAAACATAATAAGGGGCCTTAGTAATATGGAGGAATGGTAAAATAATAAAGGAGAAGATACTGATCCAATTTGAGGCACAGCTTTGAATGAATACAGTTTCTTAGTGGGAGATTTACAGTGTGACAGTCGTATAGCCTGAAGATATTAAGATTTATTCATTACAAATAAGCTCAACATTACAATTTCGCCACTTTTCTCAGACTTCATGTTTACAAAGTGTGAGAAGTTTGACCTATGGCGTGCTACTGCGCAAAAACATCAATCTAAACCTAGTCCATTTCTGACAATGGGTAAGTGCTGCACATTTCATATAAATAAATACATACACACCCCAGTAAGTGCTTATAAAGATGTAAAAATGCAAAAAACATTGCACATTAAGTACACAGTTGTTTGGAAATTTTATCCTCGCCGCATATGAAAAATGAGGCCTGTGCATGAATTTACAATTCAGATGGGTTTCCTTAGGGATGCCCATTTAAGATGCATTGGTATAATATATTTGTTGTCTTTACCGCTCACCACTGCCATTGAACATCATTAGGTAATGCGCACTCACTGGTGGAAGGAGAGCTTGTGTTTATCATCATTTGCTTGGCAAGGAGTCGTTAGCTGAGGCCTTGGGTCGACTCTGTTGTGAACCGGGCATAGTGTATTACCGCCACCACTGTGTTTCAGCCTGCTCCGTGTCTCCTATGATCATCTATCATATCAGTTTTACATACTAAAGACCAAGAAGAAGAATACCATTAGCAGCATGTTAAGCTGTTTGTGTGTGTGTGTGTGTGTGTGTGTGTGTGTGTGTGTGTGTGTGTGTGTGTGTGTGTGTGTGTGTTTGTGTTTGTGTGTGTGTGTGTGTGTGTGTGTGTGTGTGTGTGTGTGTGTGTGTGTGTGTGTGTGTGTGTGTGTGTGTGTGTGTGTGTGTGTGTGTGTGTGTGTGTTTGTGTCTGTGTGTGAAGAGGGTTTAGATAGGGGACAAAATGTCATGTTTCTGTGTGTGTGTGTGTGTGTGCGTGTGTGTCTGTGTGTGTGTGTTTGTGTCTGTGTTTGTGTGTGTGTGTGTGTGTGTGTGTGTGTGTGTGTGTGTGTTTGTGTCTGTGTGTGTGAAGAGGGTTTAGATAGGGGACAAAATGTCATGTTTCTATGTGTGCGTGTGCGTGTGCGTGTGTGTGTGTGTTTGTTTGTGCCAACATCTGCCTGACAAACATGACTACTAGAAGATCATTTTTTAAGTCTGTCGGGAAGTGCAGACTAATAAATAAATATAGAAAGTCTGGGCGGCCATGTTGGTTCAGGGAGCGACAAGTCCACACTGAGTGGCTCCTTCCTGCCTGCTGTGAAGGATTATGAGAGTCATTTTCTGGGGTCTTGAGGAGAGGTCTATACGGAACTCAACAATCCCTGTTTTAACGGCGTTATATATCTCCCTGTGGGGTGCAAGGAAAAAAACATCCATCATGTTTTGGGGGTGGGAAGAGGGAAATGAGGAATGGCCATAACAATATTCTTGTTCTTATTTATTATGATTCATTTCAATCCTACAATTAGACTTCTGTCGTTTTTTTTTTTTTAGTTTATTCTGAATTCATATACTTTAAAATGAGGGGTAGAATTAATTGGAACGCCTATGTTTCCATAAAATTCTTTACGTGTATGTGCTCCGTATATTTCTTCCCTCTCTTCCCCCTCCAAATTTGTCATGTCAGTCATGGTGCTATTTTTTTTATTACTATCTGTTCATACCGGAGTGACAGATAAGAACAAAAACACATGGATGGATTTGTATTCATAAGGGAAATAATGTTGACTAATATCTTTGGTATGGTATTGAGATACTGGGTATTTGCTTATGTTGGATTATGATGATTGAGGTTAGCACGCTACCTACAAGGCCAGAGCCTAACACTGCCCTGGAGCAAACAAGACAAAAAAGGCTCTTTTTTACCAATTTGTCTTTTTTTTATAACAGGGGTAGGCTGGAAATACTTTCTGACTCTGGATAATGGGGAGACTCATTTGACATGGCACTGCATGTTCAATGAGATCCCCCCCCCCCCCCATCTACTTTTTTCACCACTTGTGTTGATAATTGAATTAGACGTTTAAGACTATTATGATACTACAATTAGAGATTATTTAATTCCCTTTAATCAGAGGGCTCTTTAATTTAAGCAGCCCACTGTCATTATGATCCAAACAGAGAGAGAATGCCATTAGTGGGGCCTGCATCGCTTAATCCATAATATTTTGAGGCACCACTAATTGCACCATAAATTGCATCTTTATATGTTATGTTTGCAGCATTATTTGATCATAAAAATGCATGTGTCTCTCTTTATTTTATCGGAATATAATTAGATGTGGTGCCAAATAGAAAAAAAATCCCTGAAACATTAAACCAGTCTTCAGTTGATTATTATTTTTAGACCTTAGAGGAAGATATTTTGGGAAATACACTTTGCTTTTTGCTGAGTTTTTAGAAGAGAAGAATGATAATACTCTCATCTCTGTCTTCCATCAGCAGGTTAGCTTCATTTAGAAGATGCATACTCTTTAACATAAACAGTTGTTAGTGTTGAGTTTGCTTGCTTACTTTCCAATTTCTTTCTCTCGAGACGTAAGTTCTTTAAGCTTTCATGGTCTTTGTACTTCCGCAAGTTCTATGTGTCTTTCTTCACACAGAGAAACACACTCCCAGTCTTCCTCTCTCCCTCCCTCTCTCTCCCGTCCCTGGCTTGCCGTGAAGCTTCTCCCACAGTGGGTAATGTGAATGGACTCCTGGGTGTCGTGGCCCCTTCTCTAGCCTTGCAGGCAAATCTGCGGCAGCCGCTCAGATGGGAACAGCACACACGGAGTCTACAGCAGTCTGTAGGGGCAAAGAACAGACCGATGTGAAAGGATGATGATGGGTTTCGTCTTGGACTTGGAGGATTGTATCGCCCGCCGCATGCAGAGCACAGCAGAGCACAGCAGAGCAGGGAGCAGGCTTCCCGGCCAAGGCAGAGCGTTCTTGACAGTGCTTTGTTTTGAATCCGCAAGGACTTGACATATGCCTCAAATCGTTTGCTCTCACCACGCTGCAGATCCATGCTCCGCCGTGATCGGAGACAGGGCCCTGATGTCTGCTGCTGAGAATGTGTGTGTGTATGTGTGTGTGTGTGTGTGTCACACTACACGTGTGTCTGCCACGAAGATGTGTATTCCATTTATGTGCGTGTTTCCAGTGCGTGTGTGTGTGTGTGTTTGTGTGTGTGTGTGTGTGTGTGTGTGTGTGTGTGTGTGTGTGTGTGTGTGTGTGTGTGTTTGTGTGTGTGTGTGTGTGTGTGTGTGTGTGTGTGTGTGTGTGTGTGTGTGTGTGTGTGTGTGATGGGGAGCATAAACAGCGACATCCGACAGTGCTGTTGCCTGCTTCACTGCCTATCTGTCTTTGTTCAGTTTCCCTTCACAGGGCAGACTCCGCTCTCTAAAGTGAAGCACAGTAAACATCCACTTGACAAATAAAAACATCCAAATCAAGAAACCCTTGACCTTTTGCAGTTTAACGGTTCCCCTTTAGAGCATTTGGAGTCTTTTCCAATTCACTTCACCAGGACTTCTTACATATGAAGCAGCCAGTTTTACCCCTCAGTGGGTTTACCTAACGTAAGCCTTCACTGGGTCCGTTCCAATAATGTAGCAATGCTGCAAAGATACTAATAGATTTTCAGCTTATTTCTGTCTAATGTATGAACTTTTTTTACATTCCCCTTGTCGAAATCTCTTTTTTTTAACATTTAGGGGAAAACTTGCCAGTTTTCTGAGCATGTTTATGAAAAAGACATACACACTACATACATACATACTACCTTCCTGTGTGTATGTGAACATGTGTTTGAGACTTCAGATGCAGTCTGTGTAAAATGGGTCAGTTCTCAGAGCTTTAGATCACCAGAGCATGGCTGCAGCATTCCATGCTACATTAGTCTGGTTTTAAAACCTAATCTGCCTCTATTAATATTTTATGCTTAATTTCATGGAGGCAAGGACTGGCTGATGCTGCTTGGGCACCGGGACTATTACCTGGTGGCAGTGTGTGGCATCGGGTCACATGGATGAGCGAGCATAGTGCAGGTTTTAACCTCTATGCAAGTTGTTGTTCTGCAGTCATCTCCCTGCAATACATGATTTTCACAGTTATCTATGCATGTGTGCTGTCTAATATACAGTACCATAATCAAACAAATGTAAATGGTTAAGGGATAATATCACTGTAAAAGGGAGATGCCTACTTCGATGAAAAACTGATGAAGAGAGTAGATGAAGACTGCATTTTCAAGGTAAGTGTAAAAGGAAAGAAAATGTGGACGAAAGAAAAACGAAAGCTAAGGTTGGTCGTAATTGAAAGCAAAACTGCGAAAGTTGCATTCCTTTTCATATTGCCTGAAACTGTTGCATGACCTAGAAAGTTCAGGTTAAATTTTGGCCTGTTTGGTTCTGTAGCATCAATTTGACAGCTTCATAAACACACTAGAGTTAAAAAAGAAAAAAAAAACAAGTGGCAAGAAGAACAGAACTGCTACACTACAAGATGAAAAACTGGAATTAGGGTTTGACTGAAAATAAAATGTTGGAAGTCCCTTTGAAGGTTTTTAAAGTAAAGGCATCACTTAAGTAAAACATATTTAACGTGCATGCCATGGATTTTAAGTTGCTGCTGTCACTGTGTACCAAGGTGGCGTGGTGCAGCGTTGCATAATAAACGTCTCGCGTTGCCCTGGAGCAACGTGCTAATCAAGGCTGTCCCCTAACTCCAGTCTAATTGTCCACATCCAGCTGATCAGGCATAGGAGGCCTTTTTACCGAGCACTTACTGAGATCATTGATTTGAGAAATGATCTAGTGGACTGTACTAACTCAGATATGATTGGGTGGGCATTTAATAGCATTCGGGGGATGGTCTTGTCAATGTCTGCTGCAGCGCTAATTGTAGCTAATTTACTGTGAAGCTTATCCCAAGCTGCAGTTGTTGGGGGAGCACCCATAATGGGTTTTATGCTCGCTATTTATCGATGTAAGTAGGAGAGAAGGCAGAGTAAAGAGGGGGAGGATCTAGATTAGTGAGTTCACATGCAAAGGCCCGTGATTATAGTTTATTGTATTTATTTCTATTAATAATTATAAAGTTGACACACAAGTCCTAACTCCCACCTTAGCATTTCTGCAAAAAAAGATGCAAAAAATGCTATAATCAAGCAAAGATGATTTGATATTTTAATGGATACATATAATTGCAAAGAATAAAGATAAAACAGTTATTATCCAACATTCAATCAGTCATTGCTTGGTATGTGTTGGCCATCTTTTATCACTGTATCTGGCTATGCTGCACCCATCATTAGGTGTTATGTTTTTCAAACATCTATCCAATGTAAGGTACATATTACCACAATCAGTGAAGTCACAGGGGATATTCAGTTGATCGTGTCAAGTGTACAGCATAACGCATGCAAATGTTACACAAACATCCTGCAAATGGCCTTCTTGTTGGATACTTATTAATCTTCTCTCTGCCCATGCCATCAGCTTTAAGGCTGTCTAATGACTCGTGACCAAGGCAGTGTTCTGTTCTTAATGTGGGCCTACTGGGATCACCCCCCTACTGGAATACCAGGCTGTCCACTCATCAGTTCCAAAGGACAACCTTTCCTTCCTCTTTCAAGACATGTTAGCTATGCTAGAGTTATATTTCTCTGTCAGTTTCTCTTATCATGTATAACCCCTTTCATACACGCACTGACAACCTGAAATGATCTAGACATCACGTCACATTGAAATCAGTGGGATTGAACATCCAACATACTTTACCCTTCTGGCTCCCTACTGCAAAGTCTGTGTAATCTCCAACTGAGCTCATGCGTGAGAATTCGCAGTGAGCGAGTGGACGTGTTGATGACGAAACAGGAAGAAAATAAACATCTGAGGGTGAAGAAGAGGGGTGATTTAAACAAAGACGGCAACAAAAAATGTCTGACTGAAGAGCCAACAAGATTCTGCAACCTCTGTCAGTAAGAGCCATTGCTGCAATCGTCAAACAAATTCAAGGAACGCTCCGCATCCTGCACGTTCTACCCAGGCACCACCCCTCGCCTAAACCAAACAGAGTATTTCCAGTAAGTCAGAACTTAATCTCCTGTTGTGGGATACACATGTGGCAAACTACCCGGACCTGATTGTCTGGTCATTGTCTGGAGTTCATATGAGGAAATGGCATATGGTATCTATGGCGACCTCTATGCAGTTAAACTGAAAAATAAAGAAGCTACGAATGAAACATGTCAAATAGTAGTTTCTTTGTTTGCTAGAACTAAACCAACATTCCTCATCTGCACCTTTCACTGTGCCATTGAATAATATTCTAACTTTGTCTCAAACACCTCTTTCTTCTCACTTCCATCCATCCATCCAAAAAAAGTCTTATTATTGCTGCAGTCGCTCTCCAGGCGAACTCGTCACCTCTATGTTACCTCTGGGTTTGCCCCCACTCCAGGCCCTAGCTCTTTTCCAGGCCGCATTATTCCATTTAAACTTCAATCCTATTTACGGCCTATCCTTTCCCCTCGCCCGCCCGGGGCTATCAAACTATTCATCCAGCGGACTTCATGTCACCCGGCCCTGTCATAAAAGCCTCTGTTGGGATATGTGTGCTGGAGACGAGAGTGTTTGCGTGCGTGATTTAGATGAAAGGTGTGTATGTGTGTGTTTATGGTGGAGAGGTATGAGTGTGCAAGTTACTGACACATTTGTCACACACCCACTTTGAGTTTGTGCATGGTAGAAACAAAGGCTTTGTATGTATATGTGTATATCTGGGCTATCAGAAATTAAGAAATAAGATAAATTAGTTTTGAAATTCTCTTTTCACTCTTTCAAATTAGGTTCGAATCAATTACTCACCACTGCTCATTCTCATAACCAGAAGTTCTTTCAATTGCAGGACACAATCAAAATATAATAAAGTAAAATAAAAGTGATGCCTATTTAGCAATCTTTAACCTTGGAGGAACAAAGATCAACCTGAAGAGGACGTACAGTCACGGCCCACTTGAAGTCAATGCATGCAAATTTGAGAAAAAGGGCCACTTGCTACTCCACACAGTCAGCATGCAATATACAACATTACAAAAATACAATAGAATGCCAAATAAAACAATCAAATGGCGTCAAATAAAAGCCATCGAAATGTCAAATAAAACCAGTAACTATTTTTAGTGAGCTTAATTTAACCCAGGCAAAAATAAAGCAGCAGTGGCAATTTCTACTCTGTAAGGACACAAAGACATGCTCTATTGGCGCTAATTTTTCAGTTATTTCAAATATGCAATACGTCAACCAGTACTGACAAACGGGGTACTTTGGCTGAACACAACGCTCATAATCAGTAGAGTTATAGGATAATGAAGCATATATTCACAGCGGGACTTTTGCGAGCCCTTACTGAGGACATCAGTCTGGAATATGCTTTACAGACTAAATGATATCATACCGCGACCAGGGAGAGCAGATACACCAGCAATGGAAGATAAAGATCTTCAAGCAGTATTTATTTTTGGAGGGCTGATGTCTAAAAACTCACAGCATTGGCTTTATCGTACTAGTGGTCAGCCACCTGGAGTGGGCGTGACAGAGGCAGACTTAACCTGACAGTTATATGCATACAGTGCCTGGTCCTCTTTGACTTGAGCAGGTGGCTTCTTGTGTTCCTTCATTTTGACAGACACAAACTATGTTAACAGAAAAGCTGAACATGCTTGCGTGGCAATATTTGGATACATGTCTCATAGCTGCATGTGTTGTCAGATCTATGTGTGGTATAGTATCACAACATTTGATTGTCCTGTCTTAATGAAAGGTACCCTGCTGTCAGCCAACTCGTTTCCACGTTGCATCACATAAAAGGTAGTTATGAGGCATCAGAGGGATGTGATGAGGAAGAAATGGTGGATGACAGGGGTAGAGAGTCCAAAGCAGAGAGGTTAAGACAAAGTGTGAGGGTACAGAGGAGATTGACAAGGACGGATACAGTACATTGACAGAGAGAGAAAGCAACAGACAGAGCCTGAACATGAGCTGTCAACTCATGGCTTAACAGAACCCCCCCTTTGACTTCCTCACGAATCCCAATTTGTACCCCGATGGAACCTCCCCGAATCAGCAGAAAGGGAAAGTTGGGGAAGATGCAGGATAAAAGATATGCCCATCACCGTCCTCTTCTCCCCGGTTTTGTTGTTGCTTGCTGTTGTTTCCTCCTCGTCTTTTACGTGACGCGTCCCACCAATTAGTCTGGAGGATGCTCCTAATGGGCCGCTGCAGCAATGTTTCAGGCGAGGCTCTTTGCTCTTTGGTGTGCTGGAGTCAAGGGGTGCGAGTGAGACAGCGAGACAGGCGAGATGAGGGATAATGTGAGATAGATTGACAACCACAAGAAGGCATTAGGCAAATGGCATCATTAAAAAGTGCAGTTACCTGCGCCAGGCTTCATGTGGCGTCAGATGAGAGGGAGAAAGAGAGGAAACACATCGGGGCTTGCGCCTCCAGCTTTGCTGCTCTGGAAATTTTGATCTTCTTGCTCTTCTTCTCCTGTTTTAATATCCACCATCACTTGGCTTTCAGACAGAGACCAAAGGAGAGGTGTTGCGTTAGGGGCGTCCCTCTTTGATGCTGTTCGCGCGCGCGTGTGTGTGTGTGTGTGTGTGTGTGTGTGTGTGCGCGTGTGTGTGTGTGTGTGTGTGTGTGTGTGTGTGTGTGTGTGTGTGTGTGTGTGCTGTAGCGAAATGCAGAGATCCTAATGAAAGAGATTTAACATTTTAAACAAACAGCTAAAGGTGTTACAAAGAGATGTAAAGCTTTAGAGGCTCATGTTAGACGAGGAAACAAACAACCATAACTTTTGACAGAAGATTTGTAATTATGATAAAGGTTATCAGTTTTTTACTATTACCTTATGACTGTGTCCGGGCACGGATTAATTTCATTTGTTTATTCATGAAACTGTGGACTGATTGCCACAAGGCTTCCAACAATACAATCAAAGACAACCGCGCCTGTGTATATCTTCTGCCTTTGACACTGTATATGTGTGTGTGTGTGTGTGTTTGTGTGTGTGTGTGTGTGTGTTTGTGTGTGTGTGTGTGTGTGTGTGTGTGTGTGTGTGTGTGTGCATGTGTACGTGTACGTGTTCTTTACACATATGACCGTCCTCTGCTGGTGCTCTTTGTAAATGGCAGCACAGGCAGCCAAGGAGAAAAGGGAATGTGAAATCATTTGACTGCAGAGATTCCTGCTGGGGTGCCTCTGGCAGCCAGTAACACACACACACGCAAACACACACACACACACACACACACACACACACACACACACACACACACACACACACACACACACACACACACACACACACTGTATTTCATGTTCAGACCACTGTGTTATTGAAATATTATCTCTTTAACACAGTTTTCTTTACTGGTCCACAATATACAGTGTAGTAGCAGCTGGTGTAGAAACTCCATATCTTGCATAAAAAGGCCCGCCGCAACAGGAACGACTGCACCTTATCGTTTTCTCAATTCCTGTACAGCAGAAAATACCTATTACAGTGTCTTAGTAATGTAGTTCAACCTGTTGTTGGCTGGTTGTTAGCAGTATAACATTTTGATTGAGGTACTCAGTAGGCCATCTTAGACCATGGTGGATACTTACAACTCAAACCCTTACTGTTAGCACAGGTGGACTGGGAATCATGGCTGTGTCGCAACCAAAAAATCCCCCTGCCACCTGAAAAGGACCCCCATACACCACCATTGTAAGAGAGACATCTGTAAAACTGTTCACGAGACACCTCGAACTGTAAACAAGGTTGTATATGACTCTTTCTCATATGAATTATTAATTCATGGAGTTTTCTATATATATCTATCACATGGATTGGCACATAACCTGCAACACTTATGACATTCCCATCAGCCTCAGTTGTACTATGTGTGTGTGGGGCTAATTAACAAATGTTAGCATGCTAACATATTGAACTTGGATCGTGATAGTGGTAAACATTACCCGCTTAGCATCAGCATGTTAGGAATGCCATTATGAGCATGTTACCAGCTGATGTTAGCATTTAGCTCAAAGCAATACTGCCTAAAAGTGGGAGCGTACCTATGTTCCCCGGGTCCTATGTTCCCCGCTTTGTATGTTACCAGGAAACAGAGGACCATTTTTTTTAAAAAAAGGTCAGATGTTCCTAGTTTTTCACAGAAAGGGCCCTTTGTTTAACGGTCTGTTATTCATTCCACAATCAGTGCCGAATTCCCGGGTAAATAGGCCTATGGAGACCCTAACACTACCCCCTAACCCTGACTCTAATCCTGACCCTAATCCTAACCTCTAGCCCTAACAAAGTGCTGAATTATATCCGCGAAGGCAGAGGCTAATGGACCCGGGGAAAATAGGGATAACCCCCTATAAGTACAGCCTCACAGAGCCATGAACTGAAATGTTGGACGGAAAGTAATCAAATTGTAGTCCTTAACAGTTATTTGCTTGTTATAGCAAGATTGCTCATTTAAATGTACACATTACATAGGTGTAAAAAATATCCGTATTGATGTTGCATGTGCGCAAGTCCCTATGCTTGTGCATGTGCGTATATGTGTCACTTTCAAAGGTCTACACCTGCAGATGAAACAGTTTTCTCATTCCAAAGACAAATTGGATTCTGGCACTAAGCGTAGTCCAGGACGGGAAAAATGTTCCCCTCATGATTGTCATAGACCGACAACTTGCTTGTTCCCGAGTGCAATAGACCAATGAATGAATAATGAAATAAATAAAATCAATGCCTCGCACATGTTTCAAATCCATAAACCTATTCTAATCGGCTCGGCAGAGAAATAGAAAGCAGTTGAGGCCTCAGTTTCTCAGCGTTCCACCATTATGTAAATTGAAGCCAATCAAACTGCCGCCACGGAGAAGCTTTGTAATAGAGCGTTGATTAGCTAGGCGGCTTTGAATCAGCCATAAAAAGAGTCATATAAATGGGTAAATTCAGCCTGGCATAATTTAGCCCAGTGAACTTAATTTGACTCTGAAGTCACACTGTGTTATACATATGAACATTATGGTAACTATCGATGTTCACTGGAAATTCATCTTTAATCTTTGATGTTATTAATGGGCTTGATGCTAATTCAGCTTAACTTGAGACTTTGATATCAGTCTCTGGTGTGTCTGTAGAACCAAAACGTCCCCTTGACAATTTTGGGTATAATCCATGAGCAGTGAGCGCTGACGCCCATAAATAATCACATACGAGGTGTATGTGGGGAACGTTTAGGATTTGTGACCATATTATCGCATTGACACTCTTAATAACCAATTACAATCAACATGCCACCAGTCCAAAATATGTTAGTAACTAATTTAGTACCTATACTTTTCTTGCTTTCACCACTTCCACCCCTTGCGAACCATAATCTGCTATACAGCCTCTCTCTCTTTTCTCTGCCCTTGTTTGTTTTTAACATCCCTTTCAGAGTCAAAGATAGGTCTGGCCTGTTTGTGTGTCCTTGTGTGTCCCTCCGTCTCTGCCAAAGACATGTCCATGATTAGAAATAGGTGAGTGAGCACTTCCTCTAGTTGTGTCCCCTCTGACTTGCTGTTGTCCTATTTAGTATTGTTAGCCGACAATCTCACTCTGGCGTTTCCCCTTGGTGACATTAAACTGCTGTTTCTGCCGACCTTGTTGCACAGTGAGCCTGGTTGCAGTTTATAGTTTGGTCTTCTGTGGGCGAGGCACTCTGTGTTTGTGTGTCTGCGTAGGAGAGGCATTGAGGTCACTGTATGTTGGTGCTTGAGAGTATGCAATGCTGTGACAGTGAAATTGTTGCAATGGCACGAGTAGTACTGATGCAGCGAAGCATCACTCAAATTATCATCACTGACATGCAATTAACATTTACTGATTATTAACCATGTTGTGAAAAATTGAGATTTCCATGTCTTTTTTAAATCATAAAGCAGGTTGAGGTACTATATAAATACCTGTGAAAGTTTCAAAACGCTGAATCCAGGGAGAAAAGCACACAGCCCTTATTCAAAAACTGTGCTTTTAAACAAAACATCAAGACCTCTGTACAGTTGTGATGTCACAACTATACTACAGTGCAGTTGTATAAGTAAAAAATGTAAATATGATGTGTTTTTTGAACATTAAAGCATGTAAACATGTTCTAGAAAAAAACCCAAATACAAGTATCAACGTGAAGATGGCAATAATATGGGACCTTACAACAATGACGTAATATCGATGTATGGATATTGTAAAAGCCAGAATTCTTGTAAAAACATGTTTTGCACACCTGAAATAAATGATCATTGAACGTAATCAGAGGTTTTACACAACTGTCCAACATAGACGTTCTAGTCCGATATAGGATTAGGGCATTAAGTACACCTCATGAAATGAAACTGAACTCCGGAGAACAAACCATGGCATGGTATAGGTCATTCCCATCGTGTAAATTCGTCAGTTAAAATTCTTCCAAGCACCAAAAATGACCTTGTATGACTTTTTTTATTTGACCAACTCCTAGTTTTCTTGCCCATGAATTACGGCAATCCTGGGAGTAGATAATTCCTCAACTGAGGTAGACTGGTAGGTAGGGCAGTGACAGTGCATATCTATTTTAGTGAGTCCTTGCCTCTATTCACCTTGCATCTGGAGAGCTTTGTCTCATTGCCTATATAAAGCCACTTTGTGTAGCTTGTGCATATCTGCAGGCGGAACACCTTGCTGTACACATATCATTTGGTCTAGTGGCAGCAGACCCAGAAGACACACACACACACACACACACACACACACACACACAGATACATATTTGCCTCCTCTCTTTCATCTTTTATTCAAAAGTGCTGAGTAGGAATAAAAAAAAATGGACAATCCAGTCAAAGAGAGGGGAGGGTGAGGTGTGTGTGTGGGGGTGGTGCTGTAGACACATTTGCGTACTCGTCTTTTTTTCTCTCCTCTTTGCCGGCTGTCCGCAGGGGGCCTCTCTAATCATGTTTTTAGTAGTGTTTAGTAATGTTTCATTCATTAAGCATCAGCCGCCATGCGAGAGCCATCATCCATCCGCCAAAGTGGAGGTTATTATCGCCTTAAATCATCTCGCAGTGTACCTGTTTGGTTGGCTGTCACCGGCCGAGGCCAGCCAGGAGCCCCCGGGGGAGACTGCCACTCTCCCTCACTTATTCAATTCTTATTCTTCCATATTACTCTTCCCTCTTGTTGCATATATTTCTTCATTTCTTCCCCTCTTACTTTCCTAATCACATGTTATAACTGCAATAATAGCTCGTTATGCTTTTCTAACTGGACTTTTGCTGTACTTAGATACAGAGTGCAGGTTGGTTTAAAAATGTTTTTACTGATCATACACAATAAAATCACAAAAACTAGTTTTAATAATGCCACATACGTACAATCTCCTCCATTAAAGGACTTTCTGATAGGCCTTTCTTTATGTAGACCATTTCCTGTCTAAGCATCAGGTCGACAATTGTCCTTGCAGCGCCACTGTGCTTTGTCTCGGAATCTGCCCTCTAGCAGTCACACACACACACACACACACCCACACACACACACACACACACACACACACACACACACACACACACACACACACACACACACACACACACACACACACACACACACACACACACACACACACTTTCTCTCCATCTACATTCGGTTCTCTCATCCCCCCTTCTCTTTCTTTCTTATATTCATTTCGGCCTCCCTCTCCCTCTTTCTCTCCCCGCAATCCTTCATTTTTGCTGCGCAGCACAGCAATTATCGCCCCACCTCGCTTTGCGGTGACCTCTGAGATGAGTGAGTAAGTGAGATTACCTGTACAGTACTTGTGGCGAGAAGCATGCTGTGAGACATTTTGTCTGTGTGTGTGTGTGTGTGTGTGTGTGTCTGTGTGTGTGTGTGTGTGCAAGATACAGTAGCTACAGTCGTCTTTAGCCGCAGGGCAGGTGAGCCCCTACAGTGTCTGTATGGCTGGCTGCTTACAGTATGTAACAGTGATTTGCAGCCTGACATACAAATGCAGTGCTTATCATCGGAGGCCTAAATGAATGGACTGGAGTGAACGAGAAAACAAAAAGTGACAAAGTAGAATAGAAGAGTCTCTTGTGCTCACTTGCCTCAGACAGCTCATCACATAACATGATCTGGATCCACTCATGCACATTTAAATGGCTCAAGTCTCGTACAATGTTATTCAAACTGAGGATATTCCCAAAAGTTGGCATTTCATACCGGCCCCATGAATACGATACAAATGATATACCCTACAGAGCAAGAAATCTATACATTTTACAGTACGTATCAAAAGTCTCTCTTTGCACCCTAATTTGAGAGCCCATGCCTGTGTTTGGGCGGTTGTTGGTTCCCCACTTTCATTACAATATGCGTCTCATTAGGTGTTCGTTGCTCAGCACCACCTCCGGGTGGAACTTACACTAATGAGGACACTACATCTAACGAACATCCCCCTCCCTCTGTCCTTAATTACCGCGCCGTGCCTCTCCCCGAGCCAGCACGGCAACCAGTGCAGCAAAAAAAAAAAAAACCCAGCTGAAACACAAGCGCCACAAACCTCCTTGTCCCCCAAGAGCCGAAATAGAAGACACATGTCCATGTCCACTATGCTGCTGCACCATGTTTGAAGTGTGTAGCAGCGAGGCTGTGTGTGCATGTCTTTGTGCAGAGAGGCGGGTGTTTGTTCATTACACGGTGAGATGTGCTATTATTTGATATTAGTTGAAACAAGCTGTAGGCTCCTGGGTAGATTGGTCATTAAACATGTAGTTACAAGTCCATGTGTGTCACACGGTGCGTCAGTGGATAATAGCTTAACAAGGAATATAATGACTGATACTCTCGTTATTAACATACTGTTGTAACTATTATAGAAGTGCCGGGTTTAACTGTACAGTAAATAAAGTTGAATATCTCTACTTTGTTTTGTTTTTCTACTCATAGTTGGCTTTCGGAAAGTGAAACGTAGAGCTGTAACCAATTAGAGAGACATGAGTTTTTCTATTATGATGTTACAATTATCTTTTGGGTTAATGACAATAAATTATGTAATGTGCTCTGCTAACATGCCTTAAAATGGGTAAAACAAGCTGATGTATAATGGGATGCCTGCAGACAGAAGCTCATCATCCGGAGCTTCTGCTTCATGTTTAATTTGAGAATGAATCCACTGTAAAATAAATGCACACTGGCACTTATATGACAGTGAAGGGGGTAGATTCAGAACAATATCACCGGGCTTAATAATACCTTCAGTGGAGACATGATGGATCTGTCGGTTTTCACTTTTAACTCAATTTTCAGAGCTTTGTTTTATGAAAATCAAAGCAGAACACGTGCCTGTTCAGGCATTCGTATACAGTATATACCTATGAAAAATAGCCCACTGTAGTTTGTACCTAATACGGAGCAAAGAAGTAAGCCAGGTGACGTAGTGTAAGAGCGCCAAAAAAAATGGCGAAAGGAGAAGAGTCAGGGTAGTGGAGGGTCCCAAAACACAGGACCATTGTTTGTGTCCAAGAAGTACTAAGCATCACAACCTTTTTTCTAAACTGAACCGTCACCTTTTGTTGCCCAAACTGAAAGAGATACTTTACCCATTTCAATCCAGGTCCTTGTCATGGCTTGTGTTCAGATGAATATTATCTGTATAATATTGTTGTTGTTAAATACGGTATGTTGATTTATATAGCTGGAGTTTGAAACAAAAAAAAGTAAAGTATTTCTGATCCTGATTCCCTGGTTCTGATTCTGAATGGTGCTTGGTCCCTCTGTGGCGAAAGTCTCCACGGAATGGAGCATCAGAGATTTGCTCAAACGCAGACCTGGATCGAAATAGGTCAAGTATCTCTTTAACCGTCACCTTTTGTTGCCTGAACTTAACCGTCATGCTCGCCATTTCACAGTGTTAAATAGAATGTCACATTGTGTCAAGATATCAAACCGATTGTTTTGCATACGTTTTTTGAGATATAATACAAAACTGCCGATGAGAAATTGGCCTGTTACCTATATGTTACACAATATGCACATTTTACACTTTTGACTTTTCCTTTCAAATCGATGCAGTAATTACAATTCATGCCTTTTTATTCGATGAAGTGCGTTCAGCTGCTGAGCCCTTGAAAGGATGAGTGGAGCAAATCCTCAGTAATGGGCATAAATTATGAACAGAAGATGTTGACCGGCCCAAATAAGACGGCCTAATTGGTCATTTTGAACTTCTGAAGACTTCCAGTACCATTCCATGCGGACATGCTTCCGGTCCTACATTTCCCATGAGTACCCGAGGTTATTGTGTGCAGATTCATATCAATTTCTCAAAGATTGACCCATAGTTGTGGCTGCTGGCTTCTCCTCCCTCTCAGGCTTAGCGAGGATGTGAGGCCACTAATTAGGGCAGAGAGGAGATCCAAGTATGCCTAAAACTTTTGGACCCATTTTCATTTTCCTCTTTCTCTTCTTGCTCTCTGGGGATGTTCTCTCATGGTTGAATTAAGCTAGGCCGAGTTCAGCCGGCCATGTACCGTTAAATCCTTCCTGTGTCTTCATATCCCCCTCCGTTTATTCATTTGGTTTGTGGGCAAAGACTGGCATAGGTTATTAAAGCATCCTCCTATTCCTCCTTCCATCCTTCCGTCCTTGACTTTACTCTTCTCTCACTGCTATCTGCTTCTACTCCCTCTTTTTTGCCATGTCTCTGGTACCAAGGGCGCCCAAAGCTTATAATAAAAGGCATAGGATTTTAAATTAGAAATTAATTTGGATAATTTGTCTCCGACGAGCGCCCTCCTCCTGCCGTTCCTGCCAGAAATATGTTAATATATCATATTAAGTAATTTCTGCATGGGCCCAGATACACATGCTTATGAAGTGAGAGAGGGAGAGTGAGTGTATGTTTGAAAGAGAGAGAGAGCACTCATCAAGGTTGGATCTCTAATTAGTAAGGTTGGCTCTTTGGGCATGCTCAGTGCAGACTCTGCTAGCACCCTGCTAGCACCTTAGCACTGCCACCACTTAGAGCACCTTGGAACCAGAGATGACAAGCTTCATATAGAAGAGGATGGTAGGAGGGGAGGGGGAGGTAAGGGCACCACAGAGAGATTGAGAGTGGGAGGAGTAGAGCGCAACAACTGAGTAGAAAAAGGAGGAAAGTGAGGAGGCAAAATCGCTGAAGTGGGGATTAGGGAGCAGCATAAAATAGTTTGGGTGCAGATGCCTGCCTCAATAAGCAGAACAGTCACTTTTCAGTGTCACGCATGAAATGAGTTGGGCGTTTTTGTTTCACAGAGTAACTTCACACCTGCTGGATATCTTGTTTCCTTGCTGCAGTGATGTACAAGTGCACTCCAGGGTGTGGTCAGTACACCGTGACATCACTGTTGGGTTACACAAGCCTGAATCTTTCAACCAGAGAGCAGCATCAAGCTGCTTTTCAAATGGGTGTCAAGTTACTCTTTAGGTGGGCAATACCACAACATTTGGTTTCAATGTGATACCAAGTAATATTAGGGCCAATAATGACACATGCGTATTATTATATTAAAAGTAGAAAATGTAGGTGAGAGAGCATTGTGTCATGATTTATGAGATGACTGCATCATTAATAGGCTACTTCTGAATACATTTTACTATTAGGGCTGTCCCCTCTCCCTCTCTCTCTCTCTCTCTCTCTCTCTCTCTCTCTCTCTCTCTCTCTCTCCCTCTGACTGTCCCCTCACTTCCCTGAAAGGCTGCAAACAGAAAACATTTCTAGAAGTGTGAATGCTGGGCAAAAGACCCCCGTAACATTCCTACATCACATTGCAATTCAAGTAGAAAACTAGACTTCTGCGCCTCCTCTTCGCTCTGTTTTCAGACTTCAGAAAATCTAGCCCATGACAGGAGACATTGGCCAATCAGAGGTCATGTCAGAGAGAGAGTGTTCCTATTGGCTAAGGACAGAGAGGGGACAAGGACAGCTGCGAAAAGTGGTCTCACTCTACTTCAAATTCATTACTTATTTTTAATTTTTTTACCTACTGCAGCTTTAAGTTGATGTTGTGAACCTACAGGCAAGACGGCCAATACATTTTAACTACCCTGAGGGAAATATCTGTCTATTTAGCTGCTAAATGCTCCACTATGCCTTACAGTTACAGTCACTAACTTTGTCTGTCTGCCATTTGGGGCTGGGAAGGTTATGTGCAGCCAGTTTATAAATTGAAAACCTGCATGCTGTAGCCAAAAATGACACTATATGAGCAATGAGAGTGAACCAAAACAGTAGAGCTGCAAGCGAGAAAACGTAACGTAACAATCAGCTGAAAGGCCCTACAAAGCTCCAAAAAGCTGCAGGTAAGTCCAGAGAATTTTATTCCGTTTCTTCTTATGAGCAAGCCCTTTAGTATGTGATCCATTGTTAATATAAAACTTTTACCAGCCACAAGTGTTCTGTGTGCTCAGGATAATAAAAAATAAAAAGACGAATCTGTCACCGACACTGTTCAACCTGGCCACTTAATCAGCGTAGCTTGTGTGTGGGAGTATTTACGTCGCTTTGTTACCTCGGCTATGTGTCTTGTCTTATTAAATAGACCTGTGCTGGTCCAGCATGTGTGTGCATTTCATCCACAAAGGTATACAAGCGTATTCCCACGCTCTGATGAACTGAATCATTCCTCCACTATATGCAGAGAGAGAGAGAGAGGAGAAAAGATGGACATAATACGCTTATATTGCTGCACATGCTGGGAATTGAATGGGGAGAGAAATGTCATGGCAGCCATGGGGGTGGAGTGTGCTGAGTGGAAACGGTGTGTGTGTGTGTGCACACGTGTAAGTGACTACAACCTGAGATCAACTTCACATTAAGAAGTGCCCTGTGGGTAGTTTAACAATGAGAGAATGGGGCCGGCTGGGAAGAAATATGCATCGCAATGAGACAGAGAAAGTGCTGAAGTGATAGACGCGCATATCATGCTGTGTGTTTTGACCAAACACTGTTTAATCTGTTATGGATTTTCTCGCCCTCTCTCTGTCTGTCTCTCTCTATCTCTCCCCCCGCATGCTTGACACTCTTTATGTGACTCTCCTCAGGTCGAGAGACTTTCCATGCCTCGTGGCCCGTGATTAAACAGTGTGTCATGATTCAAAGTCAAATCTACCTCCGCCGTGCAGCGGGAAGCTGTCATCTTGCATGTTTTAGGAATCAAATTAGTTTTCAAGAGTCTACTGTATAGGAGTGTGCCCCCCCCCCCTCCCCCAGCCACCGCTAGACCCCTCCTCCTCCTCACTCGCCACCAAATCTTTGCAGTTAGTCAAATGTTTTCAAGAGGCACCCAGAGGACTCTAGTTGAAGGGTGAGCAGCATAGCATTCCCAATTACAAATTTTCTTTGAATCCTCAATTGTGGATAGACAAACTGCAGTTAAAAGGGACTCCAACAAGCGTCTTTTGCATTATTAACAACCATGATGTAACAACAAAACAACTTTGGGGGGGTAGGCAGACAATTAGGCAACCATGGCTCATCATGAAAAAAACACACACACAAAAAACAGTGCAGATAATGCATTTCACAAATGTTTAATTAGACCGTATTAATCAAAGGCTTTCCTCTTCCCTTTCTCTTCCTTTTCTATCTTTTCCTCTCCCCGTTTCTCTCTCTCTTCCCTCTTTCTTTTTGTGATAGATCTGCAGCGTGACCCCCAGTTAATTGAAACCCAGGAGACTCTTCTTGCATAAAATCAGATTTATCTATCCATAAAAGGATTTCGTTAAAAATAGTCCAAATCCAGTGGCTCACAACTAGAAGCCTGCAGCTACCGAGGCGAGCCTGGCTCCAACCCCTTTCGCCCTCTCTCAGTCGCCACGGTGAAACAAGTGCTGCCTACTGCTAACTAGCTGGGGACCCATTAATTAATTGCAGGAAAACACAGACATTATGTCTGTGGGGCACATTTTTTTTCTCAACCAAAAGAAAGAAATGACTGTGTGTGTGTGTGTGTGTGTGTGTGTGTGTGTGTGTGTCTGTGTGTCTGTGTGTGTCTGTGTATGTGTGTGTGTTGTCTCTCATCCACAGCTCTTCTGAACTGTCTCGAATGTCCCCCAGACTATAATAAGTGGAAAGTAATGATGGGCCATAGTGATAATGAAAACCATGCATCAAACAAAACACTAATTCTATGGGACAGGTCAAATGAATAGCAGGCAGAGTGGCAGAGAGACGGTCCAGTGTTGCTGTTCTACCAAGGATAAGTAAGTGGTCTGTCACTGGTAAACAGAAATCATTCGCAGGCAAATATTTAAAGTTTTAGTAAAGATGATGATCTCTGCCACTGAGAGGGAAGCAGTTATTTGTCTTATTTGTTTGTATTGAAATTGAAGAAACACTCAGAAAGAACAGTGAGAAGTTCAGCAGCTATAATGTTTTTTAAAGTAAAATATTTATTGGTTGTAGCTCCTGCTCGCTAATTGCCGCCGAGGTGGTCGTTTGGGACTGAGGTGGCCTGTGTCCAAATACCTCTGGATTTATGGCACCATGGTCTCCCCCTCTTCCTGCCTCACGGTTGAAAGAGGTGCCTTTGTTTGGACCTGCGCCAGCAATATTGGTGCTGCCACGCCCTCTTTAGTTATTTGGGAAGCAGGGGAGGGGTCAGAAGCTGGGTACCTAATTAAAGCGGACTGGGATTTGCAGTGAATGCATAGGAGAAGCAGGGATGTCCTGCCTGGGGGGGACTATTATTGATGCAACACCCTGAGGACATGAGTCACATATGGGCTTTTCTATCTGTAGGCTTTCCTTTTTAATTCACTATCATTAAGCATAAAGTGCCACATTGCTCCCATGCAACCACTGACATTGTGGGAACAACATTACAGCCACGACGTGCATGCATTTGCCGTTGATTCGTGTGTGTGTTTGTGTGTGTGTGTGTGTGTGTGTGTGTGTATGTGCGCATTTATGCATTTATTCGCACATGTGTGTGTGTGTGTGTGCCTTGTTTGGCTCTGAAGTGATACATGATGCGGCTGTGTTGTCTCTCCAATCAGTGCCCCCCACCCCCCTCCTCTTCCCTTCTACGGAAAATTAATAGGCGGCTGCCACTGATGCGTTAAATTGCTTTGCGTTGGGCACTGACAGACAACTGGATTATTTATTCTTTATATTCTCCACATTGGTACAACTGCCTTCTGCTTTGCTATTGTTTTTAAATGAGATCTTGTTTCCCAGTGTAGCGTTAAGAAATACTGTATATGTAATTGTCCTAAAGGGTCACATGGTTGGAGGTTTGCTATTCTATTTTGTGATGTTTGATCAGAAATTCATTTTGCCTATTTTATGAATACTACCTTTGAGTAAAATGAATAAAAAATGATCATGCAAAAATGTAACATAAAGGGCCAGATTTTGCTTCTTGTTTAACATACAACTGGTAGAAAGGTTTCATAAAAGGATAAAAATTATCATATCTGGGTTTTTTTGGTCTGCCAAGTGTGAATTTATTGGCTGTATATTTAGGTGCTTCTTCTCAGTATCAGTCATATTCATATAGGAACTGTGAGCACCGACTGGCCCAAGGCATACCCAGACCTAACAACCTTCGGATTAAAAGTGAAGAATTCATCAAAAGGCACCACAAGTTCAGTTCAGAGTGGTCAACAACTCTCTCAGTGCACATACCAGTGCTCGACATGATGTTTGATGCATGTGATACCAAAGATAAAGATGACCACTGTAACATATGCCATGAAATATCTGGCCTTCCAAACTGCCCTGCAACATTTCCCAAGGAGATCAATAAGCTATCATGTTGTTAGTTATTGTTAAGCCTTGACTACTACTGTACCATTAATCCTAAACTCATACAAAATGCTGATTGGTTTAAAAAAAAATGTTAGAAACAGCATCTTATGTGATAATAGACTCCTTGTATAACGTATATTCTAGCGGGGAAAAGATTAGTTGATTGAGTATGTTGATAATTTATTCGTTGTTGATGCCAAAATCAAAGTATCTCAGTGTGGTTGGTGTTGAATATCTTTGGGTTTTGGACCTGACCAGAAAAAACAAGCATTTGAGACAGTCGCCTGGGGCTTTGGTAAATTGTGATGTCATATTTTACTCATTGACATTTTTGGGGGATCAATAGGATCAATAAAAGAAGAATCAGAATCTTTGATAATAAAAATGATCTTTAGTTGCAGCCCTAACATAGAATCTCTATGATGAACTAATGCTGTGCTCTATATGCTAATTCCATCTCTGGCCAAATGTGACTTTTACATTACATAGTATTTTGATATTAATGGTGTCATATGATGCTTATTTGCAGGTTCAAAATTGTAAATTTGGTTTCTACTAGAACATGTTGACATGCTTTAATGTAAAAGAGAACACATTATTTTTCTCATAGTGTCAGTCTAAGAACGCTTCGTTTGAGTGCTTGTCTCTTTAAATCCCCCTCCTAGAAAAGCCAAATGTGGTCTGGTTGGTCAGTGTTTCCTGGTCTTCTTCATCTGCACCATCATTGCAGTTGGGAAATGACTGCAACAGCACTGTGGCAGCACTTTCTACCTGTATATAGTATAGTTGTTACATCACAATCGTATGGAAGTCCTGGCGGCTCAAGTGTGCATTTCTCAGTGGATTGAGCATTTTGATACTTTAACATTATTCATATAGCAGCCTAACCTGATTTATAATAGTACATAATAGAAGATATGGAAATCTAACTTTTTACAATAAGTTTTCACAATAATTAAAAGTGCAATCATACAGTATTTCTCTCCTTGTATAAAAATGTATATAACATGGCTAAAACATACTTTGTTTTTGGTGATAGAATATGATTTTCATCATTTCATTTTTACATTTAACATGCCAGCTACTTATACATCAGCTGACATAAAATTTCTTTTATCTTTTTAGTCTTATTTCTCAGTACCCATGAGGATCTGCTTCTCTCCTAACTCTCTTCCTACCATGTAGTGAAGCTGTTTCCCTTTGCAGTGGAGGCCACCCCCCACCCACCCCCATCCCACCCCACCGGACCACTGTCAATGGAAATCTCCTTCAAACCCCTGCTGCTGCCTGGCCTGGCATCGCCTCACGCTGCCTCCGCACATATGCATGTCATGTGGTGTCAGCGCCAAGGTGTACTCTGACGTTATGGGGCCTGATGGTAGCATATTCCCTGCTGATAGCGATGATTGCTACGCTCAGGTATAGCTCTGAGTTTGTGTGTGTGTGTGCGCCCTCTGAGCCCGCCCTTCATGTTACGGGTCTATGCCCGAGCTGACTGGTTAGCCCCCTGCACCTATGTGAGTCCGCACTGAGGATTCACCATGGCAGCTGCAGCTTCATGAGGCTGCCGACCCTCCTCCCCTGTTCTCTATGCTCTATTTCACCTGGTTCTCTATCCTCTTGCCCCCGTTTCTTACCCTTCTTCCACTAACCCTTCCATTTTTCCATGCGGCTGAGCTTGGAATAGAAGGAGTTGACACTGTGGCTGGTGCACAGTCTTTTTTGCATCCCCTGGTTCAATCTAAATTAATACGTTGTTGGGAGGGATGCAAAATGGGATCTCGCACTATCAGGAATGTATGTGTTATGGCTCCACTTTCTGTTACTGCCAAGACCACAGCAGGCAACATCAACTTGGCTTGTCTAAGTTCCCAAAAGAATTGACAAAATAAGACACAAGACAAGATATAGAGACCATCAGTGAAGAAACATGGGACCCACAAAACTTATTCAGATAAGGCCTTGGATGAGTTTTTTCACTTGTATTAAAAACAGAACAGAGTTATATTCAAGTTAGCTGTGATTTAATATGACATTTAGTAGATTTTCCTCTAGCACACAGCGCACACCAGGCAGCACCCATGGGAATCTCCTCTCCTGGTACACAGTTAACATTCCGCATTTGTCCGGCACTCTGTAATTTATTGGATCTCATCCGTCCAGGCTTTGATTTATATATTGATTTGAAAAATAAATAAAAGTGATAGGAACCTACATTGGGGTGTAATGATGGACTGTGTCGACATGCAGGAGTAGGGATATGAAACATTGGGAGGAAATTAGATATTATGCCCCCAAGACAACTGCAGCCAGCAGCACATTCATTATTGGCTGGATATTTATTATTAAGAATTTCTCTTCATGAGTGACTGCTGCAGAATATTTCAGCCCTGCTCGAGCTACCAAAATACTGTGTGTGCGTCTGTACAGTAGCTACACGTGTTTGTATGCGCGCCCGCAAATGTTTGCTGCCATGTTTTCAGAGGATGCTGACAAGCTGAATGCAAGAAGATTTGGTTTGTCATGTGTTAGAGGAAGAAGTTCACACGGGCCACACACACACACCACTGTACAAGCTCCTCAGGTAAAACTGAAAAATACATGCACTACATGTAGAAAAAAAAAGAAAAAAAAAGCCCTGATCTTGGTTATACAATCACACCGCCCAACTCCATATTTCAACCTGCCAGGAGCACATTCATGGAAACAGTGGGGAACAAAAACACTAGAACACACAGGGCAGCTTTTAAAAACTAGACTAAAACTCCTTGCCAGGACTTCCACCACCGCTCTGCACCAGTTTTAATCACAGCACAGTGAATTTTAAACAGCAGTATAGAAAAGGGCCGCTGTCCAAGCCTCCAGAATTTTTATTTCATTTTTCCCCCTCCCACCTCTCCGCTCTAATCCACTTCAATTATGTTTCCTCCCATTTCTCCTGATCACTTTACAGCTCAGCAGCACCTGTGCTAATTGTGGTGGCGATGATCGCTGATATGTTTCGCATCCGTAAAGGAGTTTGAGATGGGGACGACAGATAAACATCTAGCCCCGGGGCTTTTGGAAACCGTGGCTCAGCCTAGCAGATGGCCATCATATTATATGAGAAGAGCTTCTCACAGAGGCTGGGGTACGGTGGGTGATGTGTAATGAGTCTGAGGTAGGAGGAGGAGGAGGAGGAGGACGAAGAGGTGGGGTGGGGGGTGCATATGTGAAGAGAGAAAGAAGGAAGGACAGGAGGAGAGACGAGATGAAGGAAGGAAATTAAGGAAAGAAAAGAAGGGATAGAAATAATGAAATGAAGTATAAATGGACAGAGAAAGAAGGGATAAAATTACAATGAGGAGGAAAAGAAAGGAGACATCCCGATTGTACTTGCAATATCTTTAATAAGCTAGTTCTTAAATGGTTCAAAATGTACCCGTATTTGCTATAGTATATAGTCCGCTTTAATTTGCTATATTGATGAAAGTTAGCTGAGATATTTATACCGATCATGTCTTGGCAAATGCTACTGCTAGCAGCTGGTTAGCTTAGCTTAGCATGAAGACTGGAAGCAGCTGGCTATGCTCGGTTCGAAAGTAATAAAATCTGCCTAACAGCACCTCTTAAGCACACTAAATAAAACGTTTTTCTTCATTTATTTAAATCGTACAAATACACGTGTAAAAACGTGTAAAATAATTGAACATATCCTCCTGTAAAACCATGGGAGCGTACCTCTATTCCCCGGATCCTATGTTCCCCGCTTTGTTTGTGACCGGGGAGCATAGGACCCAGGGAACGTAGGGATGACCCCAAAACGATAACTTAGCTAAAATAGGCTACTTGAGGCAGGGCACAGCAGCTTGCCAAGCTTGTCACTGTGCCCAGCTACTAGTCACCAAGAAATAGAATAAAGTGATCCCTGTAAAACCACAGCTTTGGTTATACTTTGGCGACAAAACATGTTAATTTTTTATTTATTCTAATGTGCTGGTAGGCTGATTTTTTAACCTTTTGTACAGAACCAGACAAGCAGTTTCTCTGTATTGCTACTGGCTGTATAGCTTCATATTTATCCTACCCACATGAATTAAAAATTAAAATGTAAGTGCATATATTTTCCAAAAAGTTTCTCAAAAACATAAAGATATTAAAAATGTTCTCATGTATTTCAGAAAAATATAAGAAGTGGATCTCAACTCATTCAAATGGTGAAAACTGCATTTGACAATACAACTGACTACAATCAGGCTTCACATTAATGTATATGGTCTCTATATTTGTTTATGTGTGCACATCCTATTTAGCCAAGGACGACAGGGACTGTGTGTGTGTGTGTGTGTGCATGTGAGGGAGAGAGCAGGTGTGTGCGTACATGTCTCTGTGAGAGCGAGTGTGTATCCCTCACCTAGCCACCTTGCTGCCCCCACTGAACCGATTGCACCCATAATGAATGGGCTGCCAGCCCTCCCTGCTGTGGCTAGCCGAGGTCGGGCCACATATTATATAGCAACCTATCTGAAGTGGACCGCATATTATATAGCAGCCTATTTGCTGGGATGATGAGCTCCGGACACCTCCCATTATTTATTAGGAAGGGCTGCAGCTGTGTGAAAGCAGAGGTTGGATGGCCTAGGTTACCAGGTGTGTATGTGTGTGTGATGGAAGAGTGGGGGTCGGACAATGAGGAGAAAGGGAGAGAAAGGTTCAAATGCAGACAAAAGAGTAGACCAACTACCACAGATGAAAGCCAACACATTTTGTTACATCAAACAGGACATCCCTTCATCTTACAAGGATTCCTAATGTTTTACTAAAAACACCTAAAGTCACATGTGATTTTTTAAAAAGTGTTTGTCTAAAACAATTTTAAAAAAACAGCTGACTTCAGTGGATGGTGGCTTTGAAAAATGGCCCAAATCGTCGATGTTCTAACAGGGGGTCAGCCTGCTTTGTTAGGTGTGTTCTCCTGGTGCTAAAAGACAAATGATGTACTTTGCCTTGGGTCAACTGGGCTTTCCCATCCCATAATGACCTTTCAGGGAGCTGGAAGGGAACAGCCGTCCCCATAGCGACGAAGCAGTAGTGCACGCCGCACATCAAAGGTGTATATAATGTCAAACTAATGTTTTAACACTGCAACATGACCTCTCAACCTCTAATGGACTGATTCCCTGTTCATCAATCATATGAAAACAGTAGTTAGCAAGGCACTGTGTGTCATAGCAGAAGGGCCTCTTGAAGAAAATGTTTCCCATTCCGTGCTTGGGTGAAACCTGCATCTGCAGCCAAACAAGACTGCATCCAAAAGTAATTTTCTGTTTTCAATTGAGTTACACACACCCAATATGTTCAACACCCTCTTTGCTTTGGAAGGAAAACTTAGCAGTTCTCAGTGTGTATGTGTGTGTATACTGCTGTCGTGCCAAAGCTTCCCTGGAGGAGAGAGGATCTCTGTCAGTTTGTCATCAGACACAAGCTGCCAGATTTTATGAAATACCAAATTACTAATTGGCCCAGCGTTAGGTTTCCCGCCTGGAAGTGAGACTGTAATATCTGGGCCTCTATTAGGATCACAGAGAGAGCCACACTCAGCTGCCTCCTGCCGAGCTGGCAAGTCGCTTTCATTTCACACCATGCTATGACAGTGACACTCATAACACACATAAAGCAATCATCAAGGACAAAAGACTTCTGAAACATTTCCACTTTATTGCTAGCTTTAAATATCTCCTTGATTAGGGCCTTTTTGGTTTTCAACCAATTAAACAAAGTGAGATTTTCAGTACATGAAATACGTGATATAACTTTTTATTGACCTCTGTGATAAAATGCTCTACTCACCTGTACAGTATAGCATGGTCAGCAGAGAGACCATCAGCGCTGGTTTCCTGCTCCGGGACACTTTGCCAGGAAGGACTCCGGGTCCAAGGTTGAAGGATAGTGTGTCTCATCACTTGTGTCAGCCCTGCAGCTTACAACTAAATTATCTCAGGACAAGAATTTAGCCTTATTTTGTGAATATGTAGACTCACAATAAAAGTTTTTTTTTTTAATGACATTGATATATAATACGCTAAAAAGTGAACAGGGCTGGACAAGCAGAGATCGTTTGGGCGATAATTATCTGGATTCTGTTTTTCATGAAAGGTTCCGTGTTGTAATAAGTGAGGTTTCCATGTCTTTTTTTTTTTATTGTAACCCAGGTGCTGTATAAATACTGAGAAAGTATCAAAATGTTCAATCCACACAGAAAAGCACACAGCCTGTATTCAGAAATGACCTTTAAACGAGTCGTCAGGACTTCCATACAGTTGTGACGTCATAACTAAACTACATATACTGTATATCGAAGGTGCCGCTACAGTCATTCCCCGGCTGCAATGACGGTGCAGAGATGACGATAGCTCAGATGTGGAAGACATGGAGACACTGACCAATCAGAGCAGATTGGGCTTTTTCAGGAGGGGGGCTTAAAGAGACAGGCGCTAAAACAGATCGTTTCAGACAGATATGGATTACAGGTTTATTCAGACAGACAGTATGAGAAAAATGATGTTCTTGAACATTAAAGCATGTAAACTATTCTTCTAAGAATCCAAGACAAATATGAACCTGAAAGCGAGCACATCTCACCTTTAAAACAACATAATTATACCGAAAACAAGGATTCAACCCGGCTGGTGTCTGTATCAAAGACAGCAAAAAAACAAATAACAAAACAATGCTATCACCTACTGTTACACAATAATGTAAGTTTTTCATTGGTAGAAATAACTATTAAAAATCCTCAACATGATATCCTTGAATGGCCCAACAGAGGAAACTGTAGTGTATTGCAGTAAAGCCAGATGTGAGCTTCATCACATCATCATTTAGAGCGAATGGAGACTTGCATTGATGTCAGTGACACAAACACTCAGGATCCAATGAATAGGACAGCCTCGGCGCAGTGAAGACTGCTGTTTATTTTCTGTCTAGCAGTACTATCTTTTTTTCAGGACTCCTAATCAAACATGCCCAGGGCCACTGGATGGATAAACACACACAGTTTGGCAACATTTCAACTCTTCTCTGAAGCGGTGCAAGGGGAGAGAAAAAGGGTTGGCTGACGACAAACACACACACACACACACAAAAAAACACTGGACTTTAAATGAAATGTCTTGAAGTTTGTTTTTAATGTAAAAAGAGTGGACCCCTTTCACCCAAACACATGGTTAGCAAATTATGGCAGTAGACATTTTTGATGTATTGATGTACACAGGAGCAAATATCTCCATATAACCTAAAATGTCACGACATGATCACAATTGTTTTTATGCATTAGGGCACAGTCAAATATAAATTATCAATAAACTATGAAAAAAAAACACTTTCATCAAGACAATGATTATGTAAAACAAAGTTTTCTTCCGTCTTTCTGGCACATGCGGAGGCAAATATGCCTTTTTTTTAATCAATACAGTATTTTTCATTTTAGGATGGGGGAAGAGGGGGCAGACATTCATTTCAGACATGACAAGTTAACATGTCGCTCACTACTCTTTCCTTCCAAATTTCACTCTTTTCCAACCACTCAAGGGTTTAAGTGTACAAGTCATTTCCAGTGCAAAACTGTGCGATTTGGTTAGCTAAGGCGCTGGCTTCCCTTTAGAAAAGTCCTCAGTGTTGGGAATGTTCCTGCGGGGGCTCTGAAGCATTGCCTTCAAAGAGTCCACTAGCATTGTTCTCCTTGTAAAAAAATAGTTACAGTTCCTTCAGTTTGCTGCTGAGAGTAGTTTAAGGCAGTTTTTACACCATTGGTGTACTATCCTTGGCTCAATGTTGGTGGAGATGAGGCTTGTAGCTCAGGCTCTTAGCTCGGGCACGTGCTTCAGCACCCTGAGACAGGTGGGCCAACTCTACATCTGAACAGACGAAGAGTCTGCCAGCGCAGGACTTCCGCTACGCCTGTGGGTGCCTCCTATACGTTTTGTGAGAGAAGTCTGACTTTCTTTCCTGTCAGCAGCCAGCTCCTGAGATCCTTGATGGAGGGAAGCTTCATTTTCTCCTTGTTTTTACTGTAAACATTCAAGAATATGCCAAAGAGCACCAAAAGGCCGCCCCAGATGTACCTGACACGGGAGAAACAGAAAGGTTAGATACTTTAAAGGGACAGCAGAAATTTAGATCGGAAAAAATTGCTTATTATGCAAATGTTATCATTAGATAAAAAGTGTGAAGTAGAGCAGAGTTCAACTAGACAGTGGTGGAAAGGCAGATAATACTGTACATATACTAAATAAAATCCTTTGTTTAAAAAGTATAAACTGCAACCATGAAAGGGACTGTGAGTCCATCGACGGTGAAGGGCACACACCAGCTGGAGGGAGAATGAAGTTGGCGCAAGATACACAAAGTTTTTTGTATCTTGCGTGTAGCGTAGTGTGTGTATGCATGTAGAAAGTTATGACAGAATAACAGAGCAGGAGAGGTAGAGTAGGAAAACGTGCCCTTTTCGAGAGCACAGAGGAGTTGAGGGTGAGCAAGATTGAAGGACACGGAGAGAGAGAGCAGTGGAGTAGTCAAGGTCTGAAAATGGACTGAGGACATGAAAACCAGGGGCAGGGGAGCCAAATCCAGTTTCATTAGTCAAAGGAGAGGCCAGTATAGACTTACTTTAGACTAGCAGAAAACCAGTCAAAGTCAAAAGGTGACCGTACTTACTGAAAAGTGAAAGGTTTCGCAAAGAACATGAAGGAAAGTATGATGGTCATGGCCTTTCTCCCTGTGGTCACTGCAAAGGAGTGAAAACACAAGAAACAAACATTTCAACAGATGTGCCTTTCTCACATGTTCAGAGAGACATCATTTCTGGTCTTTGTGTATTTTTAAAAACATCATGTAAAATATGACCAGTTTTCCTGTCTCAACTGAAATTACCAATAGATTACTTCAAGTCAAATTATCACTGAATGAATTCAGAAGATTTGACAAACTGGTGCTCTGACCTGTCACTGCAACCAGGGCACCAAAGAGCTTGATCAAGGCCAGCACGAAGGAGATGCCAAAATAACCCGTAAGAGAGAAGAAGAATGCATAACCGTACGTCTTCACTGGATGCTGGAAAGGAGGAGAGGACAAAAGATGATTTAACTAATTTGACACCGAAAACTGTGTCCTCTTGACGCTGCAATGACATTGGGACTTACAGTGAGCTAATAAAGTGCATCTTATGAGTACTGTATATACAGCCTCGGTTAAAAAGCAGGAGCCCATCACATTTCAGGAGGTTACACAGAAGCAAAAGACCAACTTTTATTATACTATATACTGTATAAGAACCAATAAATCTACATCTCTGAAAAAGAAGATTTCACTACGGCAACGTGTTTGCAATCTAAAGTTGAATTTACAGCAAATCAGTCTGTGGGCAGTCACAGTCTTGTAGTTTCCTGTATTGTGCTCGTTTTCAGGTTCATACTTGTGTTTGTATGCGTTAAGGGTCGAATATGTAGAATCTTCATTAAAAGCTATATTTAAAAAAAAATTCACTGAGATAAAGGAGATCCACGGCATTAGAGCGCACGCCGAAATGGCTACGTTTTTCCTTAATCCGTAAGCTAACGTTCATGTTTACTTAGCTCTAACGGTAACAGCTAACAGTAATTGTCAAACTCCTCTGCAATTCTGGTGTACCAACCTGGCAACCTGATTGGTGTAATTATTTTTTGTTGTTGCGACTATGATCTTGAGACACTAGATGGCGGTGTTCTTTCTCCATATTCAACCTTTAATGTTCAAAAACACAAAAATCTCTCTTTCTACAATATGGGACCTTTAAGATATACTCACTTCTGAGCAGAACGCAACTGCTGGTCCCAGTCCACCCACAGAGAGAAGGCCTGTCAGTATGTAGACAAAACCGATGGAGTACGAGTACAGCACCTGTCGACACAAGCCCGTGTGACATCAGTCAATGACATCACACAAACAATAATAACAATCATCACAATTCTCAAAGCCTAAAGATGAGACATTGTCTGAACAGATCTAGTTGATGATGCATAAACACTCTTAAGTTTGATAAACAGGGTACCATTTCAGAGTTGGAGCCATTATGGAGTTTCATGGCTTTCTCCTGCACGTTTCCAATGGCGGCGTCAGCACACAGTGCCAGGGAGATGAGGAGTACCCCTGTATGCCACACACGTACACATGAACACACAAAAATAAGAACACTGATATCTGAACACGAGCAAATATTATGTATATTAGCCGACGCTGTACAGAGATAAGGTAGTGGGGGTTGCACTTAGCAAAATACATCTCCACACTTCATATGCCATGCCACATACATATATTTCAGTAAAGACAAAGAAAAAACCTGTGACGTTGAAGTTGGGGGCCACTTTGCTGTCGGCTAGCGTAAACCAGATGAGTCCCAGACTCATGCAGAGAGCAGCAGACACATCAGCCAGATTATAGCGTTTACCTGGGACACAAACACATAGCATTGAAACATTTTTGAACGTCTATCGACAATTCTGAAATCACAATCCCAAACTTCTAAAATCTCCTAAATCACAATTTTACTAACCTTTACAAAGGGAAACACTGAAATAAGTTTCAACTGGTAAAACTTCCAAACCTTTTACAACATCACAAACGCAGAGGCCAAACTGAGACATTGCACGGGGGGGAGAACTTCCCCTCAAGCATGACTTGCAAAGACATCTTCAAAAGATGACCCATCTCTTTTCAAATAAGAGAAGTTGACATTGAACTCAGGTAAAAGAAAAATTAACTTTAAGTTTTTACATTGGGTATTCTTGACAATTGGAAGTTTCTGAGGTTGTGCATGTAACAATGCACCAAAAAAAAGCTTTGTTAAAAAGCAAAAGTTTTGAAAAAAAACAACAGGATGAAGGAGTCTTCCAGAAACAGTCTGACGGACAGATGCCTTGAGGTTGACAAGGGGACGCAGCATCAGGTCGACCGTGGTCGGCTTTGATTCCCCCTGACTCGCCTTTGAAGGGCCTCACATCAGATGCAACTCCACACCCCTCCCTTCACCCATCCCTCTCTCCATTTTTCTTTTCTCTTTGCATTCGAAGTGAATAAATTCTGTATTCCACTCGACCCCTTGAGGGACCCTGGTCCTCACATCTATCCATCCAGAGAGAGACGCAAAAAAGAAGGCAAAAAAATACGCAAAACCTGTCTAACGCAGAGGACACAGAACCTTGAGTGGGCCGGTGTAAGGATGAAAGGACGGACAGAACCAGAACAGCAGTCTGGGCTCTGACAAGCGAAAACAACAGGCATAGATAAAAGGACGTAGCCAATGTTGAAAGGTGGTCATGCCTTCAGAGGAAACATGTAAGATGATTAAAATGAGGTGTAAAATGTTGCCTCTCTATAATCTACCTCTCCTGACCTGTGACTATGGTTACATTGTTTTAAGTTCAATAAGTAAAACATGTCATTTTATATGTAATAATTATTTCATTAATGATGCAGGCTTTATTTAAGAGGTACCTTAATTGTCAAAATCATTTAACATACTACCGTTACAGTTTTCATAGTTATGAGAGAAAAATACAATTCTTGATGTTTTTTAATTGCCTGATTCTTATCTTTTTAGCCTACAAAGTTAGGACGATATATCCATAGTTTAAGCGCTTCTCTTAATGATTAAAAATTCTATACATTCATGTTTGTCAACTGATCAAAATTACAAATCTAGGTTTAGGTGTATTCAATAAAGCAGGAAAGCTGGACTTGACTTTGGTTGATCTCAAGCATTGATTCAAGTTTTGAGATATTCCCCAAAGACAACTCAGAGTCAAAGGAGACAGATTATGTTTCCCCTTATTTTCAGTCATCTATATTATGTTACAATGTCAGATGCTAATAAAGAACATGGCCAAAGCTTCAAATAAAGGAGGTAAATGTATGTCAAAGTAATCCCTGTGAGAAAAACACTAATACACTATTATCAGAACGCTACATTTCCAAAAGTTTTTACAGTTTTACTCTCAGCTCAAGTTTACGTCAACCTGTGCTGAATTTATATTGCCAGATGCTCCAGGCACGTTACTGCAGTGTTTAAATCTGCTACATATAGCTAAATGATAAAATGACAAGAAAACCTGCAATCTTGGTTGCAGATGTTGTTAATTTCTCCCCAATTTCCGACAAAGTTTTAAGTTTTTAGTTTTTGGTTTATAAGCCATAATTGGTGATTTTTAAAAGGTAGAAAGTGCCGTTATACTCCATTACAAGAGTCACCAACACAAGTACATTTGTACTTGTATCTGTAAGGTCTGTGTATCAATACATGTACAGGAGAATGAGCTCACCTTGTATAAACACTCCTCCAATCATGACTGGGATGAGTTTACAGCACTTGAAGATGACCTGTGTCGGGTAGTTCAAGTAGCCAAGAGAGGTATTGGACAGGCCCATCGTGCCCACTGTGAGAAACGCTATGATCATATAGGTCTTCCCTGGAATCCTGGATGACCGAGAAATACAAAGTAGTTGAGAAACAGATTTCTGTGTTCCGCCTATGTGCTAAAGATAAAGCTAAAGATGAGGTATACATGTTGAAGGAACACCACCTTTAATATGAATTATAGTTTGTAAAGTCTGTTTTCTGGAGATTATTTACCTTCTGCGTTTGTCCTGTGTAAGCTGAAGCTCGACTAGACCAAACATGGAGTAGAAGCCAAACTGGATCAGAGTGAGGTACCAACCAAAAGGCTTGAATCCTTCCACAGAAAATATCAACTCCTGGATGAAAGGACAAATACAGAATCACAAAGCATTAATTCATGTTGTGCAATACAAACTTTATTTATACCTCATTTGTTTTGTCTTGTATGCTATCTGTAACAGTATTTCATATTTCAATTACACATACAGGGCCACAGCTACATCTAATACAACAGTACAACAAACATTGGAGACTACATTTACCTGTATTTTGTATCTGTAAATAGACACACAGTGCCTTCAAAACAACTCTATCCTTACACTGTAACCATATATGTGTGTGTGTGTGTGTGTGTGTGTGTGTGTGTGTGTGTTTGAGTGCATCTCTCAGATTGCCTCTTTCTTCCTGTGTTACCTGCAGGTATCCATATATGAGGTAAAAGAGGAAGACTCCAGCGACACAGATTAAGAACTGTGTGGGAGAGCTGAAGCTGCTCAGGTTGATTCCCAGGACCCTCAGCTCCTCCACAGACTTTATGTGGGGCGACATCACCTCCGTGGACGACGGGATGGAGATAGAAATGTGCTTTCGTGAACTGTTGTAGCTCACCAGGCCATATTTGGCGCTCATTGTGTCTGTGGCTGCTGGATGGTGCGAGAACATAAAGATGTGTTTGGTCAATAATCACAGGACAGAAAAAGTGTCAAACACAGAGTGGAGCTGTGGTAGGAACACAGGAATGACACCATTCTTGTTGATTAGCAAAATAGATACACTTTAATATGCATTATCAACTACTGACTAATACATCAAAGTGGTTAAACCTTAATATAAAAGATGATCAGGACAAACTTAGCTCAGCGCTAAAGTAAGAACGTGTGTTGCTCAACCTGTTGCATGTAGGGGATCAAGCCAAACATAGATGATTAGATAAAGCCACTTCCTAAAGAAGCCTTTCAAGAAGAAATAGCTCTCTCATTAAAAGGCTTAGAGGGCCTTTAACCTTTCTTCCACTTCCTATATTATTCCAAAGATTGTTGTTGAGAACATGGGCATGCCAGTCCCTCCCTGTGACACTAGAAACATCATCAAACAACTCTGGAGAAGCATGCACAGACCTTGTTAGCACCTACTTCATGCTCAGACTGCTCCTGCATCATTGACATTTGTTACATATGTGTCATGTATCGCTCAAAAGTCTTTCAGATGTGTAAATATTCATAATGGTATGTTGTTTTCCATTCTGAAATAAGACTGTTGTTCTGCTCTGTTCTCTTTTTTATTACTAATCACAGCCCATACTGTCTTATTAGCCCATGACCCAAACTGCTGCACCACGTTAAATATAATATGCACCGGATTTGTGATAACTGATATGATAATATGATGCAGCATGTGTTAGAAAATAGCCAGTAACATGAGCGCGGCTACATGGAGCAGCCGGTGGCTAACGAGTTACCTTTAACAACACTTCCGGGTTTCTTTACGTCAGCTTCTCCTTTTCTTCAGAGGCAATGCCGGTGAAAATCATTTCCCTGGACGTGCCGGCTTCTTCTTTCGCACGTTTCCAACATTTTCACGTGTTTCCTTTCCAATGACAAACAGCTCAAAACCCACAGAGAAGCATGCTAACCTGCTAAAGGCTGCCTGCACTTTCTGCAGTGGCAGAGACAGCCAACAACTTCCGCTCCGCTGCGACCTCTGAACTGTGACGCCATCGGTCTACGTCACCACGCAACCACTGTACCGTCGACCCAGTGAAGGATAAACTTTGAATTCGTCTTAAATGTGTCAGATGATATTAGCCTGCGTCATGAAAAGTGGAATATGCCGTACAGCAAATGTGTGCATGTTTTTAGGGAAAGCAAAACGGCACAGACTGCGTAAAATACCTGTTTGAAGATTCCGTCCCGAGTTACAAGGTGAGTCTGCTGTCCTGTCCCAACCACCCTGCACCTTAAGAAATGCAAAATTTCTAGTTTTTCGGGTTTTGGTTTAAAAACATACTAATCCCCCTATGACAGGCTTCTTCAAGCATGTTTTTGTAACTTATTGTATTGGGGAAAATCCAGTCATGGATCATATCTACATTGTCCAGTTAATATTTAAAACCACCACCACCTGTAAGAATAAACCTGTAGTTTATTGTAGTATTTCAACGTGTTGCTACTTTATGCTTCTACATTTAAGAAGGAGATTTTGTACTTTTTATTTAACTACTATTTTTATTTGAAAAATTGTCTGCAAACTAAAAAAAAAGGGCAGCTGAATGCATCATGAGTTTACAGAGGGCTGCTGAATGCACCATAAGTTTATGAAGGGCAGCTGAATGCACCATGAGTTAACAGAGGGCAGCTGAATGGAACCATGAGTTTACGAAGGGCAGCTGAATGCACCATGAGTTAACAGAGGGCAGTTGAATGCACCATGAGTTAACAGAGGGCAGCTGAATGCACCATGAGTTTACAGAGGGCAGCTGAATGCACCATGAGTTTACGAAGGGCAGCTGAATGCACCACGAGTTTACGGAGGGTAGCTGAATGCACCATGAGTTTACGAAGGGCAGCTGAATGCACCACGAGTTTACGGAGGGTAGCTGAATGCACCATGAGTTTACAGAGGGCAGCTGAATGCACCACGAGTTTACAGAGGGCAGCTGAATGCACCATGAGTTTACAGAGGGCAGCTGAATGAACCATGAGTTTACAGAGGGCAGCTGAATGCACCATGAGTTAACAGAGGGCAGCTGAATGCACCATGAGTTTACAGAGGGCAGCTGAATGCACCATGAGTTAACAGAGGGCAGCTGAATGCACCATGAGTTTACAGAGGGTAGCTGAATGCACCATGAGTTTACAGAGGGCTGCTGAATGCACCATGAGTTTACAGAGGGCAGCTGAATGCACCATGAGTTAACAGAGGGCAGCTGAATGCACCATGAGTTTACAGAGGGCAGCTGAATGAACCATGAGTTTACGAAGTGCAGCTGAATGCACCATGAGTTTACAGAGGGCAGCTGAATGAACCATGAGTTTACAAAGGGCAGCTCCTCTGTCAGCAGTGCTGAGTTTTGTCTTGTCTCGTCATCGTTTTGCCCAGTCAGTAGGGGTAGAGGCAGGGTTCGGCCCGTCTAGTGAGGGGAGAGAAATCGGTCTGACAGGCGCTGCTGAGCGTCCCTGGTGACGGAACCAAGCCAGCCTTATTTGAGAATTGTGTGTCATCAGTCTTACTCTTGTTTTCTGGGGTAAAATAATAATAAAACTACACCAGCTTTATGGAAATGAATGGGCAATGATGTTATCAATATGCAAATTTTAGCAACTTTTGGAGCTACTAGCGCTAGTGCTAGCTACTTTCATTGGACATGAGTTTACGAGGGGCACATGAATGCACCACAAAGTCCTTTTGAAGCCTTCCTTCCGCTCATTGTTCGTTTACATAACTCAGGAAAAGAAAGGTTTAACAGTTCTATTGTTTCTCTGCCATCTCCAACTCCAGCAGTGGCCATCATTTCTGAAAAAATTGCAGCTGCAGGCTACCAGTAGGCTAACGTTAACCTTTAGCTGCTTTCTACCGCCGGTAAGCTAACATCACGCTGTGTCATCTGTATGTTTTTGTTTTTTTTCTTCAGATGCGCCCAAAAGTTGAGGGTGGAGAGAGAAGCTCATTTCAGTCGCTTCTTGATTTAGAAAATCAAAATTGTGATGCCCCTAATCACCAGTAAAACTGGCCATAGTATAAAATATGATAATATATTACTGACAGTGGCCATTCTGCTGCAAACTGAGTAGTCTACTTTTGTGTTTGATACTTTAAAGAGGACCAATTATGCTTTTCTGTCTTTTCTGACCTATAAATGTAGTTGTAATGTTTTATAGTCATGTTAAATAATACCAAAGCGTCAAATAATGAAGTACTTACATTTAGACGTACTATACTAATATTACCCTGGAAACTAGCATAAAAAGGCATCTTTAAGTTGCCTACATTTTCTGCTAATATGTTATTATTATATTCCTTCTGCTTTTTGAAGGACATTTTGAATGCAGGACTTTGACATTTAATAGTATTTTTTTTACATCGTGGTATTGCTCAATGCCTACTACTCAGTTAATAATCTGAGTACTTCTTGCACCTCTTCAAAATGTCATCATTGTGAAGCCACAGACCTATTCCCCTGTTAATAATGAGATGCAAAAAGTGTAGAGAAGTTGCATTGAACAACAATATGATTATGATGTTCATGTGTCATCTTAATATTGTGGTTAGGTATACACTGTAGCTCCATAGCTCAGAATGATTTTTTATTGTCCACACTCAATCACTCCGTACAACTTCTCCTTCATCCCCCTCCACCTTGCCTCATCTCCTCATCTCCAAGTCTTTCCTCCATTTCTTCTACTTCCCTCTTTTCCTCTCTATCTTTCCCATCAACTCCCATTCGCCCCAGACTTATTGAATTATTCCCTACTCTCCCTTCTTCTGTTCTGGCTCTGTCTCTCGGTCATCTCATATCCCTGTTTCTCCCTCTTTGGCTTCCTCAGCATAAGGCATGCAACTGCCCCTTCATTCCTCTCCTCCCTCTTCTAGCTTTCCTTTCTCCCTGCTGTCCAATCTCAAATCCCTCTGTCTGCCTGCCTTGTTTCTCTCTCTTCCTCTCTCTCTCCCCTTGTCCTCTTTCCCCAGCCAGAGGTTAATACACTCCAGGATGGCATTATTTCCTCCCCGGCCCTCTGACAATATAAAAATTCAGAATGGACAGCTCAATCCTTCTTCCATCTCAGATTTGATTGTAATGGTATTGCCTCCTGTCCCTGGGAGGCCCCTGCTGCCTCGCCAACCCGGCCTTTATGACACTAAATGGCCAGGCTACAATTTTTCCATCTATTCAAAAAATTCTGTTAATAACTCATTTGGAATGAGACGTCTGCACTCCCTGGGCCATCTACGGCCAGGTCTCTCACCCCTCTGCTCATAGGGGTCACGGTATACAGGAAAAGATGCAGGGCTGAATCGCAAATGTAAAAGGTTAATTAATCTCTCTGAATTTACAATCCCCTTCCCCTGTTCCCCTTGCACTCCAATTGACAGTCCCAAAGAGACAAAAATGTCATATTTACAACCTCGCATAGAGAAAGTGCTCAGCGAGGCACTGCAGTCAAGCGCAGGCGCAGGCCCGTCCGAACCACTTTCCCCTTCTCCCCCGTCCAACTTTACAAGTGTACCCATTCATCACCGGTGATGGATTTATGTAATAAAACCCATTTCCTTTTCCCATACGATCCTATTAAATAATAAAATAATTATTTATTGATTATTCAAAAAGGTACATATGCGCGGGTAATGGCTTTGTACCACACCACTGGACCCGCAATAAATAAAGCAGGCAGAGAGAAGGCTTGAGAGAGACAGAGAGAAATAAAGCAGAGAGAGAGAGAGAGAGGGAGGGGGGAGAAATGAAGGGGAATGAAATGACTTTTGAACCAGTGAAATCTGGATCCAATATGGCCTCTTGCAGCGCGGATCAGGAAGGACATTATTCAATCTTCAGGAGGCTCATATGGGAGCACGACCTATGAATGGTTTTCATATACTATAGACCATAGAAATGAAAATAGACAACTGGGTGAGTGTCCTGCACAGAGTTTGTGTCTTGTCTTTGTTTTTGTTTGAATGTACACTCGTCAACTTTAAACCACAATGTGTTTTTATGAAAGAAAAATGAGGGATGATACACATTTTTAATTTTTTCTTTCAAACAGGGTTAAAAATGCCAACTGACCAGATTTTACACGATCAACTCAAGCTGATGGAACACCTGATAATAATGTTTATAGCCATCACATCCATTCCCTCGTCATTATTATTTTGGGTTAGAGTAGAGGTAAGATTCAGGAAGTACTAAGATTACATATCTGAATCATTAACAGGCATCTAACATGTTTGTTTTGGAGCTTTTCAATACAGAATAGGACTTCATGGGGTTTAGTAAACTCTCCAGCAAGGCCCTGGTGATAACGTTACTGTTATGTCTTCTTTAGTATAAACACCCACTCCCTTATAATGATCCGTCATATTATTTATTCAGCATCAGTATCATACAGAGCCCCCTATCCCCAGCAGAGGATCATTTAAAAAAGGAGACAATTTAATGTCAGCCAGATATTACATTGAGGGCTTCTTAATAACCCATTTGTGTTTGGTCTTATCCTCGGCTAAAGTGCACTCGCTCTCCTTTGTCTTTTCCCTGGGCTTGTCTCAAGCCTCCTGCATGCTACGGAAAACAGATGCTATCTCGCCTATATTACTTCTCAAAGCACTCATATCCTCTCCCATGTTATTTTCTTTGATCTGCTAGGCTTGCTGCTCTTACATTTTTCTTTCCCCCCTCATCTCATGCCCTCCCCTCCTCATTTTCCCTTCCATCCTCTATCCTCTCTGCCAGTGACCAGAGAGCAGACACAGAGTGGCTGTGGACGTTTGAAATTCAGATCATCTGTTCTCTGTCATCAGAGGGCAAGAGGTGCGCCGTGGGTCAGACCTCTTAGATTCGCCATTTAATATGCCTTTGCCATCCGAGGAGGGCTTCATACAGGAACTCAAATGCAGCTATAATACTAGCTACTTCATAAGAACATTTTTCTAGTTTATTTATTATAAGAAAATCAATGTCCTGTAATTGTGGAATTGAGAGTGAATTCATTTCGCCATTTTTTTTATTTGAGTTGTAATAATCAGTCCAGTAATTGATTAGGTGATTGACAGAAAAGGAACTGGCAACAATTTTCATAATGTAATAGTCTTTGTGAGTATTTTTTAAGCAAAGTGAGTATTGGCTGCAGCACCTCAACTGTGAATATATGCTAATTTTCTGATTACCTTAAGGTTTAAGGGTGTTGGTTGGTGAAAACAAGCTGTTTTAATATGTCAGCTGTGACTTTGGGGAGTTGCGATGTGCATTGTATTACTTAACATTTCATAGGCCAAACAATTAATCTTTTTAGGATTAATCAATTATGAAAGTTATAACCAGTTTTCATGTATTTTTCCCCAATATATTTTCAACAAGGACTATTTTAGTTACAACTGTTTTTGAGTTCATGAGAATTCAGTTTTTATCCGTGAAACTTTTTTTCATCACTAAAGCGTGTTCAGGCATTGCTTTGTTGCTCTATGCCTCATATGACAGCTAATACTCTTATCATTATCATTATTAGCAAAGTGACACTATGTAATGCATACATTAACTACACTATAGTCTCTTATTCCAGAAGTCAAATGAGGAACTACGTAAGCATCGAATACAAACTTTCCAGTCAACTAAAAGCCAACCAGTCAGCCCACTTAGTGGTAATGTTTTTAACACATACCCACACAGACTTGTTGAACCATTCTGCACACAGGTCATAGGCAGGAACAGCGGAGTGCATAGGTGGCACTAAGGGCAGGCACGGGAGACCGGGGAGTCTTTGGCTTTCTTATGAGCAGCCAGGAGGGGGAAGCATCTCTCTTTGCAAGTGTGTGTCTCACAAGACAAGGAAAGAAAAAGTAATTAAACAAACAATTTACCAGGAATTGTGTGTCTGCTTATCCAATCTACAATACTCGCTTTTGTACTAATACATCTAGACAGAAAATAGGGCGTGTGGGTGGGGTGTTGGGTGGCTGGATGTTGTCTCCTCAGAGTGACGGTTAATGACACACATGTTTCATTGCCCATTCATTTAACCTGCGCTGTGCTTATGAAGGGAAAGGGATTGAGAAAGAAATTACATAGTCTCATTTAATTAGGAGTTTTGCTGTGAGCAATAATCCTGTTTTTTTTTTTTCTCCTAACCTTTAACTACTTAATGGATTTTAGAAGCTATTACCTTTCAAGATTTCTGTTTTTAATTATTTGGAGTATTGTCACACGTATGAAATGTCAATCACACACCAGGATTAATGCTGTGCTTTGTGTCTGAATATTATTTACTTAATAAATATTATTCAGAGGGGTTCTCTCACTTGACAGGTTTGCGAAAAAAAACAAAAAAAACAACAAAACTATGCAATACGCAAAATACTGCTTTGTGGCCCATTTAGCTTTTCAGAGGCATTTATCCTTATGCACCCACTTACTAACATAGCCTCATCTTAAATCCACGAGGCAGTTATTTACATAGATATTAACATTATATTTATGATAATGGCAAGCCATGGTAAATCTCAAAGTAATATCAGAAATGCACTTATGTGACTCTTGGATCAGATTATAATAATGACTCAGTTTTAATATGTACAAACTCAATTTTTAGTTTTCCTCCTTTGGCGTTTTGTTGTGCGTGTGTGTGTGTGTGTGTGTGTGTGTGTGTGCCTACCTCTCACCCTGATCACGTTTAGGCAACACTGTGAAAGTGGCAGACAGAGTTTGTTCAGTTTCCCCTGGAGGACGTTGCAGTCCTGCGCCAACAGAGCAACCCACGTGCTGTGACATCAGGCCCGACTGTGTGAATGCCTTAAATACATGAGCCATGTGAGGTACGCTTGACTTACTGTATTTAGCCAGACACTCTCAGGACCATGAGGGCATGTGTCCTGATCTTAAATCAGTACTGCTCGTACGACAGCAGGCTGCATACCTGGGCGAAATGATATATTTTGGATACTTGAGTGGATAAGGAACTACAGTATATATTAGAAGTAAATAGCTTCACATGAGGATCTGCAAATGTCTAGGAGGATAAATGATGCACACCTGGAGCAGTTAAAATATTCACAACCTTTATTCAAAACGATGTTTTCACCCAGGATTGACACGGCTCTTAGGCTGCCATGTTGGCTCCTCAGACCCCCCATGGCCAGGGCCATGTAATCATCCTGAAAGTCTCTCTGGGTGTCTGCACTCTCATAAAGCAGGAAAATGGATCGTGTGGCCCAGGAAGGGAAAATGAAAGAAAAGGAGAATGAAATTACAGACCTGGCTGACTGCACAAATCATGCATATCATGTTTTATGGCTTGCCAGAAGAATTCAACACCTGTGGATCACCGTAGCTATAATTGTACACGAACGCACCAGGATGGGGGTGGGAGGAGAGCTGTGGTTTGTGTGTTATTGAATATGGGAGTGAGAGTATGCGCACCTCCGTAGGTGTCTGCGTGTATGCAAGCATGTTTTTCTTGGCATGACCGGGCTTTAGAGACAGAGGGAAGATGATAAAAGAAAGTTACGGGAACGCCTGTTGTTCACGTCTTCAGTACATCCTGGGTGAGCCGCCCACAGCCCACAGGGTTTGCTCACAGAGGCTTCATTTACCATTGTAATTACCCTGTTTATTTACCCTACCTGCTTTTGGTGGTAAAATAGGGACCAATTCATCAGATCAGGACAATTTGGCCTTGCTTTTTACTTTAATTAAATAAGGCAATCAAGGAATCATGAATCATGATCCGTGTGACCACTGGCTCTGTTTGAACCTGGTCCTCTGCTTTAAATCTGACACGCCTTGTGCCAAAACTTACAAGAGACACACACGCTACCGTGGCTCCACTGTAGAGTGTGAGAATTAACCTTTCAACCAGATGCATGTGGGATTTTTTTTTTACTCAGTGTTCACGCAGAAAATCTACATTTTTTTTCATTAATCCTGTAATCCTAAAAGTTTTTGACACTTTGTTTAAAAGTATATTTGGATGTAAAAACAAGGGCTAAAACTTAAGCGAGATGACAAGATATCAGATCGAAGGAGTCTCCTCCCTTCCCGCTCCCTCCTCTCTGGTGTGGATGCTGATGCTTGAGTCAAATTGATTACACCACTCCATCTGCATCATGACTGGCCTCCTCCTGTGTTTGCCGCCTCTGCCTACAGCACAGAGTTAGTGTACAATTACATATAGTTTAATATATCTGCCTGAGCACCTTTAAATAAGCATCACAAGTCCACAAGGTGATTTGTCTTCCAGCCCCATTACTCCATTGTACATCTTGATAGCCAGGGATCGCTCCTAGCTATGTTTAAGCATTAAATAGTGTATTATTATTTCACATAAATCAAGCTGAGATGTGAGGGGGGTATTCATAAATTTTGCATTTCTCACAGACAGTATTTTAAAGCCTCTCTCTCTCTTTCTCTGCCGCTCTGAATTTTGAGACTAAAGCAATTCAGCTCCCTGCACTTGATAGTACATTAAAGATAGGCATATCAGGGAGGTATATTCAAAACAACATGTAATGCAGTTTAGATTAAGTTTGAGTTGCTCTAACACATTCATCATAGCACTGTTTCCATAATAAGTACCCTTGCCTGTGTCAGTGATGCATCCACACACATGCACCATTACCGTCAGAGGACATTGTATTGTTATTGTCATGAATAATGGGGAAAATACTAATAAAAGTCCATTCATCATAATATCTTCCCAGTTAACCGTGGCTACTGAAATCTCTTATCTGTGCTCGACGATGAAAGGGTGAAATTAAATTTAAAGGTGAATGTTTTGCCGTCAGCCCTTTTATTCAAGACAAGTCCCCCTGAACCCCCCTCTTGGATATTCGTCCTGTGTTTGTGCAAAAACGTCTACCGAGGAAATGACTTCACTCAGGAAACTGGATGTCAGCTTTACATACGTGCAGCAGAGTTGCCAGTGTTTTAGTCAGGCTGACAACACGTTCTTTTCTCAGCTCGCTCTCCAGTTGAGTGGAAAGCTACAAAAAGTGACAAAGGAGGAAATTGGACTCGCAGTTGTTTTGGTTACTCCAAGGACACCTCTCACGTTCCTTTCCATTTCCTTTCTCTGACCTGGTTTCCGATTGGCTCTGATGTACAAGTCAGGGACTATAAGGTGTGAGGTGAAACCCTGAGCTTTGTCAGAGACCAGTGGAAGTCTGAGGTTATCTTTTTTGTCAGCGATGCATTAAAGGGACATATTACGCTCATTTTTAGGTTTGTACTTGTACTTTGCGTTTCTAAAACAACATATTTACATGCTTTAATGTTCAAATAACACTTTATTTTTCTCATTATTTGTTGAATATACCTTTATGTGCTTTTCTCTTAAAGACCCACTCCAAAAAAAGCACAGTCTGCTCCTTGGGTCAGGGTTTCTGGGTCTTCGCTCTCGGTGTCACTGCACCATCATTGCAGCCGGGGAATGACTGTAACGGCACTTTCTACCTACGTTAGTAGTGTGTCACAACATAACTGTACAAAAGTCCTGAAGGCTTGTTTAATGACTCGTTTAAGTTTCTGAATAAAGACTGCATGTGTGATTTTCTCTGTGGTTTGAGTGTTTTGATACTTTCACAGTATTTATATCAGTGGTTGACCAATATTATTTTTCTTTACAGTATGGGACGTCTGTCAGCTTGGATTTGGGCTTTGCATGCAAGCAAAAGCCTTTATCACTATAAGTAGTTCCAAAATAAAAATCAAATAAAAACCATTTGTAGAGAATGTACTTTTAATTTTCACTCAGTTTGACAAATGTTATTATGTAGAAATATACAAAGACTATGAATTTATCTACTAAGTCTAAACGAAATAAAAGGTCCAGAAGTTAGGCAGTCATATTCTGAAATATGTCTAGAATATAAACCTCAAAAATCCCTTAATATTGAAACAACACAAGTCATGTAAAATATTAGCTAACATAAATTAGCATCCCAACCTGTTTAAATAATGCAAGTTTGACTTTTGTAATTTTATGCTCACATTGCAACCGTACACCACAATTAAACCTAATTTTCACTTTTAAACATGCTTATCATTTCCTGCACATAATAATTATATGACCCACTGGCCCGGGGGCTTCAGTGTTGCTACAAAGTCAGGAAAGAATCTTGTAAAAGTCATTGCAAATTGGAAATTGACTAGATGCCAGGACAGTAAGTTGAGGATTGTGAGGGGGGTTTAGTGAGAGAAAAATACCTTTGAACTAGTTTTTGCTTGCAGGAAATATCCCTTCTGGGTTGATATTCTTTCTGAAGTGTTTCATGGCAATGAGAATCAAGAAACAAAGCACAGCGCCAAATGATTCAGTGAAAAGATGGCACACACCCACAGGTATTCTGTTCACATGACATCACCCTGTGTAAAATTGACAACTTCATGTTTTTTTTAAAACCTCTTTTTTCTCCAACTAGTTGCCCAAGTTTATTAAAATCTCTTTGCAAGAGACCATGTCGACAAAGCAACCGAAAGGTAAGGACAATATCAGTCAGCAAGTGCAGTACTCATGTGAAGCTAAATCTGGAGTATACTTTATTTATGTGGCGTTAAAGTGCTTTAGTTGATTGGTCAGGGGTGCTGTGGCTCATATTTTTCTTTTTTGTATAGCACTTCTGAGCCACATCAAGGCACGCGAGAAAAAGATCTCTATCTTTCTCTACCCTTCATTCCTTGGAAGAATATGTCTTCTGACCTTGACGTGTGCAGGCTGGCTGCATGTTTACCTCTCACTGCACTCTCACCTCAGCTCATGAACTGGAAACTTTGCTCCTGTCATCCCTCTCTCTCTCTCTCCCTCTCTCCCTTATGATCACTCTGCTTCCTTAGCTTACGCACAGAGCACACACACACCGGTAACAATACCTGGGATGATAAATGCTCAGTTAAATTGAATAAACATAATCCAGACATGCTCCATTCCAGCCCGTCTGTCTTGAACAACTCACACAGCGACCCCTGATTCCATCAGTGAAGAAGGCGTGCAAACAATTGCAAAGATTAGATGTCAGCAGATACTTGGCAGCTCTCGCGATCAACGTGATTTGAATCAAACGCCGAACTGTTTCCTCAATTTTTATTGCACATTCCTGTTAAGTTTTTAACAACAAACAAAATGATGCACTTTTTTTCCCCCACAGGTTAGCAATGCTCCCCCTTCGCTCCAGTGTCCTCTCATGTTAAAACAAAGCATCTGCCTGTCTATCATCTAACCATAGGCGCTCTGGGTGTGGTGGGATTTCAGTCTTTTGAAGTCAACTTGTCATAGGAAATGTGCATCACTGGGGCTCAGTACAATACCAGGCTAAAGATTAATTTTATGCGGTTCACCACTTCAAACACACTACATTACGGGATGAACTTTTTGCGAGGCCCATCATCACCTATACACGCACCTGCACACACTCAATAAAAATGGTAAACTCTATGTTCACATTCCTGCGGGGCTATAAAAACTTGTTCAGATGCATGCGCACACACTCATAAATCATCAAACACATTGTTACTTAAGAATATGTACATTTACAGATGCAGTTGCACACACATGCATTTACTGATGCGTACAATAATAGTTTATTTGTGTATTGACAAGTAACTACCCCTCTCCCCTCCAAAGACACACACAAGCATTGCACAACTCCAAACAGACTGCAGTAACACAACATTAAGCGGTTTTCTCTTCTCTGTTATCTCCAGCTTCCTTTTTGCCCTTTGGTTAAACATTCTCTTGGCATGCATGATCTCATTTAACTTTGATTTCCTCTTTTTCCAGGACGGCATCCTCGGTGGTTCCAATTTCCAGCCCATTCCCCAATTTTCAACCCCAATGACAGACAACACACGCTCGAATGGCTGTTGAGCTAAAGAAGAGAATTGGTAAGTGATGATTTTAAATGCTGTTTAAGATAAAAAGAAGAGTTTGCAGCAGATAAGGGTTTGCCCGGGTAGCGAGGAGGAAGCTCGGAGATACTGGTCTCATTGTGCTGATGCAGTAGCTGCATACCACATGTTTGATTTATGTTATTGAGCTTCAGGAAACACTGCTGGAGATTTACTGTTAGTTCGACAGAAGTGGCAAACTCAAGTCACAAATTTTTCCTCCAGTCAGTATGTATTTTATATTTTTATAGTTTGATAGGGTTTGAAGGTTTTCTGTTGGTATTTCATAAACATAAAAAATACAATACATTATTTACTTCTTTTTTTAATTATAGAAAAGTAAAAGGTGATTATTTTAAAAATATGTTACTTTAAATGTGTAAGTTTGTGCAACACTGTAAAACAATGCATTGTTAATTTGTTTCCTAAAAAACTACAATTGCCAATGTATGAACACATGGCTTGAGGACTTTGTAAATTATAATTTTAATATAAAATAATGTGGAAAAAGTCCCAAATAAAGTAGTTTGAAGGAGAACAGTTGAGTCTGTACCACTTCGACTGCTTCAAACTGGGACAACATAATAGTTTAGACAGCGCTGTAAATAAATGCAGAACATACCAAAGTTGTTCAAGTCATGTTATACATTTACTTATAAATTAAGGTTTTGCATGTATTATTTTGCCTGTCACACAGTTTTGTATTTTTCTGTGTCTTTTCACATCACATGAACAGTTGTTGCCTTTAAATTATTGTAACTAACCCCTGTGACATTTAGCAAGTTTAAAAAGATAAAAATCGTATTTTCTGTCCAGACCTTAAAACAAACCAACTTGCCTCTAGAAAATTACAAATCTACATTTTTAAACATAATTATATATATTCTTGTGTGTGTGTGTGGATGGCGCCCGACACTATCACAATATTGGCTTAATTTGTTCATGATTAACCCCCCGAGTGTGGAGAATGTGTCCAGCATGAAGCACTTTTTTGTTGGTTGCAAAGAGCAGCACATTGTCAAGCTTTAAGTGCTTTGTGTAATCCCCTATAACCAATACCATGAAGTCAAAGCATTCTGAAAATCTGTTTTCAGCACATTTTGAGTAGGAGCGAACCTGGGAATTCTCTCTCTCTCCCGCTCCCTAACTCTGTCATGAAACAGAGCACCGCATTTCCATATCAATCGGATTAGTTCCAAGATCAGGGAAGTAGGAGTAATGTAAGTAACCGTACAAATTTAAATATAGGACATCAAAAACATTGTTAGGCATTCATTTATTTTTGAAGCAGCCCTTGCTCTCCGTGTCTCTCTGTGAAGATGAGATGGAAATGCATCGCTATGATTTTATTTGCATTTTATTTTGAAAGGTGCTGAACACCGCAGTATTTAAACATTGCATGTGCACTGTGGCGGCGTCCCACTGTTTTTGTGTGCTTAACCTCGTTTGTGAAATGAATATGTCACATCAAGCAATACACTGGTTCAAAATGCAACATCAAAACAATTTGAGGTGGGCAGCGCTCACACAAGCTGATTGTTTTTGAACATTTCTGCAGAAGCGGGCTGTAAATGGTGGACTCCTGGTTTCCTGTGGTACTGATGCCAGCTGGCACCCAACAGTAACAGTTTAACATACAATCCATAATGTACATTTTATTTTAAAGGCTTGGACTTTGGTGTGTAGAAGGAAAATAAAAAATGCAAAACTTTATCAAATTACAGGTCTCCTTGTTCTTCATTGTTTTCAGAATTTAGTAAAAGATCAGTAGAAAGCAGTAAAAAATGATCTTAAAGCTGAGAAATAACTGCAGATACAAAGGAAATAGTTGTTAAAGGTCTCAAGAGGGGGTGGGTAATCGCAGATTGACCTTTTAGAGAAAACTCAGAATGTGAAAACTCTTACTTCGGTGTTTCTAATTTTCTTACATAATTTAAAATCGTCATGACCTTCGGCAATTTGTTGAAATAAATTCCCCAAATTAAGAGCCCTCGGAGCAATTGGATTGAACATATTATATCATATAAAAGATTGTGTATCTTTTTATTAGGAAAACTGTTCGACTTAAATGAAGAGGAACAACTACTGTAACTGTACTGACTTAAAAAAATGTGAAATTACCTTTTTCCATACTAAATTGTTAGTTAGTATTAAGAATCAGAACATTTTTATTCAGGTGTGTGTGTGTGTGTGTGTGTGTGTGTGTGTGTGTGTGTGTGTGTGTGTGTGTGTGTGTGTGTGTGTGTGTGTGTGTGTGTGTGTGTGTGTGTGTGTGTGTGTGTGTGCGTGTGTGTGTGTGTCTTTCTGTCTGTCTGTCTGTCTGTCTGTCTGTCTGTCTGTCTGTCTGTCTGTCTGTGTTTGTGTGTGTGTGTGTGTGTGTGTGTGTGTGACTCGCTGACTGACCAGCCAGTAGCTCCCTGTCCAGATGAGGAGATGGATAGACGGATGCCTGCCTGTGCTTCCTCAGCCCTTTATGACTTAGCCCGTCTGTCTGTAATTGAAAAACTAGCTCTGCTGTGTTGTCTTGGGATTTGTCCCTTTATAATGCAGCTTCAAAACAGGAAAACCAATAGTGGGAATAGACCCCCGAATGTAATTAATTTCGTTGGGGCGGGGGTTGAAGGGGGCGGTGTGTCTGTGTGTGTGGGGGGGGACTATTATTGCAGGAGGAAGAATTCTAATCAGTTGCAGATTCCTTCCTGTTTGGTTAGCGTGACCGTGGCCAATTACCAGTGAACTCTGTGTTACAGTTTCACTTCCTGTGCTACCCAAAGAATAGACCGAGGCCGGCGCTTGCAGTGCCTGGCAGGATGGAGGGAGACAGAGAGCGAAAGAGAGAGAGAGAGAGAGAGAAGCAATAGAGGGAGAGAAAGACAAAACAAGACGCATGAAGATGAGACTGTAAGAAAGTAAACACAGCAGAGGAAGAGGGAAGAAAAGGGGAGGGTGAAATCTCCAGCCAGATCTAAGGTGCACAGACATGAAGGCACATACGTCCTTTATCCAGCTAATATAGAACATGACATGTGGTTTACAAAGGAAATGAAAAGGATTTCGGAGCTGACTGCTCTCGCTGCTTGAGCTGTTCTCAGGTAAAGCCTGAAACTGCAGAGCAACAGACCAAACTCGAGTCACAAACGCAATAACGCATAACTCAATCATCGCAGCGATGTTATCGAAAGACACAATTTGGCATCGCTGTTTTCCCCCAAATCGAATTAAACCACTGGACTAAACAACTGAATGACAAATGCTACGACATACCTGGATTTGCATAAAGTCTTCTTTTCCTTTCAGCACGCAGAAGTAACTCAATATGCCATGGTACTTCCTGGGAAATTCTCCATGCTTATTAAGCCAGATACTGCTTTTGCTGAAGGCTCTCCAAACCAGTAGTTTGTACTATATTACAACAACATGCTTAAAATGTCAATCAAGCTTAATTCTCAGGTCTTCTGCATGATCTTTTCTTATTTTTACATCAGAAAGGAATTTACAAAAACCGTAAGGCAAACTTGCCACCGCCACAGAGATGTCCATTGACAATTAATTACAACCTGACCTGCCAAAGTAGTTCCCTTTGGCTTGATCCCGCTCCTCAATTCTCTTCCCTCACTTTTTTTTTGCTCCTCCAGAGGGGTCTATTCCCATAGTTTCCCCCAGTAATAGTTTTTTGGCATATTGCTCTCCCTGATCAACCCCAGAGGTCCCATATAATTCACTTTTGATATCCTTGTTTAGTTGTAGAATTAGATGAGGGGTGCACAAAGGGAACATGCAGTGGGACATTTATTAATTTAATGTAGTTATGTGATAGGGGCTGTCATTGTAGCTGTTAATCATCATTTTTGGATCGAGGTAAGTTACAGTACTGGGGCATTATTTTATTAACTGAAGTTGCACTGATTGCGTTGGATTTAAAGATGTAATTATTTACTTATTTCCTGGTTGTATACAGTGTTTAAGCCTATGCCATTTTTAGGTTAAAGGGATATAGTGTGCTCATTTTCAGGTTCAAACTTGTATTTTGGGTTTCTACTAGAATGTGTTTACATGCTTCAATGTTCAAAAACACATCTGAATATACCTGTATTCACCCTCTGAAATTCTCCATTTTTGCGCCTGTGTCTTTAAGCCCCCCTCACCAGTATGAGTGTGACATCACAACCGTGCAGAAGTCCTGACGGCTCGTTTAAAGACAGTCTCTGAATAGCAGCTATGTGCATTTCTCTGTCGATTTAGAGTTTTGATACTAACAGTATTCATTTATAATTAAAAAAGACATTTTGCAAATTTCACTTTGTACATTATGGGACCTTTAATTTAAATGGTATCATAGGATATTTTGCTACCAGTACATAAATATGTAATTATATTCTAGCTGTATACAGTTTTTTATGTAAAACAAAATTTAGCTTAAATATATGTGCTTTTATAGACCGAATACATGTTCGATGCTACAATTTTCAGTAGTTACAGTGATGACGCTGTTGATAAATGAAAAAGGTTGGAGTGATAAAAACATATGAGTACAGGAAGTGTGGAGAACACATTCTCTTTCTCTGGTAAGATTCAGGAAATCTGTTTTATATTACCAAACAGATGACATGACATTCATTACCATTTTCCAGCACACTTGAAAACATCTCAAGGGGGCCAAATACTGTAGCAGTTACAAGTGGAATAAACTGCTTAGAAGATGTTCGAGGGATGATGCCCATAACTGGCAATAAGAATGCGAATTCCCCGGGAAGCCTATTTTGCACACACACACACACACACACACACACACACACACACACACACACACACACACACACACACACACACACACACACACACACACACACACAGGGAACAACATGAGAAATGGGCAAAGAGCCACACTATTCAGTGTGAACTGGAGGGTCCTAGTCGCTAAACTAATCCGAGTACCACACGATCCCACTTCCAGCCTCATCTTTTGCTGCAGCTGCCTGGAATCATTTCACAAACACAAGGTATTCCTGGAAGAATTGATTCTGTTAGATAGTGCATTGATCACACACATCGCCTGCAGACAGAAGATGGCTTTACAAGCAATAAGACGGGAGACAATTATATTATTTTAGTGAAATAAGACAGAGTACAAGCAGCGAGTGCCAATAGCCCAGACGGGGGGGAGGCTTCAGCGGCCCCCTCTGCGGCTGCCGCGGCGTGTTTGTGCTCCATCCTCAAGTGGCACGGTAATCCACTAAACTTTCCTCCACCCGCTTCTCTCAATGCAATCAGGATGCGAAGGCTCACCAGTGATTGCGTTCATTTGTAAAAGCATCCAAGCCAAAATTGAACCCCAAGGCTGATAAACTATAAAGATGCTGATCAGATCGCGGCTAAGGAGTCCACACTTGAGGGCACAAGGTGTCAGGGCTGGAGCCAAAAGAGCAATGACTCTGTATACCTCACTCGGAGCGAGGCGGCTGCCCCGGAATACAAACAAGAAGAGAGAAAACACATAAAAACGACAACAAACTGCAGTCGGATTTTTCATCCCCCAGCATCTTTCAGAGGATGGAGGTATTATCTGTTCGGTAGATTAGCCGTTTTTCAGATACTTTTTTTTTTGTCTTCCTACTTTTTATCGACTCGATTGGTAAATCGGGTGCATTTATTGTTTGAGGTTTAGCGAGAGCATTGTATTTTATTGATGAGCTCGGTGGGAATTTCATAATGCACCTCAAGAAAATAGAAGCCCAAAAGAGATACTGTTCAAGGAAAGTCATACGCTTCAAACCTCGCAACGGAATATTATAAGTGATTTATCAGAACGAAAACAATACATAACTCGGCAAAGTCCGATCCATTTGGTTTTTATTGCGCGCTCCGCGGCACTGCCTAATGCCACAGCACTTTAAGAGTTACAACAACTTTTTGCCTGCTTTACAGTTATTTCTCACAGCTATTGCACTGTCTGGTGCTAAATGAACAGTGTCATTACTTTAAACACACATATCTGCCTCTGCTAAAGTGCAAAGATTGAGGACAGACAGAGAGAGAGAGAGAAAGAAAGAATGGGAGGATCTGAGGATGTTTTTTCCTCTCCATCCTCGTGGCCCCAGTGCGTTAAATGTCAAAGAGCAGTCAGCGGGAGAGACTGATTCCAGGAGGCGATGTGAATGGGACGATTGAAGACCCACTTTGATTGACAGCTCTTCCTCTCTTGCTCTGCCCTGAGGGTGATTGACAATGTGGTTCATCTCACATTTTGTGACTGAGCTAATCCAGTAAATTCCTACCAGACACAGCACAACTCAGCAGAGACCTGCCGTTCCTTTCCCAGGTGGAGTTTTTATTTTATCTCTTCAACCCCAAAATAAATATGTTTTTCCATCTGTGGCACTGAAAACAAACCAAGGGGGGGGGGACTATAATTAAGTGTAAGTACATAATTAAGCGAGTTTAGAAAAGTGCTAGTTTTCGATGAATTAAAATGTAGACTAATTACATGTGGGAATTAGCCTGCTGTTGTGCTAGTGATTAATATTGTCACAGGTTACTGTCTCAATATGCTGCCAGTTGCAAATGAAATCACCTTACTGGAACAATTGATCTCTTGCCAAGTTCAATAATTAATTGACTCAACAATCACTGACACACAACTATCTTACACGTCGTCTCACATGCCCACAAGGTGCGCCGCTCGTCCTCTCGACCTTGCACCTGTATTTTGATCCGCGCGGGTTCCCAGAAATCGCTTCCGCTGAATTGCAGCTGGCTTTTCAAAGAGGGCCGAAGACAAAAAAAAAAAAAAAAAGAGAGAGAGAATTAACTCACAAGACCTTCACCCCTGTTTTAGGGCGTGTAAGCACCATCACAGTAGCAGGCGAGGGTAACTGCAGTGGGCTTCTTTGACAGCCGCGACCCACATTACCGCAGCCGCTCCAATAAGAAGTGGAATGTGAGGAATATTTGACGCTTCCATTAATCATCATTCCGAAATGATCACTCTGTGAGGGTATGCGTTTAAGCGTGATTAATTGCAGAGTGAGCCTAATCAAGCAATGAATTACCTGCCTAACCTTTTGCAGGGGGTTTGTGTTAACCTCAAGTCAAAGGAGTGGAACCCAGCGTGGTTAACTGTGTCAAGGAAAATTAACAAGAGACAATAATGAGGAATCAGTTAAAGAGCCCTAAAAAAAGAGTACATAATCTGAGACCACAAAGAAAGTAAAAAGTACTTGAAAGAAATAGATATTTAATATGTTTGTCTCCCATAGATGTGGTCAAACGTATTGGACACATTACATACACCCTATTGCTCACAACAAACCTCAGCATTTGTCAGTGTTTGAAGATAGAACATGCTTTGAATGTATTCAACAGAATCCAGGCTTTGCTTCTTGAATGTCCATGCTGTTTTCATAACTTGGGAGCATCTTTATGTGTTGAGAAAATTCCACAATGGCTTGAACCAGCTCAAATGCACCGCAGATAAGCTGAAAAAACATTTATTTTGTTGCTTCAACGTTGATGGTTTCACATCCAAACATTTTTCCTTGAATGATTAAGTGCAGCAGTGTCCTTAATGTTTCTTTACTTTCATGCAGTGGGCTGCTGTATTCTGTCTAAACAGAGCCTAGAAGACAATACCCCAGTGTGTGCAGATCAGGTGTTTACCTTATAAGCATGATGAAAGCCTCCACAACCAGTTTTGACAATGGCAAAGTGAGATAATGGCCCACTGAGATGATTTGAGAATGACTTGTGCAAGCATCAAGCTTGCATGGGGCATTGCACACTCTAAATGGTATGCGTTTGAAGTCAGAGCAACCAAGGGGCGTGGTAGACTTCACTGTGTTGCAATACCGCGCTGCTGTTATTCATGACATTCAAACACACCATGATGTGACCGTCACCTGATCCTTAAAAAAGAGAATACATTTTGAAAATATACCCCCATCATTTGACTCGTGCTTCAGAGCCAATACTCATTAGAGGCAAATATTTTGTGCACATACACAAATGAGGCCTCATAATAGCACGATTTTATGCACAATTCAAATTCAGATGGTTCCTTCTTGACACAGCCAATACATCTGTCATGTGGCTCCTCAGTTTTTTTGTTGAATAATTAAAAAAAGAAATAGAGAAACATACTAATGAGAGAACCTTACTTGAGGGCTTTGCCGCTCCACTGACTATCATATTAATGTATTCCTGTGTGAATTAAACGCATCATCAAATACCTAAGTTCCCTCCGTATTTTCCTCTGAAGACGAGGGCTGGACAGCGGTGTCTACCTTGCCCTCTGCAGAAAATGAAGGGCATTCTTCATTATTACACCTCTTGTGATTACTTGTTAATAGCTATGTACTAAAGGTCCCCCCCTTTTTAAATTTCACAAAAACACTGGGAATTTAGATTTTTATTAGCATGACATTGTTTCGGTCAATGATTAAGTTATTAAGATATGTTAGGGTGAATTTAAAGGGATATGTGGATGTATTACTCTTGTTGGCTTTGTCTTTCTCTGGTATGTTGCTCTGTTCATGTTTAAAGGTCCCATATTGTGCTCATTGTCAGGTTAATGATTTGGGTTTCTACGAGAACATGTTTACATGCTTCAGTGTTAAAAACACATTCTTTCATATTCATATTGTCTGTCTGAATGTACCTGTATTCACCCTCTGTCTGAAACACAGCATTTTAGCGTCTGCGTCTTTTAGCTCCACTCCCAAAAAAGCGCAGTCTGCTCTGATTAGTCATTGTTTCCGGGTCTTTCACATCTGCATTTTTTGTGTCTCTGCACCCTCATTGCAGCCGGAGAATGACTGTTACTGTAGCTGCACTTTCCACCTATATATATATATAATATAGTGGTGATATCGCAACTGTACAGGAATCCTGACGGCTGGTTTAAAGGCACAGTTTCTGAATACGGACGTGTCGATTTCTCTGTGAATTGAGTGTTTCGATACTTTCAATGCCCGTTAAACTGCTTTATAATCAAAAAAGACGTTAAAGACAGTATAAGAGATCTTTAATATTTGTACAACAGTCTCTTATAGGCTTTAATCTGTAAGTGACTGTAACCTTTATACACCTGACCCCCCCATGTTATTAAAAAGAGAAAATATACAGTATACCTCATAGATATTTTTTCTTGTGAACTCCACCCATCAGCAGTAGTATTTCTAATTCTCATCCCTTCTTCCGCCTGAAGCTCATGGTGACTGCCAGTGTAATCTGCTCCTGACCTTTCTCCCCCTCCTTAAACCTTTCTCTGTTCCTCCCTTTTTCCTTCCATCTATCCGTTCATCCCCGTCTTCCCCTGTACTCACCGCAGACTGACAGTCATCACAGGTTCTTTCTCTCAGTGGCTGACAGTTTGAACTGCCTCATTAAGGCAAATTGGGAATGTGAGACTAAACTGAGCATGCAGTTATTTTAGAGGCCGCTTTGTGACAGAGCAAACATGCCAGCTCATGCTCTATGTAATGGCTTGTCCGGGGGTTTGAAGAAATATGTTAGATTTAATTATCATAATAGACCATTAGTGCTACTAAATGAGTGAAGTCTTGCAAAGTGTGCCACAAGAGTTTAGAGATAAGTTTATGATTTTCTAATTTTGAATACGAGGTAAATCAGGCTCTTACACAGGCGCCAAACAAAGGCAGAAAGTACAAAGCAACAAAGCATGCAGTTAAGGTGGGTCTGAAATGTTAGTTTGAATATTTTGAATAGATTTGCCCATAGCTGTTAGAGAGCAAAGCAGGCAATGTGTGATTGATCACGTCCCACAGGGGCGACAGCCAGCATGCCATTTATACACAACAAACGGTGTTGGCTACACTAAACTAAGCTCACACAACCTATGCAGATTGCACAGTCTTTCATTTTCACATGTGCATGCTAAACCTGGCTGATAAACGATTTGCCTAGCAGCACTTCCGTCCATATTTTATCACGGCAGACAATGCTCGGTGGCGTTGCCAGACTTGGTGTATATCCAGTATTCAGGCAAAAAAGCTTCTTCTCAACCCCTCAACAGCTTGGCTCCCATAATTAACTTCTGCAGGACTGATGGTGGGGGCCTTCATCAGAGGCTACAGCATTATAATAGAAAGGGTAGAAAAGGGTTGAAAAAGACATGTTAAAAACCAAATGAACACACACTAACATACTCCACAGACAAAAATTGTATTTGACAGTGAGAGGTCTTGGGTCAGTCATGCTTGAAACTTATTCATTGTTGCACAGATAACCTCTGTCATACAGCAAGCTCCTGTTGAGGGCAGAAATGGCTGAAAGGATTAATGAATGTTTATACTTAAAGCTCTGCTGGCGCTAAACACGCCGGGAACCTTTTTAAGCCGTGGCACGCCGGCAACATTTTAAGCCAGTATTCTGAAATATGGCAATTTTGCCAACAAATGTGAGCAGGGTAGAATGTTAACTGTTTTATCCAGCGGCAATCGTGCCTGGTAAAGCTGGAGCTCTAAAGAAAACTCAAACATGTGTTTTTTTCTTAGAAGAGTGCAAATTTGAAAGTGTCAGATGCAGTAAACATCCTAGTTTTCAGATGGCAGTTTTTTTTCATTACAGTTTTTTTTAGTATTTATAGTATTAAGTATTCATTTTCGCTTGCATGTTGCATGTTTTTACTGAAAAATGCAACACACTGCAAGTCAGTTCAATGGCTATTTTACTGACATTTTATTACTATTTGACATAAAAACATTTTATTAAAAAATAACACAATGTAAAAAAAAACGGATATGTATTGAAGGTATACAGCTATAACAACTGAACATACAATGACAGTTTTTATCCTCAAATCTATGTCTTCACACTCATTGATAGGCAATGGACTGACCTGTTCCTCGTTTGCACACACACACACACACACACACACACACACACACACACACACACACACACACACACACACACACACACACACACACACACACACATGCATACACAGACATCAGAGCACATTGCTCAGACTCTGCTCTTCCTCAGTCTAACCTTAACCAGACAGATCTTCTTCTGGAGGCCCCGGGTGACTTCTCGACTCCCTCTGATTGGACGGATCCTGTGCGTGCTTTTTGTTAAAAAGGGATCATTAATAGCCTGTGTACGACCTCTGACCATCCCTTTAAATCATTAGCCGGCCAACTGATGGTTTCTATTTACCGTCCCCATAGGAGATCTTATAGAGCAGAGGAGGACTTTTTATATGAGGATGTTCTGACACTGGAGTCGATGTGTCGTATTTACTTAATTCATGGACCCTTTTAAGTCAGAGGGGGGGAAAATGAAAGGATGATATTTAAACTTCTGCTCTTCATATTCATGATTCATAATAAGACAACAATGAATGAGTCAAATATATATATAAAAAAAACTATTAAAAAGTGCATTTAATGAAGCATTTTCAAAATACATACCTAATACCAATACCTTTATAATGGCCCAGTTTTGCCAATAAGAAATGTATCAAATGCCAGATGGTATTTTTAAAAAGTATTTGTATCGGGAGAAGTATGTAGTGTAAACCAATGCCACATGTCACACTAAATATGCTTTCATATATATCTAAATTAAATAAATCTATATTTCTTTGATAGCTTTTTAAAATGCAGGTTGAGAATATTTGAAATAAAGTGAAATGATAAATAAAAGTCACATTACTAAAGTCTGCACTCAGGCCTGCTTGCAAACAGGTGTCTCCCATTCAGTAACCTATCACTTAAATCTGGCTGCGGGGCACAAAGTCCATTTGTCACGTCACGCTTTTGTTATCGCACTGCTCTTCAGAGGAAACAAACAACAAAGCGCACAAAAGACCTCCACAGAAAAACCGCTGCCTCATCCAATGGAGAGGTTTGCATTAGATATGATGGGGAGAGGAGAGAGCGCTGTGGCTCTGCAGACGAGGAGGAGGGAGATGTGTGATCAAATGCGTGCGTGTGGGACTGTCACTGTGCGGATGGCATGGGTTTGTGTGTACACGTGCATTTGGGAGTGTGTGGCGGTGTGTACGGGAGGAGTGTTAGGAGGATACCCGGAGCCTTGCCGTACCGTCCCTTGCCTAAATCATGTGTACAAGCTGTTTCCAATAAACTGTTAAATTTGATAAAGAGGTCTGGTATTATATTACAAAGCCCACAGGGCACTCGGACCTCTGCTATCATGAATACATTTTGCCTGATAATAATGCTGTGACTTCAATCGCTGCCACAGGAAAAACTGCTGCCCTTCTGAAAATCAAGTTGTGAGGCAGGGTGACACCTGTATAAATGGACAGGTGATGAGATTATAATATATTTATGCTTTCTGGGTCAGTGTTAAGGGACTTCTACAAGTGAGCGTGAGTAACACAAGGGACTGGAGGGCGCAAGTGGGAGTGCCACGGGGGGCAAATCCTCTCACCTCACAGAGACGGCCTTTTATTCATGAGGAGAAAGCTGCAGGGATATACAGTACAGTTGTATGTGGTTATAATTCACTGTAGGTACAGGGGCATGTGTGATACCAAACATCATTTCCAGGTATTCTAGAGCTGAGGGGATCTTTATTTTTTTGAGAGAAATGAAATGGGTTAATAAATTAAAATAAATTGATGTTGTTACAACTGACTGTACTGTATATGAAGATGTACATACTGAAAATCACTAGGCCACAAACACACTGCTGGGTTAACTTTAATTAGGGTAACATGTTTAGTTTTGACCGAGGGTTAGTGTCCTGAAAACAGCCCAGTCTGCTCTGATTGGTCAGCGTTTCTGGGTCTTCTTCATTTCTCGGAGTCTCTGCACCGTCATTGCAACCGGGGAATGACTAACAGCACTGTAGCAGCACGCACGCACGCACGCACACATGCACGCACGCACGCACGCACGCACGCATGCACGCATGCACGCATGCACACACATACACACACACACACACACACACACACACACACACATATATAGTATAGTCTGACGGCTCGTTTAAAGGCACAGTTTCTGAATGTGAATTTCTTTGTGGATTGAGTGTTTTGATGCTTTCACAGTATTTATATAGCACCTTGACCTGTTCTATAAAAAAGGGGAATGGGAACTTGGAAATCTTACTTTTTACTATCTACTACTTCGTACTACTAAATAATATGTGTATCTTTTTTGCAGTTTTGAATCTTATATGTGTTGTGTTTTGTTTTGTATAACTAACAATAGATCTGTTACATTTTTATTTTAAAACTTGAGCTTAGTGTGTCTAACACTGAGTCAAAATAACCATATTTTAGTTAAATATAAATATATAATAATAACCCAAAAGTCATATAAAAAATATCTCCCAAATTGGGTCAAATATTCCCATTGATACTGGGTAGATTTGACCCAGTATTTGCAAACTGGGAACCAAACTGGGTCACTATTGTGATTTATTTATATATAACATCATACATTTCAAATTAAATGTTTGAAGATATAGATAAATATATGAGATCAAACCTCTCATTTGCACAGTTGGAAAAAACATGCACACACAGACACCAAAACAAGAAAAAAAAAAAGATTCCCACTATCCCAGGATATAAGAAGTCATTACTGCGTTAGCAGCAGTGTTACTTGGTATTCCCGACTGCACCGGTCTGTCCCATATCTCTGGTCTCCATACAGTATCTAGGTAGCTAAGAAGGTAGGCAGGTGATGAATGTTCAGTAATTGTAAGAGTTCAGTGGTAAAAAGATTCAAATCCATGACAGTGAGGAATGGAAGAGAGCCCCGGGGGAAATTTCAGGCTGTGAGGAAGTGCATCCAACCTGTCTAAATAACAGATCACACCTCAACTTGGTCACTTGCTCAGAACGTGTTCTCTGATATTAGAAATGTGCCTTTATTGCAAATGAGTTTTGCCGTATAGTATCAAAAGTAGTTCACAGAACAAATCATGTAAGACTTTTAGAAAGATTTAAGTTTTGGCAAATAAATTGTGAAAAATTAGAATTGAGAAATGACATAAAACATGAGGTGAGCTCTACGGTATTCCTGCTGCTGCTTTGAAGTGTTGGAGGTTTGCACACTGGGCAGTATTTGCATAACAATGAGGTATTGAAGTGCTGTTGTGTGTTGGAGTGGGTGCATTGATAGGTATAGGAGAGTGAGTTTGTTTGCACGTCAAATACATCTGTTTATGTCTTGTAGCATTTCTAAAGTTTGTTCATCTATGCTTACGTACAGTAAGGAATGCATGAAGTGCATGTGTTTTCAAGGGATAGTTGAGATATTTTGAAGAGGGGTTGCATAAGGTATCCATAGTCAGTGTATCACCTACAGTAGATGCACGCTCCCCAGTTTGGAGACACAGGCAGAAGCAGTGTGTCTGTGAGCTCAGTCTCTAAAAATCATGAGCCATTAGGCCTATGTATGATACTACGTGACTTGTGAGTGGTCAGCATAGATGTAATGATGGTGGTCCGTTTCACTTGACTTTTTGCCTATAAGCTTCAATATGTCTACTTTCTCTTAGAGTCAAAAATTTAATTTAAAGCTGAATTCGGTAACTTCTATTTGCTGAAACTGTCACTATAACAGTTACACTTACAGCAAAATAGCACATGCAGTTTGTTCAACAGAAATGTCACAAACTAGCCCCTCCTATCATTGGTACTCAGTGACACACCTAGAAAATATTATAATTATTATTATTATTTCCTGCACATGGCTGATATGCATCTCTGATGTCATTGGACAGTGATTGTTTGAGTACTTCATTCACCTTAGCAGAGGGACGAGGAGAGGATGAAGGACTGTTTTAAAGTGTCATTTAATATTGTGATGTCAGGAATATTTTTTTTTCTGTTTTAAAATATAGTTGGAAAGGTAGAAGTAGACATTTTGGTTCAGTAAGGAGAGAATTAGGACATTTTTTTTATTGCATACTTTCAAGCATAAATTAATTCATAGCTAGAATGCATTGAATTAAAAAAAAAAACCTAGACACGTGTGAGAAAAGTTCAGTCATTTTTTTTTCCTCACCAGCACCCATGTTGTTATCTGTTAGTGATGTTCCTCAGAATCCTTTGGCTGTTTGTCTGCATTGTACAGATTGTTGTTCCTCAGCCAGGTGACTTCGCAGCCCAAACTAAATATCGGTCAAATAAAACTTTAATTACATCCATTTTAATCTTAACCAGTAATCACCTTATTTAGACATGCGGCTTTAAAACCACATCTCACTAGACTCAAGACAAATACCCAACTTATTACCAGTGGATGTCAGATTTGGCCAGCGTGCCTCTGATTCTGACTGGAGATTTTCATGACTCACTGTAAAAGTCAAAATGAAATGCAACAAAGAATGGATTTTCTTGGCGGAGAGCTCAAAGAAAAACAGGCTGCTTATTATGACTGAGCTGTGATCACTATCAGCATTGTTATGAAGGCTTTTGTAAGATCAGTGTGTGATCCGTGTGTGCTGCTTTTAATGCACATATATGTTTCCCCCAGAATACCTGTCCTCTGCATGTCTTCTAATCTGGCTGTCATTCTTTCATCCACCCTCTGTTTGACACCGCACCACTTAACCAGTCAAACCTCAGTCATGAAGCCCAACATGCCTTATCCCATCCAACATGGAATGTCAAGTACCGTTTTTTTTTTTTTTAAGTAAAACAATCTGACGCATATTAATTGAATCATTCCCCCCACCCAATCAGGAGTTAGTGAGCAGAAAACCAAGTGAAGGTTGAAGCCTGATAATTATGGAGCAGTCAAGTTCTTTCATGTAGCTGGCATCACTTTCTCTTTCCTGCTGGCATCTTGTCTTAATTGACTCATCAAGAATGGACCAAAGAACAAAAGAACCTTCCTTTATCAACAAGTGGTTGTCACCAACTTATAAAGCATTCCAATGTCCTATTTAATGACTTTTCACAAAAGTGGTATGATATATGAAAAATGAAGAGGATGATAAATATCTTCTGTGTGTATGTTACTTCCAACAAAGTTTTTATAACTTCATCATCAAGCACGCCGCCTCGGTTACAGTTAAATTGCATAAATCATCAAGGGTGCTTACACAGAGCTTTGCCTGAGGGTGTTTCCCAAAGCATAAGGATACAACTTTTTGACTAATAATACGGGGAAGACTTCATCACTTGGTCACAGCAAAACTGATATTCAAGTGACAAGAAGAAGAAGAAGAAGTCTGATGCTAAAGGGTGATCACTGCTGTCAATACAGAAGTGCACTCATGGGCAACATCTCCCTCAGAAAGGACACGGATCTGCAAACGGGATGAAATTGGAAAGACAGCACAAAGACAAAAACCTACAAACCTACTGCGTGTTGCCTCGAGCCGTTTTCCATGTACAACAACTTGACAATAAACTAACAGTCTGAGTTTAACTCAGCGGTCAGACGGACAAAATATAGAAAGAGAAAACATGAGGAGTTCATCTGCTTCACTGGAAGCAGGGCTCATAAAGAGCCGACCTTACCAAACAACAACAAATGAGCACCCTGTCCACTTCCTCCTAAGTTAAGCTGTAGAAATACAAACCGGACAACTGGTATTAGCGAGACAATCATCGGGCCCTCACATTATTAATGACATAATTACTGCACATAGACAGAATAAGGGAGAGCAAGGGGAAGAAAGAAAGAGGTGAAAATGGAAACAAAAACTTAGGAAAGCTAAAAAAACGAGGCAGAGAGCGAAGGTTTTAGAGGAAAAGAAGCGAGAGATCGACATCCCCTTCAGGGGCTTGTAGAGAGGACATTTCCCCTTTATTTTGGGTAGCTGGACCCTCCCTCACTCTTAATTGGAGTCCTCGGCTGTATCCCACCGTCCCGTACTCCGGTGGCGCCCCCCAAGGTGCAGGGAATTACCGTGTCTGCCTCCCCTCCTCTATATTTAGGCCATTTAAGGTTGCACGGCTTTAAAAGGGAAAGTCAAAAGATGCCATTCTTCATGAATGTCTGAGGATATGAATAGGGTCGCCGCTCCTCTCCCCCTGTCCCCTCAGGAGTTCACCTTTTCAAATATAACGAATGCCTCAATTAAAATCCCTTTCAAACACCATGCTTATTTTTCGATAACAATCGTCTGCTCTCCTTTAGTTCCTCTGCTCTCTCTCTCTCTCTCTCTCTCTCTCTCTCTCTCTCTCTCTCTCTTTCTCTCTCTCTCTCTCCGAGCAAGGAGGGATATAAAGGGACGTGAAGGGGACATAATGCTTCTGTGGATAGAGGAATGAAAAGAGGGAGAGAGGAACAGACAAAGGTAAACTTATTAAAGCAGAGAAAGAGAAACAGAGTGAGAGAATAACAGAAGGAAACAGGAAGGGAGAGTTGTGCGTGTGTGGGTGTGTGTGTGTGTGTGTGTGTGTGTGTGAGAGAGAGAGAGAGAGAGGGAGTGAGAGAGAGGTGTAGTTGTGACGGAGGGATGGATGCAGGGCCTAGAATGATGTGAGCCAGCAGATGGCAGGGTAAGAACAGTAATATGGCCAGTTCCACTCTGTCTGTCTATAGCCAAACAGAAGGTCAATGGGGAGTCCTCAGCCTACACACACAGACACACACACACACACACACAGACACACACACACACACACACATACACACACACACACACACACACACACACACGTAGTAACGCTCAACACGGAAGTGATACACATGGGCATATATAAAAAAACGAATGCACGCACAAACATAAACTTTTCCTATGGATGCATTCAAACCCACCGTGTACCAACACAGACACCATTTACTTGACTTAATAACACACCCATTCATGTCTGTTACAACTTCAACACATTTCCTTTGTTTCCTTTGCGGTCATCTCTATCCTCACGGGACCGTCTGCAAACATTTACTAAAGTGATAGACGTCATGTTTGTTTTTGTTAACACATAAAATTGATTTGTTCTCTTCAGTCTGTCTGCTCCCAAAGAGTAAGTTGAAATACTTCCACCGTCGGCGCACGCCGCGTTGTCAGAGAGGGGTTGCGGGTGGCGTGCATGATGCAAGTTAAAACTCTAATGGTTACAAGACAGTTTGTCGCCATTTGAGGCTCAAAGGGAAATTAAACTAATGCTGAATAATGTGTTCGTAGGCCGTCATTAGCATTGGAATAGTGAAATGCATTAGGGCTCTATGGAAGATGGCTGGCTTTAATAAAAGACCACTTAAAGATGGCAAACAACAGCAAACAAGTAAATCTAAAAAACATGGGCCCCGCTCGCTCACTTAAGACCCGTGGACATTATCAGCATCTGAACTGTACGGTCGTGCAGATTAACGGCCTGGTGTTGTTTAGCTTAGCTTCATCTTGGCTGCGTTCGATTAAGCTCTAGGGAGGAAACCAAAGACAGATTTTTCCATTCAGTAATATCGACTAATTAATAATTATGTCAATTCCCTTCCCAGCTTTCGGTTACATGCTGGTTTGCGGACATGATCGCAGCCGTGTTTTTTTGGTGGAAGCATGCACAGCAATTCCTTTTTTACTGCGTCTTAAAAACGTGCCTCTCTGCATGCAAATACACACAACTAAATTAGACGGGAGTAAATGATGGTTTACTGTACATGTTGCACAGGGTGCAAGTGGAGCGCAGAGGGTATAAAACTGGATCAGTCCCTGTTAGAAACTAACAAGCAGGCTTGTTGTGGAGTTCAGTGTGGTTTTCATGGAGAGCTCCAGCTGTTTCACATAGAAGGACATCAAGAGGCTCACAGCTATCTGTGCCTTTGCTAAGAAGCAATATATTCAAACATTCTCCCTCTCTGTCTATATGTGTCTGTCTCTCGCCCCCGCTATCTGTTCATACTGGTCGCTCCCTCTCTCTTTCGTTGCCAGTCGAAACCAATAACGTATGATATCTTTATCTTGAGAGTCACGGTAATATCATATAGCACACAGACATCCCCACTTGCCTTTTGGGCTTTTCTGCCTTTGACTCTGAGCAGATAGTCATCGTCAAGAGCGTCTCCTGACAATTTCCAAAATGCGATGTAATGGTTTGTTTATGATTATTTTCTGTAGAATTTGTCCCATCTCTTCTGACTGATGTTTATAGAAGAGTACAATGGCAAATTGGATGGTGAAATCCCCGGTGATTGTGTCCCTTACATATCCGTCACAACGTTGGTAAATAAATCTCTCAGACTCCAATAAAATATGTTATTTCTTCCCTATGAATCATACAACATGGCCCGGGCTTCATTTCTGACCATACTGTGTTGGCTGCAGGCTCTGAGATTTTTCAGAGAGAATTATAAGATACAGTATATAGAGTAGGACAGTGGTTGTTAAACTCTGTCAGGGAATATACATTCCCAAACAGTTTCTCAAAGGATTTTACAAACTGATATGGAAGTGTCACTGGTACATTACGCTGACTTGATTATATTTTTGACCCATATTGTATTTATTTTCTTTTGGAATGCAGAATTTTAGATCAGTAGTTTTTCTTTTATATCTCTTCAGAATCGTTCTAATCTTTCATCTTCAGCCTTTATCTTAAAATTCTCAAAGGTAAAACCACCCTTTCTGTAATATCTGATGTTGACAACTGGTTGACAAAAGAAAAGAAAAGCTTCTAATCAAAGTAGGGGATAATCATCCACACCTGTGCTGACTGCTTGTGTGTAGTTAGAATCCCCCTGTCTCCTGTATTTACCCACTTGAGCAGCACTCACACATCTTTCCAATGAGTCCCCCGCCAGTGTCGGCCTAATATTATTCTCCTAAACCCAAACAGCAGTTTACTCCGCTGCCTTTCACCTTGTCGGGTCACAATGCAGCAGGCATGTCGAGGCAGACCTCTATTTAAAGATGGTGAAAATGTTTGGGTGGCTCAACCCTTTCAAATTAAATGGATGGCATCCCAGGGAAGCCTATCAAAAATGATTAAAAAGGGTGGAAGACAGCATGTGTGTGAACTGTCAAGACGAGTCGACACAGGCTAGCCGACCTGCACCAAGAGCCAGGAAGCTTATTAGCATTTCAGCGCATAGCAACCTGCCTAGCCCCGAGCACTGATCTTAACACGGTCTGTCCAAAACCGCACCTCTCTCTCTCTCTCTCTCTCTCTCTCTCTCTCTCTCTCTCTCTCTCTCTCTCTCTCTCTCTCTCTCTCTCTCTCTCTCTCTCTCCCTCTCTCTCATTCCTCTCTTCTGCCTGCATTTGCAAAAAACATTCATGTCAAGTCGGCGGTTCAGTCAAGTCAAGAATGCTTCTGTGTTAACGTCAAATTGGAGCTGCAGCCCGACAGAGAGTGTTTGTATACGATACTCTCAGAAGTTTAATGCCGTCCAAATACTGCACAGGGGAATTGTGAAGGTGATACCAAGTTCCCAGTTATCAGATCATGGCATCGGATTTGGAGTGTTGAAATACATTATTGCTGTGGTTTCAAAGTGTTTGAGGTGGAAATTGAATTTGACTCATGTCTCATTAAAACAGTAAAATTCCTGTCATGTTTGGTCCCAGCAGAAGTGTCCGTTTTTATAAGAGTGAAGCCAATATATTCTGAGGCAAATTTAAAGTGCCGTTACCAACTTTTACCCAAGTTTAGACTTTCATTTGGAAGACGTTTTAACTTATGGCGATCTGACGCATAAAGTATGTTTAAGTTCCAGTTCGATCAAATTCAGCAAGAGTATTTCAGAAAGAAAAGACCAGTTGGGCGCTGCAGGCTAAAACCACTATCTGGACCAAAAGTGGCACTCTCTTTCATTTTTAATCTCTGTCATTCCCTTTTCTCATCTCACCGTCTTTGTCTGAGTGGGTATTGACTTCACAGCTGGGGGAAAAAAACCCACCTCTACTGCCAGACATTTTTCAGACAAAGGAAGTAAAGTTGAAGTAATTGGTATGTTTTTTTTTTTTCACCAAGGTATGGAATTGCCCGAATGTATTTCATCTATCTCACTGGATGTTATTATAAGGACACCATCCATAATTGACTGCACAAATGACTGTAATCAAGCTAAGGCAAAATTATAATTTTCCTGCCAAATATCAAGTATCATACCAAAAATGTAAGACTTAAAGACAACCTTCACACCACTACTAAGTTCCTACAGAAAGCACAATAACTAGTTAGGCATAGTTCTGCCACAGAAACATAAGCAACCAGAGCAAAACCCTGTACAGTCTTTCTCTCTGTAATGTTTCCTTCCCTCCCTCCCTCCCTCTTTTTCCTCCTCCAAGATGTGAGAGCATCACAAACTGGACCTGGACGCTTAATCAGTCACCGGGGTGCACCATGTTTCAATATCAAGCATTTCGTATGACTTTATTGACTCTGAGTTTTTATGCTCTTCTTCATCCTGACAGTATAAAGAATGGGCTGACGGCGCTCTTCCAAGATTGGAGGCCATTTTGTGCCTGAGCTCTGTGCTCAACAATGTGACTAATGGGAAGCCCTGGAGGACTTTCAGGGGTATCACTCAAAAACAAAGTTTGAAACGGTGAGAAAGAGTGTTGTGTTTACAGATGCACTCTGGCGACAAGTAATTTAACATATGAAATTTTTATTTCCAATGCAAACAAGACTCAACTTTTGGCTCGCAAAAAAAGGGAGTTGCTTCTAAAAATGAATAATTAAACTGTCATAATGTGAGCTCACATACGGCGGGTATCCTTTGTCCCCAGACTAGCTTGTCTCACTGAAGCGACCTTGGGAGGGGGAGCCTGCCTGCCTACCTTATAGCTCCCAGCTCTCCACAAGCCCCAGCAGAGCCTCTCATTGTCTCAAATTAAAGATAAGGTCTGCCTACTCTGTGTACGGTAGCTACCCTACCTTTGGCATGTGGTCGTTGCTAATTACTTTGAGCTGTTAAGGGAGACATATCTGGGGAGACAAGCAGGAGGGAGAGACCTACAAACCCAGTTTAAAGGAAGAATCTGATTTTCCCATTGCTCCCGGTGGCTTCGTTTGACCTGTTGGATAGGCATTGTTCTCTCACGGACGATTCTAGGTTGGATTATACCTGTTGTTTTTGCTCCGCTGAGAGTGTACGGAGTGATTCCCTGCAGCTCTGACGAACGGTGTTTGCAATCATGTCTCAAATACTGTATCATGTGTAAATAAATCAGAGACAATGTATGAAAATATGTAGGGTGAAGTGCTGTTGATCAGATGTAATCATGTTGATTTGTGAATACGTATGTATGTGTGTGTCTGTGTGAGTGGGTGTGTGTGTGTGTGTGTGTAGGGAGAGTAGATCTATATGCCCTTAGGAAGCTGCTAAAGTCTCTCCTGTGACCTTGCTCTGGTGTTATTTAGCGGCCTGGAAGCAGTCAACTGTCATAAATAGGTGCAATTTGCTGTAAAACAATACCCGTGGCTAAACTTGCTCTGGGTTGTTATTATTGAAAACAAGAACGAAAAGAATGAATGGTGAAAGCAGTCATTAAAACAAAACAAAAGTGGCGTTAATCAATTTGAAACAGTAAATTAGCTGGCATAAATCATCGCCCAGGCTGCAGCAGGCCATGGTGGTGGTGTCAGGGATCTGGTTTAGCGTGCTCGCTGCCTGGTAAACTGCTCCATTTAACTCCCCTCCGACTCCCACTGGCTCATTGCTAAATAAGGATATCAATTAGGCTAAAGCACTCAGCAAAGGCTCCCAAGTTAACCATCAGCCGAGGCATGAATGGATCTTTGGGGATATTGACTGCTGCGGCAATAGGTTTGTAAGTAGGCTGACCAAGGGGTAATTAAAGCAGCATCATCATGTTACGCCGTTTATGGTACTTCTGCGGCTCTATGCCGTCCATGCAAGCAGGCATTCAATTGAGAGATCATTTGCTTGTTTATTCTTGTAACCAAGTGATTTAAATGTGTAGAAAGGTCAGTTCTGGGTGTGTCTGAGGGCTTCAGTCTGTCTTGATACAACTAATAGCTGCCATAAAATCTCTTAAGGAATATAGTTGGGGTTTTGTTGTTTATTCCTCTCAAACAGTACATGAAACATAAAAAAAATCAGCCTCTTACCTGCCATTTTAAACCAAAAAGGTCTCAATGCTAATTCCAATGGGATTCCAATTCTTTCCATTCTGTGAGTAATGTCTTTACATGACGTGAGGAAAATCATAAGGAGTGAGCTGAAGTACGCCCGCTATATGAGGTGGCCTTGATGTATGTGCAATTACAGCATAATTACAGAGATAATTACTGAATGGGAAAGATTAATAACTTTATTAGCTAAAATGGTTCACTTTTAAAAGAGGGAAATGTATACGTTGGTCTTGCAGATCTAAATTTGCTGAAAGTCAATTAACGGGCTGATTTTGTATCTCATTACTCACGTGCTTCACCTTGAAAAGGCACCTTGAGAAGCTAAATTTAAAATGTAAAAAAGGTCAGGAAGTCCCTCGTACAATTAAGCCAGGAGTTTCTAAAGAATTCCATTATTATTGAGAGAATGACAAAGTGTCTATTTTGGCCAATCTAACGAGTAAGACCTACTTCAAATTGAAATCTTGTTAACTGTCGGACCAGCTTCTTAAACATATCTCAATTACCAGAGGAGGAGAGTTAACTACAATCTGCATCGTTTTTTTTCTGACCTTTTATTCTTTTTTGTTGGTTTATACTGTTGTTTTTGACGTAGGGGGGTGGCACATTCTCAGTGCATGTGTTTGGACTGAGCAACAATCGGCCCTTAAGCTCCTCTGAAACAATAATAACTTCTCCTCTTTAATTTAGCCAACCTAGCCATGTTGACAGGGCTAGATTTGTCTTATCAAGACCTATTAACCATTTCCATTTTCTTATTAAATGCATGCTGTATAATTTGTGATTTTTTCCAACGTGATGTAATTATGATGTATCATTTCCCTCAAATAAAGGCCCTGTCCTCTCTTGGTGTTAATTTGAGCGTGTGAACTTTATACTTTGAACTAATTGGTTGCTGTCGAAATCCCCTGAATGTGAGTAATTCGATCAGGTATTCCATAACCATTGTACAATTTAATTTGAGTAATTTAATTGGATTTGACTGCTCATTTCTGGGCCACTCTCCACTCAGTATTCAAGAACTGCAGAGCTGCAGAGGTATCCTGAGGCAAACACACACACTTAGCTGCCACCAGTCCCTTACACCAACAGAGCTAGGAACTTCCCACCAGATAGCACAGCTGGATCAGACAGTGGACAACTGGATCACTGCATTAACATATCATGCATTCAATACAGGTGATATATAAAAGTAAGATTTCTGTCTTTTTGACAGGTCGAGGTGCTATATTAATACAGCAAAAGTATTAAAACACTCAATCCACAGAGGAATGCACACAGCCAGTATTGAGAAACTGTGCCTGTAAACAAGCTATCAGGACTTCTGTACTGTTTTGATGTCATAGCTATACTATAAATTGGTATAGAGTACAGCTACAGTGCTCATAGTAATTCTCTGGCTGCAATGATGGTGCAGAGAATGTAGTTGTGGAAGACCCGGAACCACTGACCAATCGGAGCAGACTGGCTTTTTTTTGGGAGAGGGGCTTCAAGAGACAGGCGCTAAAACCAAGTGTTTCAGACAGTGGATGGATACAGGTATAGTCAGAATACCTATATTTACAGTATGAGAAAAGTAAAGTATGAACACTCTTTCTCCTGTATTTCTGTGTAAGTGAATAATTGCAACAATATGTGGAGCTACACTTTTTCGTGCTTTAATAGACTACCGGATATGGACAGGCTGAAGTTGTTGCTAGTTGTGCTACAAATGGACTGCCGGACAAAAGGGAAAAAATCAAAACAGATTTTCCTGAAGAAAACTGCTGTTCCGTATTGATCTACATCAGTAGCTACCCATGGAAGCATGGCAGAATAACAGCGACTCCATCTTTCCATAATGTTGCCAGACACTTATAATAACAATCTGGGTCTGTAATCGGGATAAACAAGCACATTTGGTGGACATAGCCTCCATTGACGGCCGTTGTTACCCCGTTCGATTACATTGCCGTCGGTTTTCAGTGGCCAGGCTGCAGGGCTTGCACGCAATACTGGAAAAATTTCAAAAAAAGTTGCTGCAATCAGTCACTTAAACAAACAAAAGAAATGAGGCGATAGGGTCCAGGTTGCAAAAGCATAATATGAAACCTTTAAAAGATAAGGTTAAGATCTTTAATGCTAGTTGATGCTCAGCCCACACTATTATCCATCACAGGTCCAAGGTAATAAGAACATAATATGTTTACACAAGCTGTATTTTTCTCTATTTTACACTAAAGCAGAGGGATTGGTCTTCATAAATTGCATTAACGCAGGCAATGCCAATCTCATTTCATTGCTCCTCCAACCAATTGAGCTTGTACCCTGCGCGTAATGTCATTCATGCTGCACCACAGAGGACTTTATCTGTCCTTAGAGGGTCAGCCATCTTGTCTTAGTGATAGCTGAGGCCTGGAGACTTGAAGGCGGCAGAGAGCAAAAGCAACAGAGACAGGCTCCCCTGACACCCTGATGTGCTGGGAAAACAGTGCAAGAACCATGCTGAGAGACAGACAGGGAGCGGATGAAAAAGAGAGAGAGAGAGAGAGAGAGAGAGAGAGAGAGAGAGAGAATCACAGAATCACAGAATAGAGATACTGAGAGAGAGATGCCCATGGGCAAGACTGGCGCTGTCCTGCCTGGGCCCTCCTCCTAGTGCCAGAGACAGAGATGACGCTGCCACTCTGCATCAGCCTTATGTAGTATTCATAGCAGCAGGTCCTTCTAACACAATTTGTGACCTCCACCCGAGCAGAGGAATATTGGAGTTTAACAATGGCCGGCTCTGTAGGGAGCGAGCTCGTCGAGACCCCGGCGAGCAACTTCCCCGTCTATTATTTCTCGTTTTATATATTGTGTAGAATGTGTCTTTTCTGGGAATTCTACAATAAAATGACTGTTATTTATCATTACCAACCTCTTTATCATTTAGTCAATAAAAGGCCTCTTACTTTCTCTCTCTCCTTCCCTCCATCGCAGTCTGGGAGTCAGATATCTGTATTAGTCCCCCACCCCTCTGCCTTGGGGCGAGCTGTGTCAAAAGCTAAATCATGATCAGCTATGGCTTTCTGGCTAAATTGTGTATGAAGGCCCCAGGCGGAAAAAGGTGCACATGCTCATTATTGGAGACCAAGAGAGAAAGAGAGTGAAGTTTGCACACACGCACTCAAGTATGTACACACATACACACATACACACAAACAAAACAAGGATAAATCGCAACGCAACATGTACAGTATGCTGAGATTACATAGGTCATGAGAATCTGTGTTAATAACTCAAGTAACGTTTGACTTTCTTACATGTTGATCAACATGTTACATGTTTTTTTACTAATCTGATTAATCTGTGCAGATTTGAGACACAAAGCTAATGCTAATAACTTCATACCAGTGAGCACAAGTTTTCCATTAAGACCACTATTTTACAGGTTTATCTACCGCACCATGACATCACACGTGCGCTCACTGTAACTAGCCTCATTGTTTCTTAGCCAAAGAAACTGAGCTTAAATGTGCAGTTATACTAGGATTTTTGATGGAGCATCCCATTAAGAAGTTGTTACTTATACCACAGTTTATTTGGCATAACCTCAACCCTAGTCTTAATCATACTGTAGTTGACATGCGCAGATATTGTTCAGTAGAAAGCAATTTAAAAAAAAAGAGCAATACAATATCCAGTCCATGTAAGACAATAAAGTTATACACGTAAGAAAGTTTCTAGATTTTTTTTTTAGGCCAACCCAGGAGACGTCAGGACACATGTGCGATAAGAATGTTCCTACCATACATATAGAGCCGTAAAGCATCATCTAGCTACCCGAGCATACAAGATTTGGTCTCCCCTTTAGGACATTATCACCTTGTCCAGTCCTCTGGAGGGCCCTCCTCTCCCCTGTGGGCCAGTGCTTCCTGCTAGCGCTAATTAATTAAGAGGGCAGGTTGGCCACAGCGGAGAGCGGGCCCAGAGCCTTTTCATCTACTACCAGATAGGATGCCTAGAGACATATCGCCTCCTCTCCCGATAATGCCACTGCTTTGCTTTGTATGAAAACTGTACTGTAAGGGGAATTATCTGTGGCTTTTGTTATACCACACTCTTCTTTTGTGTGGTATCTGTGAGCTAACTACCTGTCTGCATTGTGCGTTGTCAATCAATTTTATGGATAACCAGCACTTCTACTCTTCTGTAGTTTAATATTACGGCAACAATACCCACCTCTTATGATACATAGACCTTACTGTAGACCTTTAAATTACAAAACACTACTTAATACCTGTGTACATCTCTACATCATAATATTTGCACATGTTCTTGTACACAATAGGAAAAGAGTGTCAGAGGGAAATAGAGCTGGAAAGCAAGTGAGGGAAATAATACGACCACATTTAATGAAAGGTTAAATTTTCATTAACTCACTATTGACTGAGCTGAAAGGGCCATTATTTATTGTATTGGCATGATGTGGCCCATTAGTGCTGTATTGGAATTGGTTTGGCTTCTTTCTCTCTCCCTTTCTCACTGACTCTCTGATGTTCAGTGTTGTGAGATCGCTCCTAGCTAAAGTGTGAGAAAAGACCTGTTTGTGTGTGCATGTGTGTGTAGAGAGACATAGGCTGTGCACAACTCCTCAAACTTTCCCCCCTGAATTCCTTTTGTTCCCTTATCCATTATCTGCATCTTCACATATCGCGTGGTGATTCAGTCATCGATCTGTTGTTCTCACGATCCCACTGACACATCAATGACAATCTAATTCCGTTCAACGGATTTTATCGGCCGCTGTCTCAGCAAAGTGACAAGACACATTGCGGCCGTGCGTAATCTAATAAAAGACTGCTCGGCTCAATCCAGATTAAGTCACGAGACACTGTGGCTCCAGCTAACACACGGCACATTCATTTAGAGAGGCTTTCTAATTGGGGTCGGTGGAAGGGAGGCAGGGGGTGCCGATGTTGCTTCGTTTCAAGTCATAGAAACCACAAAAGACCATTTATTTCATGTGTTTATAAGCATCCCAGTATACACAAGACATTATTGCAATAATGAGGCAACATCAACATAATTCCACGCTTAACGAAAGGACCCTGAGGCCAAACTTTGCACAAATATTCAAACACAAGATCAGGTCAATAGCTTTGAGGTTAATAAGGCTGCATAAAACTTGTCTCTTATTTGAATTCTTGCAAATAAACACTATACATTAAAGTGCCAACAGATAACTTTTCTGTCTTAACTTATGATTATTAAGTAAATGTTGATTGCACAATGGAATGGCTGTAGAATAATGAGACCACTGGCGTTTAGATTGGTCCTCCATAAGCCTCACTTTCACTGTCTGCCACCAGGTACGAACCTCCAGTGAAATTACGAATTGTTTTACGCCAAAACGGAAGATGTAAAAAATGTATTGCTATTTATTTTGAATATTCATATAGGTAAAAAAAGTGGTGGTTATTGAGGAGCTTATTTGTGTATTCCGAACTGATTTACTGTTGACTTTCTTCTAGCAGAAGCATATTGTGAGTTGTCCTGTTCTTCAGATGCTTCTGTCAACTGTGGTGAACTTGGAAACACAATTTCTTGAGGTTTGGAAATATGAAATACATTATGTGCCATAAAGCAATGTCTTTGAGCTCTAAAACACTGCGGAGAACCTTTAGTGACTCACAATATAACATGCAGTGTACAGTAGACACCTTAATGAGAATTGTAGCTTCTCAAAATGAACATGTATTGAGACTAAAATGCTACATAGCATGTGTAAATAAAGATTCAAGTCACGTTTGAATTTGCACTACTGTGACCCGACCTTGGCAGAGAAAGTCTGGCCTCCTACATATTAGTATTTCTGAGGTTTTATTAAGGAAAGCTAAATAAAAGCGCTCTGACAGAGGGCACCAGATGGCCTGGGCTTTAGACAGACTGGCATGGCTAGACAGACCTCTCAGTGTCTCACATACACACTCATTCAAGCAGGTACATGCACACATATTCTTAACAGTGTCACAGAGGTCAATGTGCTAAGTATGGCAATGCCACTGAGAGTGCCATCTGGCAAACTGGGGTCAAGGTTACACCTCTAGGAGCTGTGACTTTAACCAACTCAGCTCATTCTCTGAACCTTGCGTAGATCACACAGACTACAATCGTAGATTTTTCACATTGCATTTTGAAGTGCAGTGATTTGGAATATTCTATAATAGTCTAGAACGCATCTAAATGCACCCCAGTACAGAATGTACACAGAAAACACATACTCGCTTGCTCTTCAAATATTACGACTCCATCATTTCCCCTTGACACGCTTTCTTTCCTCCTGTTTCCTAAACTCTACATAAACAGCGTGGGGCTTTACTGCCTTGTTTTCTGTCTGTCGGCGCGCAGTGCCAGCATCCGACACCAGCTCCCTGCCACTTTCACAGGCTGTAAACATCTGGGCAAGGCCTTTCATCTGGTCAATGTGGCAAGGGGACCCAGGGGCTCTGGATTAGCGCCACGATAAAAACAGGCTCCCTCACTTGGTTTAGCAAGCTTCGAGCCCGCCACTGTGACAAGCTGTGTTAAAAAAAGCCAAAGGAAAAAAAAAAGCTTCACAGGCCAACACCACAAATTAATAGTTTCCTCCAGAAGGCAAACTTGTTCCAGAGTAGGCTCATTAATTTACCATTAAAAATGGCAAGAACTATTAGACAATATGTTGCTATTTCATTGTTTTTCATGTATTTTTCTTAGACTGTTCGACAATAATTGTTGTGCTGTAGTATTATGATTCACTATTGGACAAAACATAATTTCCTGTTTGTTCAATCATTGATAATTCAGTAGATGTTTAAATACAATGTAAGTTCCTCAGAGTTAAGCAAACTATATACAGTGAATCAGAATCAGAAATACTTTAATACAAACAACAAATATTATACAGACCAGTGAGCAGTTAAAGGTCCCATATTATCCTCATTTTAGGTATACACAACATTATTAACATTTTTCATTATTTTCATGACACCTCTGCATTATTGGATAGTGTAAGACTGATTATGACGGAAGACAAAAGGGATGACAAGCAACAAAAGTCATGAATTAGACTGAAAACATTGCAAGCCCATGGCGTGCACCCTATCCTGCAGAGCCATTCTTTGCCCTGGGCCTTTTTTCTAAACTTCACAGTAAATCTTCAGAAGCAAGGTGTCAGTCAGCTCCCGTGTCATCACAAGAGATGATGTCATTCATCTATCTATATATAGAGTCCTATGGACGCAGATATGTCTACAGTGTGTTTTATCTCATTGAAAGGGCAAGTGATTTTCTTTCACCACCGTGTCAGGGTTGAGATGGACTGCGGCTCAGCAACATTAATATTTAAAGAACCTCAGCAAACGGTCTCACCCTCATCCATTATTTGGGTGCTTTCTGACACTCACGGATTGTTGTCTCTGGGTGACACACAGGCAGCATCCACATCTCACCCATAGCGAAAAAGCAGAGATGCTCATAATGTAGGTGACACACAGGAGTGGATCTATTCCTGATGGAGTTGGCTCTGATTCCTTGTTTGATGAGCCTTTGCCCTGGTGGGGACTTGCAAATGTAAGCATATAGTTTGCTCTTGTATGAGATATGGACCAAGTGATGGGACAAAATGCATGTTGCTCAGTCTGTTGAGTTAATTGTCCCTTTACCTGGCTTGCATGATGATCAGATAATATTTTTTCCTGCGTGAGCATTGCCACAGGGGAACATTTTGCCTTTTTCTTCAGTCTGCTCATCACTGGTTGAAATGATGTGCCTTTATGCAGCATGTGTGCATGGATCTCAACAGCAGTATATCTCAATCTTGCACACTCACATACCTGGAAATGATTTCAAGGACTCAGGGGAATGTGGCCCAGCCGACACCCCGGTCACCCCCCACCCCAAACCCACCACCTCTGTGCCCTGTTTCTGAGGCCCCTAATGCATCCCCAGACCCCTACCAGAGCAGAGGCCCTACAACATGCTGAAGCAAATCAAGTATTGACCTGAAGCAGTTATGCGCTGTAGAACATTATATTCTCATCCGGGTGGCGTGGTGACTGTAAAGAACACTCTGTTTGCCGTGAAACATGGCTTTGGTTATGCGCTCTGCTGCACGCCCAGGCGCCCACGACGCTCGTACATCAAGCGCCGGCCTTGTCGCTTGCTTTATTGAGAGGGAAAACAAAGGGTTGAGTCGGTTGGAATCATTTTTTCTCAGGACGATTTTTCAAAACGGCACCAAAAGCTTTCCTTTTGGGGTTTCAGGGTGGCCGAGGAGCAGAGAACGGGCGATAAAATTGATGAATGGCAGATTGATGGATTTCATTCCTCCACTGAGGAGAAAAACAAGAGGGATGCACATAAGGTTTTTTTTATGTTTCAAGAGTTTGAGAAAGTTACTTATGACAGATGGGAGACGCTTGCTTGCACATTTCCACGATGATCATAGTAGTAGTTTTAGTAATAGTAGCTGTATTAGTTATTATTATTATTATTTATTGGTTAAATGTGAGGGACAGGAGGACAGGGAAACAGTGTTTTTGTAATATCTGTATAGCCTCAATGTTGACATCCATCTTTATATGTAGAGATCTCTGAAATTCAGGATGCAATGCTTCCAGACAGTAATATTGAAATTTTGATTCAAAACCTAATGAAACCATATCAAGCTTTATGGTACCTTTATCACGTACTGTCTACATTCTAGAAATACATGGAATGATTTGAGTTTTTTGAGATTTTGTAACTGAACAAACTCGAGCAAATGTCTGACAAACTGCAACAACATATATAATCCAAGGTGTGATCATACGATTATGAATCATGTTCAATGGGATTTTGTTTCACAAGGAAACGCAGTGCCAAGTTCATGTACCACACTGTAGTTATGGGGAGGTGCTTGCTTTGAATGGCTGCTTTAATCCTGTGATCCCCTCTGCATTATGTTTCCTTGTAAACGTATTTGGTGTTGTGGAATTAGCAGTTGGTAAACATACGTTCTAGGAGTCAGGGTTGGAGTAGCGGTGACAAGCTTGTTTCAAATATTTTCTTTGAAATCAATAATGTTCTAATCAAAAATGTGATATTTAATCACACATCTTCAAATTCTCTCCCTTGCATTCTCTCTCCCACTCAATATGAGGCCTTAGACTTTAATGATGAGCCATTAAACAATGTGTTTAGTAAATTGATCTGTGAAGAAACACACAATCACCAACAGCCACTAATGAGTTCCCATTTGTCTCAGAGAGCGGGGAAGAGACAGAGTGAGCAGCCCTTCATCCCTCTCTTTTCTCTGTTTCATTCATTTATTTATTTCTCCCCCCACTCTCTTACTCTTCTGCTTACCTTCCCTCCTTAAAGTCTTTTCCACCTCTCATCCAGTACCTACCTCTGTATCTGTCCATAGCTCCATATCCCTGCTATGTTCCTTTCTCTTTTTTCCCTCTAACTCCTCTCTCCGTCCCCCCACCCTTCCCTCCTAAAGGACACAGGTGACTGAACCCATGACTGTCCTGGCGTCAGAGGATGATACATAACAGCTCAGCCTCAAATGACAAATCCAGCCGACACTGGGCCGAGAAGAGACATATTGATTTTTCAATGATTAATAAGTGGAAAATAATTGTGTTTCATTAAGATGGATGGAGTTTCATTTAGTCCTGTCTACTCTTCTTCACTTCAGCGCCAGGCAGGCAATCAAATCTGCTGCTACTGCAACCCGTTAGCCTGCTATGGCAACAAGGCCAGCCACATGTGTTTCTCTATGTGTGTGTTTGTGTGTTTGTGCTGCTGGGAGAAGGAGAGCGATGCGAAGAGGAGATGAGAGTCTATCTCTCAAAGGGGTACACATTTACTCACAACAATAGCAGGGCAAAAGACACAGACCCCATAGAGAGATCACATGCCGACCACAAGAACTCAACTTTTCATCCTGCGAATATTTCAACAGCACTGATTTTGTTTACATGCATTACAGGAGCGGACCTACCGGGCACAGGCCCAGGGGCCCAGTGATTCTGGGGTCTCGACTAACATGAAAAAACACAAAACAATTACAAAGAGATGATGACCAGAAAAAAAGAAATGACCACAAACATACATAAGACAGCAAAAAAATGACCCCAAAAGACTACAAAGAGACATAACATTACCACAGAGATGCAAAACCACCACAGAGACACTAAAATACTGAAAATAGTCACAAAACATACACATACTGACTATAGAGGACCCCAAATGAGTACACAGATTACTACACAAAGATGCAAGACAACTAAATATAGATACAGAACAATCACAGATATGCAAAACAACTACAAAATTACCTCAAGGAGGTGCAAAACAACAAGAAAGAGATTTAAAATGATTACATAGAGAGACACAAAATGATTACATAGAAACATAAAACAGATACAAAACGACTACAAGAAGACGCATTTCTGTGCCCAGAGGCTCATTTTCTCATAATCCATCCACGTTTACATACATAGAGATTTACACTGAACAAGACTTCTCTTGGTTTTAGGTCAACACACTAAGTATATCAACACTCGGTCAGAATAACCCTGGTTAGCTCATGGACTTATTATGGGGAACTAGAAACCAGAAACCATCAGTGGTGGTGACTGGCCAAATGTTGGTCCCTCAGAATCAAAGAGCTGCTTTCTGGACTCACTCACCATTTTGTGGTTATGCAGATCACAGAAGAGGAAGAGGAACCAATTTCCTCTCTGATAGTAGCTTTTAACATACACCCCAAGTTACTGCAGCTACAAGCCGCGCTGCATTCTGAATGAGGGGCGCAACACAAGTGGAAAAACCTCTCCACTATGTCTTACTTACAGGTCTTACCTACACAAACTGATTGTTACAAGAGCAGGCATGTGGTTTCATTATGGGAAACGTGGGGATTTACTGACTGAAGTAAAAGTAGAAAAGAGATGGGGAAAGCAGCCATCTACTGTAGGTAACACACTGACTATGGATAAATACCTCATACAACCGCAATTCAAAATATCTGAACCATCCCTTTAAGCAGAATATGACTAATATACTCAGTGCATGTTATAGAAAAAACTAATTTGACAGTTCAACGGCAGAATACAATTGCGGTATCAGTACAAACTGTACAGGAGATCATTCTGAAGAGATTATTTTAATAATTTCAATATGAGTTGACATGAACATTAGCAAAAAAAAAAAAACTCCTCCTCCGTAAGAGACTGTTGGTTCTAATGGAGGACTGACACAGCATGTAGACATTTATTAAAAGACAAGTCAATTCAGTTATCCAAACTACTGTACACCAACCACTACCTGATCAAGTGCTACACTGTGCATACAAGATAGGGCCTAGTTTTAAATGAAGGCATCAGGGGAGTGGGGGGAGGGTTGCAGCACCCTGGTCCTCCATCCTAGCATCCCTGTGTATCACTTTAATGTTCATATAATGACATCCCCTCCAAGTTTGTGTCATGGGCCATCAACAATCATAATTGTAAAGTGATTCATTGACTGATGTTGTCAACAGTGCTACTGTCAAGAGAAACTGATACCAGAGAGAAAGAGAATAGGGCCCTTTAATGAATATATCAATAACCGTTGACAGGTGAAGGAGTACTCCTGACGAAATTTCAAATAAGCTCTAACACCTCTCATAGATGCCTTCATTTGTTTTGCTACAGCACATTGTGCCAAGTCGGGGAAGGGAATAACACAATTAACAGCAAGAGTCCTGTTATAGATACATTTTTTCCGACATTTCCAATTACTAGTATTTGTAAGGGAAAAGCAAAGTTTGATCTTAAATTCTAAATTGCACAATTTTAAAATTCCATACACATATTTCCTTCTCCCTGTCTTTGTTCTTCATGACAGTTTACCGTAGCCAGTGTCGGACCTCCTCGCCCTGCATACGCTCATAACTCCTTCCTGGGTGCCATGCAGTAGAACAGTATATGATACCACCAGACTCGTGTCTCGGAAAGGATAATTCACTCCAACATTTGCTCATATCAAGGACACCCTAAGTGGGAACCTCAAATTGCTGGGGGACCGATTTGTCGTGTTTGGCCCTGTGCGAGTGTTTTTGTTTGTCTTTGTGTCTGTGTATAATCACCTACACACTTCACAGGGGAACACTAGTGATACATCACCCAAATGAGGTCCAGTCGGGGCCATGATCCATCACCCATTGTCTAGTCTAACAGCGAAGGTAATGAGAAAGGAACCTATGCAACATTGATGGGGCCTGGCTGCCGACAACTCATGGACAATGGTATTGATGGCTGACCATCACTATTAATGGCTGTTTAGGGTTATGAAACGGAAGAAAGGAATGAGGTGCATTTTTATCTCTCTATATATATATATATATATTTAAAAAAAACAACTTTAACATTCAAAATTCACTGTAATAATCAGCGTGCCCACGTGTCCATCAAGGTGCAAGTTTACAACCTTATGTCCACACACGCTCCTCTCCTGCGTAGAGCCTACACTCGTCATTCTCACCCAGACTGGGGAATAAAAACCTGGCCAAAATGCAATTAAAGGGGCACTGTGGTGCTCCATTGTCACATCACGCCGGGGCCACCTCTCTCTGCCTGCCGCATTAATAGGGTTTCAATCGCCAGCGCCTGCTTCTTAATGGCTGATTTATTTCATTTTAATACCCTTGTCATGAGGTAAGGCCTCGACTGTGGGTCGCATAATAGGGGGCCATTTTCCTCTCTTTCTCCAGCGGGAATGCTCGGCTCTAAAGATCTCCATTTGATATGTGGGCCACAACCCTTTTGACTAAGGCAGTTGGGGATGAGATTGGGGGATGGGATGTCTGAATATAATAAGTGTTATGCACACTTATTCATAACTGATAACTCATTACAGATTACTTACATGCAATTGAATGGATTGGTATTAATAATGTGGGTCAAAGTTGCTCTTTAACAGAATTATAAAGAAAGCTGGGACAGTATCATAAACCAGAATACAATATAATGAGTTTAAAGAAGGAAATGTAAATAATCGGAGACATAACATAAATCATATGTGTGCAGATAAATGTAGCAAAGGCTTTCCCAGCATCACTGTCTTTGTCTTCATCTCTCTCCATTTGCAATTGTAGGACAATAGCATCCCTGTTCCCAAGAGAAACTCAATTGACTGGAACCTCTGTCATTTAACACACTATTAATTGACTAATGTGCATTACATCGCTATGCAGGATAGGTAGATGAGGACCATGGGGCCTTATCAGAGTGGATTATGGGAAATTAGCTGAAGCAGCAACAAAACAGGCGCATTCCTGTCTTTTCTCAGCATCACAAGAGCACACAATCAGCTGTGGCAGAGCGGATGTTGCTGTTCGAGATTATTTGCACAAAGGCGATTATTCTAATCACTTAATTCCGGTATTATGAGACATCTGCTCTGTTAAGCTTTATTTTTCCATTTCCCCAGACAACCGTGTGCAGACGAGACTTCATCAATATCATTACTCACTACATTGTTTTACTCAAACAACACATCTATGATTAATGAATAGGCAAAAGACAGTGTACAGCCATAATTCTCACAAATCAATTACTCATGCTAAGGAGGACTGTGTTGCAGATCAGCCATAATATCGTTAATCATACACTTTCAATGGGATAAATGGAGTCAGTCATTGAGTGTGTGGGTGTGATAATCAACACTAATGTATTAAGTGTTTACTGTGTTAATACCTATAGTACAATCCATACGTACAGGCGTGCTCTGCAGAACATGCCGTTTTTTTGTTGAAAGTGTCCATGTAATTGCATTATGTACATTACATGTCTCCCTCCTTGGATATCACACAATAAATGAAGGAGGCACATGCATATACACTACATCATCCTCCCCAGCACATGCTGTTTACAGTAGGAAGCACCCGACTGTGAGCTGCAACCGTGAATGTTTCTATTAGCATAAGAGGCTTTGATTTTGAATGTCTCTGTTGGCATCAAAGGACAGTTGTGATGATAAAGTAATCTCAACAAAGTTCTGTTATTTACAAAAAAAAAGCTAATTATGAAAACATGATGTACACATAAGTATATCACACACGCTGCCACTGCCACACATCTTCTTACAAATAAACTGCCCTCCAAAACATCAATAAAATCATTATTTCAATTATGCTCCTTGAGGTGTCAAATGAAGTATATCCTGCTTATGAAGCTGGGATCCATCTCTTCATTCTGGCCTAACGGCTCTAATTAGCTTTCTGTCTATAGACTAATCTTTCATTCATCAATCGATTGATTTTCCTGTCTTCATTACTACTGGGCTGACATTGTGTCGCTGAGTTGAAAGCAAAGATGGCCAGTCCCGTGCGAAAGGTTAAACATGTTAAGCTTGGCAACTAACAGCAGACAAGCCATTGTTTAGGACAGGTTTATAAATGAATATGTCATGTCCAGCTTTTCTTTTTCTATCAGTGGATGGCCATTAATAATTAAGCTACATACAGCTGAGGAGATGTGAGGATAAAGAGACATGAGCCCCCTGGCTTTTCAAATAGAACAAGAATCAACTAAAGTAGTTGTTTTGTTTCTATTGAAGCACTGCATTTACAATTATGAGCTATATAATACAATATATTAAAGGTCCCTTATTGTAATAAGTCTTTTTTTATTATTATAAAGCAGGTCAAGGTGCTATACTGTATAAATACAGTGAAAGTATCAAAATATAAACTCCACATAGAAAAGCACACGACCCAGAAACTGTGGTTTTAAAATTAGCCGTCAGGACTTCTGTAGAGTTATGATGTCACTACTAAATCACATATCGGCAGAAAATGCTGCTATAGTGCCGTTACAGACATTCCCGGCTGCTATGATGGTGCAGATACATTAAGAGCGCGGATGTAGAAGACCAGAAAATGTCGACCAATCAGATCATACTGGGCGTTTTCAGGAGGGGCGCTTAAAGAGACAGGCAGTAAAACAGGTGAATACAGGTACATTCAAACAGACAGTATGAGAAAAATGATGTGTTTTTCGAACATTAAAGCATGTAAACAGCTTCTTATACGAACCAAAAATACAATTTTGAACCTGACATTAACATTATATACCCCCTTTAAATCAAACACATCAGATAAAAGCATGTCGATAGTTGCCATTTTTGCCAAGAAGAAGATTTTTAACATATTAATGTGATTCACATTTATTTGTTTAATTTCTAGTTTAATTCTATATGTAAAATGAGTAACTGATAATGTCAGCCAGCCAATGGCCTTGCACAAATGACAGGCATCTGTACCATCTCTGAAATGAGGATTAGACCCAGTGTTGGTTGACTGGTGGGACATGTTTATTCACGTTTCCGCAATTCCACCACTATTTCTGATAACCGTATTTTTTTCAGCCGTCTCCCCTCTATGGAATCGCTTTGTTCCTCGCCATGCTCCACCCACTGATGCGGTATCGTGCGACGCCAGTCACGGTTCAAAGCGGAGATTACCTTGGTTTTATTTAGAAGAAGTGGGTAAACTTTTCTACAGTATCAACCTTTGCACAGAGCCTGCTGCGCCTGTCAACGGGAAAATAAACAGATGTACTTTTTTTGTTTATAACCACTCTGAATGATGGATTACAGCGCACAGATAGCGGTAATTATCGGAAAACCATTAACATTCCGACACTATCCATACCCTTAAACACAGTCTGTTTCTACAGATCTACAGTGTACAGTACAGGGAACATACGATGTGGAATAAACGCTTGCTTAAATCCACTCGCCTTGCCCTTAGGTTATCTTTATCCTATATTTATTTTTATCCTCATTTTCCCTGATTCCCTATGTCTCTCTTTTCTCTCCACACCAAGGTGTATGGGTTTACAGTAATGCAGATCGTATGGGAACGGCAATGGCATGCATTGTGCCCGTTTGACAGCGCCTCAATAGATAATCTCTGAGTGTCTTGGATTTCGTTCAATCTATTAACCATAATGGCATATATTTAGTGCTTTCTAACTTCGCCTTGGGCTTCTGTCACCCTAACACAGCATTGAAAGTGGCAGCATGTTAAAAGCAACGGAATAGCACGCTATCTGGTTGCTTATGAGACCTGAAAAGCATTTTGTTTACATTGGAGGAGAGACAATTTGTTTGTAATTCACAGCAACAGACGCATTGAAGCTTTTAGTCTTGTGAATGTAGGCGTTTTTTTTTAGTCAAACTGATAAACCCTAATAAACCCAGTTGACAGAAGAAGTCTGAATACAATGCTCTATTGTATCTCTGCAATGTACAAAAGCAGCTGGTATCATATGGTAGAATGAAAAGCTGCAGTGTGCGTATAGTTCACTCAGCACTTGAGGATTTCATGTACATCCTTGGATACAGTGGAAGAAGAATCACACAAAATACACGCCAGCTCAGCCCTTATCCTGGAGTTTCCCACCCTTTTTGCAGAAATACACACACACACTCAGTAGGTTCAGAAAAATCTGATCTCAATACAGCTTACATGGTAGTTTCACACTGGTGTAAGTTACAGTATATGAAGATAAGCTCTTAAGGGGAAGGAAATGCGATGATCTACTGCAAATACCTTTCTCTCAGTCTTGGGGATAACATCAGCGCAATCGGATACATGGGTTTGCTGAAATATTACACTTTTAATTGTTATTGGCCAGTTATGTTAAAACAACCAAATCCACAGCTACAGTATACAGTATATAAGCCTGTCACACCTGAAAGACATTTCAGTGTCTTAAGATCTATTAATACACACAGAATTTTATAATGTTGATGATGATGTTTTTCACAACTATTACATTTATTTTTAAACTTAATGGTCCCATGTTGTAAAAATTACGATTTACATGTCTTCTTTAATTATAAAGCAATTCACAGTGATTTGTAAATATTGTGAGTAGAAAAACAATCAATCCACAGAGAAATGCACAGCCTGTATTTAGAAACTGCCTTTAAACAAACCATTAGGACTTGTGTACGGTTGTGATGTCACAACTATACTATATAGAGGAAGAAAGTGCGGCTTCAGTGCCGTGACAGTCATTCTCCCGCTGCAATGATGGTGCAGAGAAGTGGAGAGCGTAAATACGAAATGGCTTTTTCAGTCATCACGCATTTCACGTCACGCAAATTTTGACAAATCACAGACTCTCCGTTCCTTGGGGGCCGCTACGGAGACAGGCCAAAAACAGTTTATCTGTACACAATATCCACATTGCCAGTGGTTCGAACAGAGGGAGAATACAGGTACATTCAGACAGACCGTATGAGAAAAATAACGTGTTTTTGAATGCAAACACGTTCTAGTAGAAATCCAAAATCCAAATAAGAACCTAAAATGAGCATAATATGTGCCCTTTAATGAGTATTCACATTCCATGTATATTATTTAATAGCTAATTCTACATTTAAGAGAATCCTGCAAAGATTGGGTTATATGCTTTTAGAAACGCTGGCAAAAATGTAATCCAGGTGAAAAATTATTCTTAAAAAGGCTGTCACAGATAATGGCATAACGTATTTGAAATTGGCAGCTTTTGTCCATACATTTAATTAGTGTTAATCCAATACCTATACCTTTTTTGTCAACAAACACATGATGAAATGTGACCATACTAAATAAGATAATTTAATTATTAGATTATTGTTTTTTAGTTAAATGAATGGAACCCATATTAGAAGTCTGGATGGAGACAATAATAGAGAGAGAGAGAGAGAGAGAGGGAGAGAGAGAGAGAGAGAGAGAGAGAGAGAGAGAGAAGAGTGAGAGAGAGAGAGAGAGAGAGAGAGAGAGAGAGAGAGAAGAGTGAGAGAGAGAGAGAGAGAGAGAGAGAGAGAGAGAGAGAAGAGTGAGAGAGAGAGAGAGAGAGAGAGAGAGAGAGAGAGAGAGAGAGAAAAAAATGACACTGATATTGCTTCAAGAACACATCACTCACACCTCTATTCAACACTACACCACAGCATATGTACATTTTTAAGTCTGATGAATATGTTTTAAGTTGGACATCCTTCCACCGGGACGACAGAAAATAATCCAAAACAGAAAATAATGTAAATGTCTTTGCAGTAATCTTAGTGAGACATGTTGTTCCATACAGAAGAGTTTAAAAGTATAAGTACTGTACAGACTGGAGCAGCTTTAAACACAAAAAGAGATTCAACCAATCAATTTTCTGGATTACTTCATTATACCTTCAATGTTTCATTAGTCTTTGTTTAAAGGAACAAACTGTAGTTTGAGGGCAGAGGAGGGCTTTCTGCTTCGCTATAAGTTCCAGTAGCAGGAGGCAAAGTCTTGGGTGGAAAAGGAAATGAACCATTTGTTCTAATCTTTCCTTTCCCAACTTGATAAGTAGGAAGACATCTTACACTTCGTGAAACATCTTACATCACTGTCACTATGTAGCAGAGACAAACAAAACAAAAACATGAGGCTAATTTCTTTCTTGTGCACATGTCTGCCCTCCCCATTTATGCTAATAGCCGTGGTGTTGCATGATTAGTGGGAACTATTTACAGTAGAGACATTTGCTAATCAACCCATAGAGTTATGCTGCAGATCTGGGAGCAATTATGTCCACACACAGTCCATATTTACAACACACACACACACACACACACACACACACACACAATTAGGAACACATCAATTACCAGGGCCAGCGTTTTACATTTAATCTTCTTATTGGATCCTTGTTAATGTTAACCACTTCCTTCCCCTGCAGTTTATTTTGCTTTTGTGCATGTGGCCTCTGCTCCCAGAGAGTGTTCGCGGACCAGACCATCCATAACCTGCACAGACAGACATACAGGCAGAGCGCGAGAGACACACAGAGCAGCTGGCATTTCTAAAACCATTGTAGCAATTTTAAACAAAAGCGCTTTTGATTTAAGGACAATCATGGCCGTAAATTTCTACTCTTCACCTTCAAAGCATTGGCAGGAAAAGGGTATGCCACAGCTCACCCTTTTCAAGTGCTCTTTCCTAATAACACAAAGAACTGAAATAAACTCTAACTAAACATGTTTTTGTTGCTGATGCTACACCTGACCACAATCTCACTTCCCATAATGCTTTCACCTCGGTAGTTATCTTCCTTACAGTAACAGTGATGATGTTATCGTGTGAAAATGATCAGGCTGCATTTCCCAGAAGTACCTTGCTAAGATCATCCCTTTCCACTGTGAGTCAGTAGGAAAGGAGAAACGATCTGTGAGCGGTTGCCCAGGATTTCAACGTTGTTTAAATTGACCTCATGAAACTGATAGGATCTCAATGCTACACCAAAAAGGGAATGTGAAGCTGAGGTTGAAAAGAAACTACCATACCTAGTTAAATATCAGTCCCCAGACTCAAGCTCCTTTCACACATGCATGGCAAACCTGAAATTATCTAGATATTTACCGGATGAGCTGTATGTGACAACGCAAAAATCAGAATCAGTTGGACCGGACATTAAACAGACTTTACCCTGCCAGCTCCCTAGTACAAAGACTTGCGCCCATGTGTGAATAGAGCAGCTAATTGTTCGGAGTATTCACAGCGAGTGAGCGGATGTGTTGATGACTTTTCTATGATGCTGATCGTGCAAAACCGGAAGGAAACATCCAATGGTGAAGCATGGATGTATAAATAGCACTTTTACACCAAGACGGCAAAGCAAATGTCTACCTGGAGAGATGATGAGATTTCTGAATTTGTCAAACAAATTCAAGGAACAGCAATATATTTGGTAATGACCAAATTACAACCAGCTACGTGGCCTAGATGTAATCACCATGCCTAAACCAAATGAAATATTTCCAGTAGGTGAAAAGGGATCCATCAAAGACAACCTCCTGTTGTCTGAAAGTGGTTAGTCAGACATTGTTCAGAGTTCATATGAGAAAACGGCTTCAGTTTCCAGACCAGAGCGAGATTTACATGTGAACTATGCATTTACTTGTTGATTTCTTTCCAACTTCCTGACTTCTGTGCTGAACTGCCCTTCCTACGTGCTTCAACATTCAGTGCACAAAGGTTCCCACCACTTATTAAAAAAACTGAGTGCTGAACCCCTCCTCCTAGTCCACAGTGGTGCAACATTTTCCCTTTTCTAATTACGTAATCAATGGCCTTTTAAAGGTACAAGCAAATCACCATCATGGCGAGCTGCTGACCCTCTCTGCGAACCTTTGAGCCTTAGAAAAACGAGATTTGTACCAATCAGGGAGAGCTGACGGTTGACTTGGAGCCGCGAACAGAGAGTCAGGACCTCTAATTAGGAGTCCTAACCCCATGCTGACAGACAGATTTGTTTTTGCCTTGCCCAGTGTTTGGCCAAGATCTGCTGGGACCCCCAGATCAGCAGATATGCATCAAGAACTACCAGCATCCAGCGATTGGCGTTCATTAACTGACTTGTTCAAACAAAACATAATCAAACCCCAAAAGCTGCCTTGGTGCACAATCCAAATAATAGAAATAATAGGGCTTTTCCTCCTCTCTTTAACCCACAAAAACCCAGGAATATGGCTAATACTGCAGGAATTATTCGCTAGTTAAAACACATTCAGACAAAGAGCAAATAGAGGAAGAATCACATTCACATTATAGTCCAATAAATGTTCAGTCTTTGGGGTTTGTTTAATAAACTTTGTTTTGTTCATCTAAATTGCACAAGAACAATATGAGTGACATAGTCTGCATACTGCTAATAGTAATTGATCCAGTGCATTTGATTTCAGACATGGGGGGCTTGTTGGGCAAAGAGTGAATTCAGGCCATCAGTGCTTCATATTAGGCATCTCTGGTATTTTCCAAACAGCTGCCTTTGATTATTCGCAGCAGGGGCTGCCACAATACTGCCATGAGATAGCATCAGCTGGGACAGGCAACAAGGACAGGATGCAGATGCACACACACACACACACACACACACACACACACACACACACACACACACACACACACACACAATAAAGACAAAGGCCAAGTGGCGTGGTGGAGGAGGAGGCGATGGCCTGCAGTGGCTCTTCAGGGCTTCCTGTCGTTTTTTCAGTCCCTGGAGGCCAAAGATACTTCCCATGGCTGGTCACGCTCATCCAGACCATTTCACATAGAATCCAACCCTTATTTGATGTCATACATAACCTCAAACCAGCCAGATCCACTTCCCTTCCCTGGCAAATGTTCATTTTTAAGCAGCCGAGTGTAGTGTTTTTTACGGAAAGTGCTCTTATTTGCACAATCGGCCCCCCATTCTGCAGACATGAAAACATATTTTCAAAATAAATAATAAATAAATAAAATAAATTATTTCAGATTATCAATTACTGCATTTTTAATACATTAAGCCATGATAGCCTCTTAAAAGGCGCAGATGTCTCTGTGGGTTGTCTTCCATAAAATGTAATCTAATTAGACATGAGTTAAGGTGAGTTAGAAATAACGATAACTGTGACTCAGTGCTTTTGCTCTAAATATCCACAATAACGTATGGAGAAACAACAGTATTTATGAAACTGATAGTGAATTGCTCCATAATAACCAAATGGTGTTGCAGTCTGATTAAAATGCCAAGGTGAGGTATTCTACCACCATCTGTTGAATGAGGCTACATTGAAAATAGACTTGGGGGGGGGGGGGGGGCACTTGATGTCGCCGTGGTGCTCATAGCCTTTTCCATTTCGGATCAAACCGAGATGAAACTTCCCCCCGCTGCTCGTCTTTACAGCAGGTGCTTCATGGTGTGTGCCGCTCTAAACTCAACCCCTTTTACCCGCTGACATTTAGCAGACACACACATTTTGATCCCCCGCTGCCACGCTGCCAAATATTGAAAGGCAACTAGGAACATAAAGGGCACTTATTTACTTAGCGCTCGGCAATGACACTGCACAGGGGGTAGAGAGAGAGAGAGAGAGAGAAGGAGAGAGACAGAGAGAGGTTAGAGAAGAAAGTCAGCGGGGATGTATCTGTATCCATAGAAACCTCCATGAAAGCCGATTTATGAACTCATGTCATCAGAAAAATAGTTGGGTGAAAAGCACTTGAGTAGCGCTCGACGTACCAACCATCAAGCCTCTCAGTTCACAAGAGCCATTTGGCAAATAATCAGTTTGTTATTGGTCTTAAATAGTGCCTAATTAAAACAGTGACCTCGGCCTCCTACACCTAACCTAAACAGGAACATTCTGTTTAATTGCAGATGGAAAAAAAGAGCAGCTCTTTTTGTGGGTGGTGGTAATTGACCCTCTGTGAAACAAATGAATCCTCTGGGGAATCTGGCTCAGATGGATGTTTAAATGCAAACAGTAGTCGGTCCACTCGCAGGAGAGGGCCAGAACCACACAGCCCCTTCAGTCCCTGCTGAAATCCTATAAAATCAAATCAAAGAATCTGACATTTTCACTAACCAGAGGCCCTGGCGCCAGTTCCGCTACAATAACATATGGACTAACGGGACAAATTGAAATGAAAGTTGTAAATGAAGCTCACGTTAAAAATGCCTGAGATCACAGAGAGAGAGGGAGGCAGAGAGAGAGAGAGAGAGAGAGAGAGAGAGAGAGGGAGAGAAAGAGCTGAAGCAAGGAGGAAAGAGAGAGAGAAGATTAGTGGTTAGGTGAAAATGTTTATTTTCACACTTCAAAGTTCCCAGCTCAGTGTGTGTGTGTTTAAGATCAACAGACCTTGTGATGAACAACCTGTTCCACGCTGGAAATACATTCTGTGAAACACAACAGTCCTCTGTAGAAACCGTGCAAAGCACTGACTGGGGAGTATTGAATTACAACTCTGCTATACGGTGAAGCAGCCAGAGAAATACACTTTCACTCCCCTTTCAAACGATGTCCCTTTTATCTGCATGTCTCCACCTCGACGCACAGACACAAACTGAGCCTTTTTTTTTTTCTTTTTATCTCAGCTCAGAAACCTGCTGAATCAGTTGCCCAACGTGTTGAACTGCATCATGACAGTTTGCTGTGTGTGCAGCAACTGCACGGCACAGTCAACAGCAACCACTTAAGTCATGTTTCGTGTCACTGTTTTAGTCAGGTGCACACTCTTTTTTTGACTTGAGACATTTAGGTAGTTCTTATTGGTGACTTTCAAAGGATGGTAGTGTAATGTTACATTTTTAGCCACATAAACAGGCAGCATTATTTCACCACTGGAGGTAAGTCATACTTTTCTGACTGTGTTTCCGGAATATACCTAAAATAACGAACATGTAGTGATTTTCTCAGTCGACTGAATGTCCTGTAATACTACAAAATACAAAAAACAAATCTCAGAATTTGAGTTACAGAATACAAGCGCGGCAATTCAACATTCAATTTCCGTGCAGTCCTAGTCTTTCCATTTTTATGATCGACATTAAGGATCCAATAATCAAGTCTTCTTGGTCTAATCATGAGTTCAGTGTGTTGTATCATTTTTACTTTTTCAAAATTTAGTTCAAAGATTTTTTGTAAAAATGGGAGAAAAAAAGAATGTGTCACAAAGCACTTTATAGACCATAAACTGTGACATTTAGTCCGGTGTTTACTCACAAAATGTATGCAACATAGCACACAACAAACCAGTTGATGGTTTTGGGGCATATTTCATATTTGTTTAAAAAAACCTAATTTTATTTTGCTGACTTGGTCATATTGGGGACTATTTCTGTACATTATGCTTAATGGTTTTAGTCAAAGTTCACCTGTTTTTGATGTTACAGTAAAACAAAATTTCTGCAGGAAACATTTCATTTTGCTGACTTGGTCATATTGGGGACTATTTCTGTACATTATGATTAATGATTTTTGTCAAAGTTCACCTGTTTTTGATGTTACAGTAAAACAAAATTTCATTTGTTTAAATAGCATTCCTAGATATTCAATGGTACACATATTGTCAGTTGGGAAAAGGTTAGGGAAGACTTGCATCAATGGTCCACTACAAAAATACACAATGAGCTTACAATAACGTGCCTATGGTCACACTCTGATCCTCTTGCATTACGTTTTTTTTACTCTTTTCTATCTCTACTGAACTCAACAGAGACCTGGCCTCCTGTGGCCTTTGACATATGATTGAAGTTACAGTCGTCAGAGCCACCAAGGCTCCCTGTCTGGAAAAGCCTCATTTGAAGAACCAAGAGATGGCAGTATTTCACAGAATATGTGGCAGCGAGCGTGGAGGTGGGGGATTATCAGCAGCCACTGCACCACTGGTTTACAGCTTCTTCTGTTTGAATTGAAAAAAAAAAGAAGGTCTTATGATAACTTGCAAAGGAATATCTAAGGAGCATATTGTCATCTCATTCCTTGTTACATCTCTATATGTCTCTCTTTAATATTTACATCTCCCTGCTGGATTGAATACTGCTACTGGCCCTCAGTTCCAGTGTGTGTTTAAAAGATAAAAGAGTGAGCTGTAATGTTGACGAAGTAATGTACTGTATCACAGTCAATGTATTTGTTAAAACAGAGTCATTTCCCGTGTGCTAGGTTTACTGTGAGTGATCGGTGCAAATATAACTGTCAGTTTTGCTTTCATCACACACAACTGTGAGCAGCCATTAGGATTAAACGTTTTATTCCGTCAAATAGAGATGCACTGTTAATTTTATTATACGGAACATTATCTTCTATAATTTATTTTGAAGTGCAACATTACTAAAAAACAAAACACTCTCCTGACGCACTGTACCCGTCGCATAAACAGTGATGCAATTTGATATCAGATTTATGCTCTCTGCCTATAAGTCAATATCATCCAGTCTGGCGACACACTTATTTGTGCCCTTGACTGAGATGTTTGTGAACCGTGTATTGAGAGGCAGCTGCTCAAATGTTCGGGGAAGGAAATCACATCTAAATAAACAAGTTGCACCAAATGTTTCATCAGCTGTTATGATGAGAGGAGGGTCACACAATGAGACTAGAGACTTCCTCCTCTCCCTTCTCCCTGTGTGGTTTCGGAAAACCTGCCAAAGTTTTGACGAATGTAACATTTTCAGTTCCAAATAATCAGCTGCTGGCTAGTTTCGCTAGTATCGACTCCTCTTAATTTATTCTTTACATCTTTGCATAACGTATTTAGCGGCAGAAGTATAAAACTTAATGTCTTGTTGAACTTTATTTCATTGTTGATGGAATACATTTACAGTACACAAACGGACAGAATCTGTATTATAATTTGTGTGTGTGTGGCTCCTGTGTGTGCCACTCTGCAAATGCCCATGAGTGACAGCGCATGTCTGTTTGCACGACCACATAAAAGCGTCCGCTGAATGGCATACGTTATGATGTGCGTGAGTTCCTCTTTTTTGTTTCCTTGTGTCCGGTGCATATCTGTGTACCTTCGTGTGTGTGTGAGAGTGTGTGTTACAGTGTGTTCAGGGTAGAAGTCAGGCCTAGGCCTTTGTAATGAGCAGCCTGGGTTCTTTCTGGTTCAGCTGCTCCTCTCCCTTATTTCACGCTGCACTGCTCTCCAACTCCAGTGGCCCAACGACTAGAGTCCTGCGTCTCTCTCTTCCTCTCTCTCTCTCTCTTTCGCTCGATCTTCGGTCTATCTTAATGCCTTCTCTCTTGTTTTACTCTTATCCCTGTCTTCTTTTTTCCCTTTTCTATCGCTTGAATTTTTATCTACTTCCCTATTCCCTCGCTCTGTGTTGTCGCACCTAAAAATCTTAAATGGGTAACAGCAAGTGAGAGAGAGAGAGAGAGAGAGAGAGGGAGAGGGCGACCGGGTGGGTGGAGGTAAAGGAGCATGCATGAATGGTCATTGCTGCTCCATACCATTCATTCCAGTCAGCGAAGGAAACTGCCCTCTGACACTCCACCTCACCTCCTCCTTTTCCTTCACAGACACCGCCACCACCTCTGCAGCCCTCTGTGGGGCAAAGGGGCCTGAGCTGCTTTAGTATAGAGTGGTTTTAACAAGATGTGTCTGTACACACACACATGTGCACATGCAGAAACTGTATTAACTGTATCATTTGCTCCGCCCCCATTCCTCACCTCTATCTCCTTGCAAAGCCACTATTTCCAGACTGTGAGCCAGATATATTTTATTATCTTTCTCCCTCTCCCACGTGTGTTATTTCACTTTTTTTCTTTTCATCGATATGACCCTGCATATACAAACAATTAAAGTCACTCCGACATACTGTAACAGTAAAGGTATGGGCAAGAACAAGAAGTCCCCACTCTGCAATTGCCCACTGAGGCTTAGAGTACAGTCAGTAAAGTGGCGCTGCCTCACTATAGTCCTGCACACAGACACACACACACACACACACACACACACAAACACATTCAGTGAGTGCATTGAAAAGATGAAGGCACGGACAAATATGGAGTATTATTAGAATAGTAATAAAAGAGGGACAAATGCGACTACGCCTTGACTTATTTTCCTTCTTTTGATGAGGGGGAAGAAAGGATGTTCCACAAAGGGTCCAATAAAAGCAGGCTTCCCCCGAGTGGAGGCAGAGCGACATGTTTTTGAACTCCGGGGGGAGAAGGCTTCCAGGCCACTCTTTTCAATGGGTGGGAATCTGTCAGTTACTCAAGTAAAGGTGTGCTGTGGAATTTAAAAGCTTTGTGAGTGACATTTCGGGGGCAATTTCTAACAACTGTAAAGTTATTTTCATCTTCTTTTTTTTTATTAGCTGAAGCTGATGAATCTGTTAAGACTTCTATGAGTTGCCGTTGACGGATATTTCGTAAAATCTGCCAACTTGACCCTTCTTTTCTGGTGGCCTTTCCTTCATAAGAGGAAAAGTGTGAAAGTGAATTATTGTTTTTTAAATTCTAAGGGGGTTTTACTGTTATGGCTGAAATATTCCGATGCTTTTATTTGGATCTTGTTATTTTCTTTTCACCAACTTTAATTTGATTATACTCAAATTACGTACAAATATAGATATTAACTATTTTAGTATTTAACAAAAATCATCTCAGTATTAAGAATGTGTAATGAAGTTAGTACTTGATCTTTATCTCTCCTTTGGTTACAGATATTGTATTACAGCATAATGCAATAAGTATGAAAAGCATGTTTGTGCAAATGTGTCATGTAATCACAAACATTAATGAATTGAATTCAAACAAGACTAAGACACATTTTGGGCGGTGTTGTTTAATCAACGTTTTGACAGTAATTTAAGTGTAATGTTAGAGTGTCTGGGATAATTCTACATTCCTGCAAGTGTGATTTTAGTCATCATTAGCTCATTTTGCAGTATTATGTGTCAAATGTCAGATGTCTTAGTTGGGGTGCAGAACTCTTCACACCGTGCTCCCTTTGACAGAGATCCTTGGAGAATGAATCAATTTACACCACACTATGGATATTAAAGCAGGTGATAAATATAATCGTCTCTGGCGATCACCTTCCAAAGTAGCCGTGTAACTGTTTTCAGCGGCGTGAAATCCTTTATCAAGCCGTCGCTGGTTGACAGAAACAATTATCCAGAGAGGGAGGTAAATGAATAAAATTAGCACTTGGAGCCCCCTTGCACATTTGTGCCCGTGGCTATCACCATGTGACGACTTCCCAAACTCTTATCATGAGCCCAGCACCAGAACGGCAATGGCTTTGTATTACACAGTAACCCCCAACCACAATAACACTCACACACATGCACACACACACATATTTAGCCTCACACTCTATGCTTGGTTTAATCACACTGCTGTGCTTGGGCAGTGTCAGTGCATTTCACGATGGACTCATTTTTGCTGTGGAGGATTCCAAACCAAAATACTGTGGTTGCGCATGTATGTATGTGTGTGTGTGTGTGTGTGTGTGTGTGTGTGTGTGTATGTGTGTGCGTGTGCGTGTGCGTGTGTGTGTGTGTGTGTGTGTGTGTGTGTGTGTGTGTGTGTGTGTGTGTGTGTGTGTGTGTGTGTGTGTGTGTGTGTGTGTGTGTGTGCATGCATGCATGCTCAACAAGCACAGAGGAACCTCGGTTCACATACTTGACATACATTTTTATTGCAACAGGAAACACTTAGGCCAAATGCTCCCATGTTCAGAGGTGACTTGCGGTTTTGAAGCTGGGCATTCCTTTCCGATCTCTGCCTGGGAGCCGAGAGAGAGATTGAGGGAGAGAGAGAGAGAGAGACTATTAAATGAGGTCATAATTGCCCCCAACACCCCCCTCCATCTTCACCCCACCTCCTTCACCGGTCCCCTGCATAGCATTTCCTGTTAGGACGGCAACCAGACAGCCTTTATTTACCCTGTGCTCATTTCCCTAAATTAATACCCCTTGCCCACATCTATGGCATGGGATCTTGTTTTGGGAATCTTATAAAAGTCTGGGTAAACGCTCCGCAATTTGTTCCACCGGCAACAACGGAGCCTGGAGAGAGGGGTGGGGCCTTTTTAGCATGGGGCCCTGTTTTTTAGTGCTCAGCAGGGAGGATGTACAACAAATACACACGTCTTCCAAGAACACCGACACCCCTCACAGATTGGTCACGTCTCACCAAACTACTCAGCTGTAAAGTTTTTGGGGTTTTTTTGGATGGAGGAAGTATTTTGGTAAATTGACTGTGTTAGTGCTTTTTTCATGTTGCAGTAAGAGCACAGATGCATCAGACAACAGACTCCTTTGATGAAAAAGGTAACGCCATCTGCTATTGCGGAAGCAGCTAATTGTAATGATATCTACTATGCTTTCCATAGGATGAAGTTTATTTAGTAGTGAAACAAAACATACCAGTTCATATACTAGAATTATGTTAATGTAAAATTCTGCTACAGTATCTTCCCTTAGACTCCTGGGGGTCCCTGGGCCACACTTTGAAACCCACTAAAATTACCGTAACACACTCAGAGTGCATGTTTCTGCCCAGACAGCGCAGTCATTTAGAGTTGTAATGTTCAATAATACCAAATGTTTAGTAAATTGTCATCCACATCTGGATCCTCATCTACATGAAATTACAGATCGTGGCAGACAATCGCATTGCACCTGTGCCAGTGTTTTCATTCTAGTTAGTGGTACATGAGTTCATGAGAAAATTTTGAAAATGTCAACAAAAAAAAAAGACACAGTTACCAACATTTTGAGGGAAAATTTGGCTCCACCACCAAGTTTTATAGAATTCTGTCAAGAAGATATGAGACACCCTGTTACTGTAACCAACACACATGCGAGATAATAAAAGTTTTGGGGTAATAATCTGAATAACTGTGTAATATGTTGGGGTACAACAATACATCCATCTGGATCGATATATCATATCAATGAACCAAGATCCAATACCAGTGATGCAAGGTGAAAATATCGGTACATCTCGTCATCTTTTTAGATAAGCCTTTATTTTAAAATTCCATCTCCAGTCTCTCTTTCTTTATCTGTTCTTGAATATACTGTACCAAGCAACAGAGAGGGAACCATACCAGCATGCCCTTTGTGTAACAGTTAATAAGGGTCCCCTCTCAATACACGACACAGTGTGTACATAGCGCATAACTAATAAATATGTCCCGTAGATCTCAAGAGCTCGCACTATACCCCGCGCTCCCTTGGGTCATTGGCAATATCCCGCCTATTGTGAAGTCCGTCAGATGAACGCTTGTTGAAAAAAAAGACATACAAACAGAGACTCGTTCCATTTTCCAGTTAGATATGCTGTATTTAGAGAACTCATCTTATGTTACTTGTCAATTCAAATTGTATTAATCACATCACACGCTTCAGCAATATTACTTGCTACAATTTGCAGCCACTCTTTTGACTCAGACTCCACTCAAATGTGTTGAAAGTGCTACATCCTTTTTCAGATTGTGCCACTGGTTATCTTCTTAACTCCTCAGAAATCTAATTTCTCTCTGGGCAAGCATTTAAATGCCTAATGACTGATAAGTGCAGCATGGACTGTGTGTGTGTGTGGTTCCTCCTTCAGCTGGATTGAGATAAGAAACTTTGCTGAGCGCTATTTTTTTTTCTTCTTTTCCGTTGGGGGGCAGCGATAACTCCCCAGCTCTTCATTTGCTGCGTATTTGGCATCATTATGTGTAATCGGTCTAATAGAATATGTCAAGGGTAATACACAGAGGTTTGGCACGACAAAGCTGCTTTCTGTCTTTTGTAGAGGTAGCCGTCGCAAAATGACATCCATCACAGATGAATCTTCGGAGTAAATAGAGGGTTTCATGTTGCGAAATGAGAGTATTGATGCCATCCTACATGCCCTGTAGCCAGAAGTGAGAAAAGAGGAATGGTGAGAGAAAGAGAAAGAGCGTCAGAGAGAAAGGAATTGGGATAAGCGGTATAGGATATCCAGGAAAAATACTATTGCTATGGCTAAGCCAGGAATAATGACTTTATTGAATTTGACTGTGGTGCATTACGGTCTTGCATTCTTGAATGATTGACTTCTCTCTTTAAATGTTTTCTTTTCTCCTTCTTATTTTCTCTTCCCCTCGAAGACATTCATCTTTGGACACAGAGACATAAAAATAATGTTTCTCAGAGGCGATCAGCAATTGACCTTGGGCTTTCTTCGCCATGCTTCAGTTCCAACAGAAATTGTACTCCACTAATTGTGTATAAAAATGTAGGCTACTTTGAACTCAGTGGGGAACTTTAACTTGATTTTTGCCCACAACTGATGCCCCGGCACTGATGATTTATGTGTCAGTGTTTTGAATATACACTTTTTTTATGCGGTTGTTTCATGTCCCTGACACAAGTACAGTAGCTCATCAAAATCCAGCTTTGTTGCCATCTCCAAAGGCGATGCCTCTGCTTGAATAGTTTAAAGAGAAAGTGCACTATATTCAATTTACGATGCCCCTTTTTTTGGTGATTGAAATTACATACGCATACACAAACGCACACTGTGCTCTAATACACACCACTGTCCACGCTCCATCACTGACACACACAACAAACACACTTCCCACACGCTCATGCATAAAAAGCACAATATAAATCACACATCTTACGCACCCGCTCAGTCCCCTGACGCGCACACATTCACTCACACCCAGGCAAAGTCCCTAAACCGTGACATCCAGGACCGTGCTATAATTACAAGGCAGATGAACACATGGCGACAAAGCGGTCTCGGGAGGGGAGCGGGGCGACAGAGGTAATGATCTCTGGAACAAAGAGGCAGACCTGGGAGAACAGGTTCAAGAGTCAGCCACAGGGCCACACGACACCACAGGCATGACCTTGGAGAACTTTCTGGAACACTCAAGACACTCTCTCCAGCTCGCCCGTGCAATGTGTGCGTGTTCATGTTATTGTGCAAGTGTGTACTAGTGCAGTTCTGCTCGTGCGTGTGTGTGGTTGTGTATGAGCGTGTTGCGTTCAAAGGCAGACGTGTCCTAGGGGGAGGAAAACCCTAGAAATTGGTTATTGTATCACTGAGGCTATTTACCTATTTTGGGGATTAACATATTTAATTCCCCTTCTTAATCCCGTTGGAGTTAATGCCCTCGCATTTCCAATTATCTGACTAAGTGTAACGCAGAGGGAGTCAGGGCTTCCTCTCTTGCCTGTAACTGGGTTTAGCATGCGAGTTGCAGAGCTGTAGCTGCAGTGTGTGGTGTCTTCAAAGACAACTTGTTTATGCAATGGTTTAATTGACTTACCAGATTGACTAACTTTATGTTCTGACATTTAAAAAAAAATTGAACTTTATTTATTCGAGCAAGAATGAAGTGCACCTGAAGAATGAAAAGTGCATTTTTATTTTTCAGGTTTCAGTCTCATATACAATGTGAGACACGTTATAGATAGTATAGTTGCTGCTGTGATCATGATGCAGTTGGCTGTTTGATGATGCTTCAGGCCTTAAAGACCATCCAACCATCCATCCACCTACCCACCCAACCATCCATCCATCCATCCAACCACCCACCCACCCATCCTTCCATCCATCCACCCAACCCCCACGCATCCATTCATCCACCCACCCATCCATCCATCCATCCATCCATCCATCCATCCACCCCTCCATCCAAAAATCAGTCTGCACGGTAGTCATCAGGCTGTGGAGCCACAGTATCCAAGCCCCGCCCATACACCCGCCCGGCCAATCACGAGTCAATCAATCATGACATTACACCACCTTTTTATAGCATCAAAAAACTCATTAAAACCAAACTTATAAGAAACATTTGAACACACAATAGTACAATAAAGAACTACTTAAAATTATAGGAACCCTCTTTGGTAAAAATCTATTTGATGTGTGCTGACCTAAAAGGGAGAAGGGCTGGATTCATGACCTATACAGCAGTCAGCCCCCTATGGGGTCATTGAGATGTTTCGGGCAGCTGAGGTGGGGTTCACCCTGGACAAGTCACCAATTCAAGGCATTTATGTCTCAACTAGAAACAGCTCTAAAAACCTAGAAAATATGTTTTGAAAAATCCCAGCTTTCATGACCCTCTACATCACTTTGTTTTAGGTAAATTGACTGCAACAGCAGCTCGTAAACTACAGAACTATTTGTGAGTCTGTTTGAATCATTGAATCATTATCATGACTCATTACCACCACTGAGGTGCCCTTGAGCACCCCAACTGCTCCAGTGGAGCTGCTCCCAGCAGAACAGACTGTGGTTGTACTGGGCGTCTTCCAGGTGTGAATGTATAACTGCTTAAATGCAGTTACGATCAGGGTGTTCCTGAAAAGAGAGGATTGCTGTCAGTGATCTTCCACTGAAAAAATAAAGGTCAAAATACAAAAAAAAATCTAAGATCAATTGCTTTATTCCACAAGAATTTGCAATTACAGTCTGATCTATAGCGATGCACGATCAGTTTCCCCTGCCTGTATGAATATCTAACACAAATCAACTGTTTCATGCGGTGATGAGATACAGTGGATACAAACTGAAGAGAACTACAAATACTCCCACTAAATGGTTGCCAACATGAAAGACAAACTATGGAACACTTTTGAACTTCTTCCTTGAGGATATATTTGCTGGTCTTCAAATATCAAGAAGCATATTTTGTGTTCTTCTTCATCACGGTCATCCAGCCATGTTTTCAATCAGATCCACCTGGTGTGGCTGGTTCCCGAAGCTTGGCTGAGTCACACACAAACACAAAATGTCCCACTACCTTTTCCACAACATACACGTGAAAAAAACAATTGGAAGCGTACAGCCAAACACAGACACACACACATGCAGACAGTACATCTGCACATGCAAACACACACACACGCTTTCTGAGGATTTAATCACACGGGTGAGTCTGCTCAGTGTCAGCTCCTACACTGGCGAAAAACAGAGGAAGCATGACTTTTAGCTGCCTGCGCTTTTAAAGCTTTGGACTCTGTGTCTCTGTATTTCTGTCTCTCTTCATTTGCAAACATTCCTCACACATCACAGCTTGTAACAGTATGCTGTCCATGCATGTATTGAGGCTGTTATGTGTGCTTCCTGAACACATGTGATTGCAATAAAATGAGCAGGAGGTGAATAAAGCACTTCCTATATGTACAGTATGTGCCCTTTTCATGCGTCATAGCCGCTGATAAGTGCATTCTTCATTAATCCAATAATCACGCAAAGGCTGCACAGAGCAAAGTTGTGAACCTTTTAAGCTGTTTTTTTTTTTACCTCTTACACATTCACGGTAATTGCCGTGTGCCAGTTCCTGCATGCCGAGTGAACACGGACAGCATGTGCATCTGTCAAGTCCAATTAGAGTCCCAAACTTCTGCATCATTTAGGATCCGTTTTGTTTAAAATATCCCAAGCAAAAAAACAAAATGTCAAGCTTGATCTAAAACATGCTCGTGCTGTCTTCAAGGGATTCTGCAAATCTTGAAAGCAAGGCAGATTTAGAGACACTTTGTCTCAGCCAATATCAAAAGGCTATTCACTGTCATAGCCATTACCCATAAGCCCTCTATTGTGGATGAAGACACTGCCTGTCACAAGACTTCAGTCCACTGGCACCATCTACAGAACCACGATCCGACTAACAAACCATTAATGAATGCATCAGATTCATAGATGTAACATAAAACACCATGACGTACCCACTCTTGGCATGTTGGCGACATTCTAGAGTGCGTGGATTTGTGTGTGTCATGTGTTTGCTCTAAAAAAAGAGATTTGAGTTGCGGTATACTTTCACAAAACTCCAGGAAGCCTTATTGACAATTCACAATTAAATTCACATCTACAGACTATCAAAGTGTCTCTGCCTTTGGCAATGAAGCTGTATATGTATATCAGGCCTATGACTAACACTGTAGCATCCAACAAGTGCAAAACATATTCTATTATTGCCACTGCTACTGTTTAATTTATTTAAAATTACACAAGGTCATGTAAGGTTTTATAAACAGCTATGCAGATTCACCAATAAACATATACATTCAAACAGCAGGAGAAGCGTATCCGTGCTCTTAGCTGTTGAACGGTGATAATCATCTGAGATCTACCTTTCCAGTGCAACGGAAAGGTCATTGTGATGCATGTTTATGTCAGAACAGTTTGAGGCAAATGGTACACAGGCTAGTGAGCTATTGTAAGATCGTAAAAAAAAAAAAAGAAAGAGGTCAGGGCATAAGCTGGCGGCAGTAATTGACTTACTGGATGTAAATCAAATGTTAATATTGTCTTCGCCTTTGCTTAGAATAACTTTGGAAACTTGTTAATATAGAGAACAATGATTTTTTGGACTTTTGCTTGGGCGAGAATACACACAGTTTAGTCTTTTTGTATAAAGATAATTTATTTGTTGAATACAACATTTTAAAATCCAACAGCTGTCTAATTTTGTAGCAACTCTTGATTCAATCTTTCAGTTAAAAAAATGAAGAGACTAAACCACATTATCTACAGGGAGACACACAGCCAAATCACCCTGGACAAATTCTCCTGCCTCCCCTCCACATAAAGGTCTCTTTATCTGCCCTCTGGAGTGACAAGGCCAATCAAGCATCTATCCTCTCTGTCGGCACTTGTTGTGCTACTTCAACTCATTCCTGAAAAAGAAAAGCCCCAGTCTTTCATTCGAGAAGTTGGGGTCTTCATCCTCCTCCTCCCTCTCCTCCTTTGCTCCCCCCTTCCCATACTCTATTCGGTGGTGACAATCCGGTCATTATACCGTCTTTGCCCTGTCTGCAAATCCCCCTGTCTCACACCACACTTCTGCACTGCCCTCCGTCCTCTCGTATCACCCCTCCCCTTTTCGCTGAGCCACTATGAGCTATATTACTTTGACCCCAGCCCATCAATCTGCTTCAATTGGATAATGATCTGTAATCACGTTCTTTCAGGGGAGTCTATAAAACGAGCCGGGGCCTCAGCACCCCTCCTGAGAGGGCTCCTTCTGTTCCTTCACCCCCTCTCACCCCCACACACATTTGATCCAAGCGCTTCTCCTTTCAGCTTTCAGGCCCCCACTAAATACCCTCGCACATGGGCAGCCGCTGCAGCCGGTGGTGGGCCTTGTAAATAGGAGCGGAGCAGGGCGGGTAGGGGGGGGGGGGTGATTTTTCATGGCCCCTGCTCTCCAATGGAAAGGGGCTAAGAGGGACAAGGTGGAGCCCAGCAGGGAGAGAGCGGGGAACACAGGAGGAGGAGAAGGAAGGGGAAGGGGTATTTAAAGCCAGGCCCAGCTCCTACCACGATTGAGGCCCTCCGCCCCTTACATTAAAGATGACCCTCCATTAGGTCGTTTTGTACAACAGGCTTGTAATCGATAGAGCCTTATAACTGAAACAGGAGGAACAGCGAGGGGTGGGGTTAGACGCGCTAGGGTGAGTGTGGGGGCAGTGGGCGTCATGGGTGTCAAGGAAAGAGTAGGACGCGAGGGATAAAGAGAGAGATTAGGATAAGGTTGATGGACAGGGAGAAAGAGGCAATGAATGAAGAAGTAAATGAATGAAGTGGAATGGAAGGCAAATTAAGCCATGAGTTTCTCCTCCTCCCACCCTGTCTTAGGCTTTTGCTCCTGCTAAATTGAGTTTCGAGACAAACATAATCCTAACATGAGAAAATGATTGAAAATCAAAATTGGGGCTTGCAGATAAAAATCAACAGAAAAAACACCGGCTAATAACAATCTAGTACCAAATTTCACTTTCTATTTTTTCGCCGACTCTCCACTTTAGTTTGTTTGGAGAGGGAAATGACTTAATGTGTGTTACTGTATGAGATCTTAAGTGGTGTTATCACATGTGGAGATAAGATCTGAATGGGGTAGAGGGAGCACAAGGCGCTGTTTTCACAGCATATTGCACATTTCCAAGTCAAAACTGACCCCGGCGCGCCACCTCGGTTAACAGTTATCAATTGTTCTGTGGGGCTTCCATTGTGGCCGATGGCGGGGCAAGCTGCGTCTCCCTTCGCGTAAAACACACATGCACATTTTGAGCACAGTTCAGGAGGCGAGTGGAGCAGCTTGACCGCAATTTAAAACGCCATCAGTTCCGTGGGGTCTTTTGTGTACTCTCTTCTGCGCTCTTGAATATACATAAAAAGGCTGTAGAGTTAGAGTTTGAAGGGCCATACAATAAATTGATGAATGGAGTATTTTTTCTCTATTTCCTCTCTCTCTCTCTCTCTCGCTCTCTCTCTCTCTCTCTCTCTCTCTCTCTCTCTCTCTCTCTCTCTCTCTCTCTCGCTCGCTAAAGTGAGGGGCCCGTCTTGTATATCATTATTCCTTCCTCCCATTCTTTTGCAAGTTTAGGGCTCTTACATGTGGAGCATATGCCTATTGAAAGGGTGGCACCACGCAAGGCAGGCACAGATGGAGTCACCCTCCCCGTCAATGGGCGGACAATGGAAAATGGAAATCAAAGTTAAAGGGGTGCATCCAGCCCCATTTAGCTCACACAAAAGGTGCTTGTAGGAGGCAGGGCATGTGGGACGAAGAGACGGGAGGGGAGGGAGCGTTGGGGTGGAGGAACATGTCCCAGGCCACCAGAGTCCATCCTCAGCTGGGCACTCCATCACCGAGGTGACAGAGACGTGCTGACACGGCGCTAGACACCCCAGCCTTGTTACTTTTAACTCCCTGTCGCACTGGTTGATGAACTGTACCGAGTGATAATTGAATTCTTGTATTTATTTTTAATGCCCGGGCTTAAAGTGCAGTTTCTCACCTAAAATTGCATCAAACACTTTACAATGTTAAATAAAAATGTAACCAAAAGCGCCTCAGCTGGCCCTTCTCCATTTCCTGAAGGAGAGAGAAATGCTGACGTGGTGCTATAAAGCCAGGGGTGAACTTTTGACTGAACACAAGTTGAATGCATATAAACTTTTACATTTACAGCAAATGGTTACTTTGGTGGATTTACAAGACATCTTAGAAGAGGGACGTTGACAGAAGGTGCACATGGAGATGCTGATTAATTGTCCCATTTCATGGTGGGATTGTTATTGCTGCACTAAAATCATATCAAATTCTCAACTTTCTAATGTATAATTATTTCACATCCCTCTGCCAAAAATAAAAAACAAACTAGCTAAATAGATAAATTCCTGGGTTCTTCAACACCGTGTTTTTGTTGATGTATTAAACTATCACAGTGTTGACACAGACATCCCTGTTTGTTGTCTTCTAGTATACTACATGATATCCATGACGACCTTATGGTAAATAAAAATGAGTTAATAGAGGAAGTAAAATAAACCGGAGGAGGAAGTGGCGAGGCGTCCATCCTGTTGTTGTGGTGGATGTTTGCTTTGAACGCAGCTCTGATGTGACCTATAAAACAGTATGTGTTGTTTTAAGAGACAGTGATTTCAGTCTCATTAAAGATAACTACACTAACTGTACACAAGTGCACAACACCTCTGTGTTTAATGGCACAGTTACTGTATCCTCTCTCAGCATGGGTGCTCATTTTCCATATATAGGGAGCAGGTGAATCTCTTTCACCAGAGTTAGTTAGTCTTTAATTTGCGAAGTTTTCTCAAAATGATCAAAATGAACCAATGGAGTATTGCAGTATGGAGGCAAATAATGAGTGAATACTGCATGAAACATGTTGAATAGCCAAACTATACATCCGTGTTTTAAAAAATGTGTAACCAGATGTTTAATTGAAATTAAACACACATTTTAAGAGTTAAATACTAATAAACTTTCAGTTCAGTCAGTCAGCAAATATTTTGGTGTGGTTTTTCTTCATGAATTGTGTCCAAATGTCAATACTCCTTCATGTGATCTTTTTGTGTGGTGCTGTGCTCCTGAAAGTGGGGTGTTGGCATCTGGGGAGCCTGAAAGATGGCAGGACATAATGAACCGTAGTCCGACCTTTGACCGACTACCCCTGACAACATCGCCAGCTGAGGGCTGCCACAGAGGGTCCGCTTGTGTGGTATCACACACACACACACACACACACACACACACACACACACACACACACACACACACACACACACACACACACATCCGAGCTGCCTTCCCTAAACTGTAATACAGAGGCACCATTTTTCCCATATGATGCTAATTTTCAGGTTCAAACTCGTATTTTAGGGTTTCTACTAGAAAATAGTTTAACTTTTTATCACATTATTTTCCTCATACTGTCTGTCTGAATGTATATGTATTCACCCTCTGCCTGAAAGAGCTCAGTCTGCTCTGATTGGTCAGTGTTTCCTGGTCTTCCTCACCTGCGCTCTCAGCGTTTCTGCACCGGCACTGCAGCCGGAGAATGACTGTAATAGCACTGTTGCTGCACTTTCTACCCATATATAGTATATACTGTATAGTATAATTGCGACATCACAACTGTATGTAAGTCCTGTAAGTCCAGTTTCTGAATACGGGCTGTGCGCATTTCACTGTGGATCGAGCGTTTTGTCATTATCACAGACCTGCTTTAAAATACATTTTAAAAAAGACGTGGAAATCTCACTTTTTACAGTATGGGACCTTTAAAATAGTTACAAACAAACCAAATCTGCTGCAAACTAAAAATTTCGCTTGAATGAAAAATGAACAACTCCCTCACTGTCCTCGGGTGTCTCTAAATACTGAAACAGCTTTGCCCAGCTCTCATGGTTTTGTCTGTAAGCTGCTCTAAGTATTCACCATACTGCTTCTTCTCCAGCATGAGAAAATTCACCTCAGACGCCCTTCTGTTTTCCCTCTGTACTGTGGTGTATGTGCCCGTCCAGGGGGCATGACATGGTTGCTGATGCGGAATAGCCTCTGACATAATTGTGCTGTCAATCTACAATATCTCTAATGCATGAATAACTCATGACTGCAAGTGTGATATCTGCTGTCTATGCCTCAAATGAGATCCACTTTATAACTCTTTTGTATCTAGTTTTATAGCATTTGCAACTAAATATATTTATATAAACAAAAACAGAGCATGACTCTGGTCAATCCCCTACAGTAATATTCTATTCTACTCCAAATAATATGCCAAATGTGTACATACTATGTGGGATTTGCAATCTGACAAGTGTTGGTGCTCTGAAAAATATTAATAATTTAATATGATTATATTTTCAGCAGTGTTTGGTGAATGTTAGTCAGTTATACTGATTTATACAGCTCAATATTCCCATGCACTTTGGTGGTCATTGATTTTGCAGTATTCCCTAAATATAAGGGATATGAGTTTGATGGTTATGACTATTTTACATCAGGGATTTGTTTCTAAAGTTTAGTGTTCTTCTGAAATTATGGAGGCCTATATAGAATAGGAAGGGCATGCTATATTTCTGTGATCTTTTTGAGCTCACTAGCAATATCTTGCTTTACAGAAGGTGTGATTTTTCTCCTTATTCTTCAGTGTTTCTCAGGCTGCCCACCTTCTCTCTGTTGAGAACATCAGCTGCGTCACAGGGCTAATTTACAGTATGCAATGTAAACACGAGGCCCCGTGTTGATTGTACAGCCCCGCTTCCTCCTTACATCATCTCCCTCAGCTGGCTTTACCATCCTCCAGAATATGCACCCAATTATAACAAGAGAATTATGTGAAGCAGACTGACCACAGAGCATCAAGAAATACCTTATAATTGTATAGTATGTTTACACATGCATCTGTGCGAGTGCGCTTTTGTCTTCCACCTCACTGATCTCCGCAGACATTAGAGAGCACAAGTAAACATCCACTGTAAGCCGCGAGTCCTCACCATGTATGGACAGCATGAAGTATCCGCTTTGGCTGCTAAATGGTCAGCATGTGAATAGTTTAATAGCCTGACAGTGATTGCTCCAGTGCCTGGTGTAAATTACAAAACATAAAGAGACATTGCTTCCTATTGTGATGGGCTTCATTTAGTAAAAGCAACAGATGTAGCCATAAAACATTTCACTTGCTTTTTGCGCCACTTACTCTGTGAGAATTCAAAATTTGGGACTTGATTCCTCAGGACTACTATCGTGAAAATATATTGTTTATTTTTGGTGCATCTTCCCCGGGATTCATATTTTTCCTACATCCTTATATTGTGTATTATTGAAAAATAGTGTCTTATTTTGCTCCAAACCGATGTTTTCAAGAAAAAAACTAATTTGTCATCGCATTTTCAGTACGTAAAACATCCAAGACAATGCAGAAACGCCTGAGAACACACAAACACACACTCAAAATATGCCAGAATTGTTCACAACCCCACCTCTGCAATAATTGACTAATTGATCCAGCTTGTAGTGGGTCAAGCCCGCCTCCTCTCAATGACTATCCAATCAATCCAAGCTCTTGTCCAAAATGGCATGTCCCATAACAAATTACAGCTAATGAAATAACCATCAGAATGTCATTACATCGGCGGGGCCCTCAGCATTATTACCCAGCATGGCTCTATATGTATGTGTGTGTTTGTGTATGTGTGGTGTGTGTGTCTGTGTGTGTGTGTGTGTTAGAGAGAGAGAGTGTGTTCATATGTGAGTGTTCATACGTAAACAGGCGTGGTCATGTTATTATGCTATTTAGCACCTGAGTCTACATCATCGACATGCCTGATGAAGGATCTTTGTCGTCCGATCATGTTCCTTTGGTCAAATATGATCTGACAAAGAATTGGGGATAAACTTTTTATCAGTTGAAAAATATGTTAAAAATGTCACATTTTCATGCACTTTCGAGGCCTTGAAAGACTGGATAATTTGTCCCAAAAACTTGGATTCTTGTCCCCTGGAACTCACACTCACTTAGTTTGTTCCCATTACCAGATCCTTTGTTTTCGCATCAAAAATCTCATTTAGCTCCGTCGGTTTCATGTACTGTCGATGTCCCTCCGACAAGAGACCACCGTGGCAGCCCGCGCTCTCCACGTGTGTCCAGCCATTCTCCTTCCATTCTGAAGCCAAATCCATCGCTTTTCTCCCGTTGCCTTCCTCTTCCATCTCCTCCTCCACCACCTCTTCTACCATTCCAGAGCTGACGGCAGATGGTGTTTTAATAAAGTCCAGTAGGAATAGGACTGTGAGTAAACAATGCAGCACATGCCAACTCAGTAATTGCTGGGCACTATTACAACCCCTGTCTCTGGCAAGGGAGGGAAGGATGAGAGGCAGATAGGATAAAAAAAAGAGAGGATGAGGCAGACACGCAGAGAGGACAATTCAGGAATGAGAAAATAAGAGAACGAGGGAAAACTAGAAAAAGGAAAAAGCAAGAGATGGAGGGGAAAGAGGGGGTATGGAAGGGGTGGGCAGCGTTACACACATACACACCTAGCAGCTGGAGCCAGAAAAGCGCAGCTGGTGAAGGTGCAGGGAGGCCACAGGGAGGAGGGGGCTGAGCAGAGCTGGGATGGGTTGATCAAGACTGTGTTGGGGCTGGGCTAGTCTAGGCCAGCGGGTGCAGTCGGGGGCCTCCAGCCTCCAGGCTATGGGCTCCAAGCCCAGTCTCTGAGTCCCAGGCCCTACTCTGTGGTCTCCACTGCTGACACAAGGCCAATGCAGTCCCCTGTCAAACCCCCAGTCAATGGTCAGACACATTCTGGAGGAGGTGGACTCAAGCGAGACAAAAGTTAAAGCTCCTGTTCCATGCACATCTAATGTCTCTCCTTGATGTAGACTCGAAGTCAGTATGAATTTGACGACTGCAAAAATACTGAAATTAATTGTAAACCCAGACTGAGAATATATGCTCATACACTTCTTTATACTGACATGTTTTGGGCTTTTCAGCAACGTATCCTGACCCTTCAAAGGCATCAGAAGAGCCGATGTAAGACAAATACACTCGCACTTACAAACACAAATCCCCACACATGCACACCTTGCCATTTGATCCCCTTTTCATTGCGCCTTCATCACATAAGAGAGAGGTCCTTACAAGTCTGCAGTGAGCTGTCCCATGATGCACCATTACGCCTTTCGCCTCGAGGGGTGTCAATCAGAAACCATCTCTCCACAAGTCTGACAGCTGAGCTACCTTACGTCACACACCTGTTTGGCTCAGGTGAAAGAAAATATGTGAGGCGATGGATAACAAGGACAAACAAGCAAAAGCATAAAACCTGTAAGCTGTTTAAACATCTAAAACCTGGCAATCTACCTCAAAGTGTATGAATGTTTCAGATATTCTCAAAGCGCTTTAATGAGAAGAAGCCCCCCTTCAAAATATAAAAGGTAGAACAAGGTAATTAGGCAATAATATTTCGCTTTTACCTGGGTAAAACTTGATGAAGCATCTCCCACAGCTATATAGTTAGTGTCTCTCATCTTAGACGATTAAGGAAAATGACTTTTATTTTAAAGCTGAGGTTAAATGACCAGTCTCCTTAACCTTGAAGTTCACCATCCGCATGAATATTGAATGATTCTTAACCTTCTGTTCTAATGCTAATTGAAGTGGAGGGGGGATATTACATATTTGTAATTAGGGGCTGTTGGATAGGGCTTAAGCTCTGAGCCTCATTAGCTTAATCATGAGGACTCTATCAATTATGCAGGTGGAGGTATGGCGGTGATTTGAGAAACATTCTGCTCTTGTTAAAAACTTTTTCCCCCCTCCGGAGTAATTATATTGGCGAATTCCTCCTGGACCTTGTCATTAATTCCAATCCCAGTGAGGGCACCTTTCCCTGTGCATGGGAATATGTGAATGTAAGAGTGGATGAGTTCTTCCAAGGTATTGGCCATGTTATATAAAGCTAATCCATATGGAAGCTAACACAAACACAGTGCCCAAGGACATCACCCAAATACGACATCAAACGACCTCCTGACAGGTTTACTGATGAGCACAAACAAGGCTTCGTGTTGAAACACAACTTCTCCCTTATGACATCTTGAACTTCTGTCCAACCAGGTCTTCTCACATACTTTCAGGCCTTGAGAATTTGCCTTTCCCCCCCTCAAGGCACTGAAGCAGAGAGACAGAGGAAAGTGAAAGGCAGAGAACTCAGCAACTCAGAGAGAGTGAAATATGAGCAACCGCAATCCGCCTGCTCCTGCAACAAGATGTCTTCACCATAAGGACACTCCCCACGGACCTGCCATATTTATTTGAGCAACCACACAGCACTCCTATCGTACAATCCAAACTTCTGTCAGGCCTTTACCTCCGACATCTTCCTTACATCCAGTGTGCCAGCAGGTTTGGGTTCACACCATTAATCTTGAGCGAGAAAGCGGGAGAGGAGATGGCGGATGGGAATTCATGGGATGTGGGAGAGGTGGGAAAGTGGGTCAGAGGACTCAGACCGAAGCGAAGGCAGCTGCCCCTTCTGCACCTCAGACTTCCTCCAGAATCCTCCACATCACCCCTTCTCCATTCCGAGGTGTGAAGGTGACAGTTGGTGAAGCACCTTTGGGAGGCATGCAGATTGGCTCTGGCTTTACTGTAACAGCCAAGCGCTGTATGTAAAAAATGTTTCTAAGAATAGGAGCACTGCTTTGGAGAGCTTTCTTTGGCCAGGTGATGTGAACTTAAGACATAGAAAGGACTGCTATTATAATAAAAGTCATGCTTACTTACTGACGTACTCAGGCCATTTCATTCCCAACAGACAAGAGTGACCAATTGGTGCTTTAGCCCTCCGCCCTGGACCTGCTGACATTTGACTAACCCTCATGGAGCAGGACTGATGGCCTGAATTTAGACAAATGCTAATAGAATACATCCAGTCAGCAGAGATGTTTTTAATAAAGGATGATATAAAGGCAGTTACCTGTGGAAATATTATCAAACTCAACATTATTTCTACCTGCATCTTATGAGTACCGTAATAGCATTTTATAGTGTGTCCAAAGTGGCAATATATATATGTGCACTGTATGTTGCCATGTCACCCACACAAGTCTGCGTAAGGAGGAAGTTTGGGTGGTGGATGGTTAAACAAACAGGGTTTTCACCCACGAGACAACAGTTTGTGTCCCTTGTGAAACCAAGAGTCAATGTTGACTCTGGGTAAGTTAACTTTCTTACCTAACATTCCTTACGTAACCTCAACTAACACCAAGAACGTAAATATTTTAATCCAAACCACAATCTTTTTTGTAAACCTAACCAATTCATTTTGTTGCCCAAACCTAACAACATAGTTATGTTGCCTGAACCTAACCATGTGACGTTTCATTTGTTTTGAATTGACAACAGGACTCCCAAAAAGTGACACCAATAGGTCCTGACCAAGCTAATGGTGACCGTTACCATTAGAGTAAATGATAATGGCCTTCTGAACCTCTTGGTGTAGCAGGCCCCTTCCAACCCATATTGATGAGGCTGATAAACAACTGATAAACCCACTGAATGGAGTGATAAAATTCAAAATGGGTGGGATAATGAACTTAAATGCTTACGTTTGTGAAGAGTGAAAGGGTTGAAATGCTACTGTAAGAGTTCTTCTTTCACAGGAACATATTCCTCTGCTTAAAATGTACCCTACTGATACTACACTGCCTCTCATTCTCCAAATGAACTCAAATAACACTCTATCTTTCAATGCAGAGAAGCTGTGGTTCCACGTCAAGGGGGTTGGAAAATATATAACCATTAATGTATTAAAATATTGCTTTTACACCCCATCTATCATAGTGCAATTTCATGGGTCGCCTTTTTAAAAATTAATTTCATTCTTTGACCTGTTACGAGTGGAAGCGCTAACATGGGTAGGCTTTGAGTTAAATTGCACTTGTGACTTCATGGATCACATTTTCAATTACCTCCGAACACTGTAGAGAGAGAGAGGGAGAGAAAGAGAGAGAGAGAGAGACAGAGAGAATCATGAAGGCAGCAAGCACCAACAACAACTTTATTTACTGGGACAAGTGGTATGGAAAAGTGAGATTTAATGAGCTATGTTCAACAGCAAGAAGGTAATGGAGTACAGGCAGAAGTCTCCAACAGACAATGACTGGCTGTCAATTGTCTGCACACTGTCTGCGGTGGCACTTCCAAAACTCCGAACTGACATGTGTTTTATATTTACTATTCTTTATTGCCAATAAAATTATAACATACATGATGGTAATTATGTTTTTTAACTTCATCACGCTTTGTGTTTTGTTTGACAGTTTGCTGGAATGAGTGATAGATCACAGCCTGTAGAGGGTGCACCCTGCCTTTCACCTATTGCATGCTGGGATAGGATCCTGTTGGATCCTTTGGCTTTCATTGTAGGAAAAAAAAAAGTAGTTCTTGGTTAACTGTTGGGTGTCAGGGCAACATGGGTCCTCTGGATAAACAGATACAAACACTTATCCTAACACATTCCCATTTGACTTCTTTTGAAGATGCAGAAAACCTCAGCGCATAGCATCTGTGACTTTGCTGTAAATACTGAGCTGAAGGAATATCCCATGTCGCTTCATCATATGAAAAAAGTCTAGTAAACCAATTTGTTTATGGTATGGCAGGGCTTATTTCTGTCATATACTGTGTCTAAAGCAAGACAATTCATTCTCTATTAAAGCCAGATGGACACCAACCTTTTTATTTCACGACTTTGTAAATATTACAAGAAAAGACCTTGATTTATTGTGGATTAGTATCAGCGGGGGACATCATGTCCAAGTCCTAAGGTTTATAGTAAATATTAGTTATAGTGCAGACCAAGACTGTTTTCTCAAGGATTAAGAGCGATACACCGGGTGTAGTTATCCTGCATTGCCATGCGGTAAAGCCACTAAAATTTCAATTATAGTGGCTCTGGTTCAAAAAATGGCCCCATTAAACATATGAGTTTTAAGCTTTTACTATGGGTCCCTACAGATATAATTTTTGAAGGATTGCCCTAAGGACATTTTTGTGTGATTAAATGCTAAACAGTGAGAGTTACTGGGAATTCAAAAAAATAAATAAATAAAACAATGCTGCAAGCAGGCAGAAAATACATCCCTGTCCATCACACCACCAGGCCGCCCCAAAATGCAAATTCCGCATTTTATAACTTAACTGACCCAATAACAAATTAGCAGTTAGCAGCTACGTATTCAATAAAAAGCAAGTTACTTTATTGGTTTATTTTGTCAAAGTTAAAGGATAAAGAGAGACAAGGATTCCACCAATAAGAGATCAGAAGTTGTGTCATATAATTACAGGGCTCAATCCCTGAGGTAAGCTGAAAAGCTAATGTTGACTTATCACATAACCTTTCAACTGGTTAATTCCCCCCTCCGCTTTTGGAAGAGGTGAAAACGTAGCAGCCTCTTTCCTGAGGGTGAACTGTCTTCACAGGCATTAGAGAAGAAAAAGAAAGAAAAGTCACTCAGTGATAGATATGAGAGCGCATCTACGTAGATCCCTTCATGGCATGCCAACCACATCCTGAGGTGAAGAGGACATAATAAATGATTAAGTGGGAGCGCCTCGATACTTTGAAATGTTTAATGTTTTGGGCTGAAAAAAATGTATAAATATTTATATATAAGCTTTCATATATGCATGTTGGCCAAAGACAATAATAGCTGTCATCAATTCAATTTCAAAAACTAACTGTTTTAACCTGCAAAGCCTTACGGGGTAAATTAATTGCATCACTCAAGTACCATTTTCACATTTTTTACACTTTCTAATTTTAACATCCATGACAAAATAGTTAAAGTATTAGCATGTTAGTGACTCAGACGCTCCTGTTCTAAATGTGTCTATATTTTAAAGATAATGAGTAATCACCTTCATTTAATAATTTATTACCTAAAATAGAAGCTCAGTGTTTTGGAAAACAACTCCTCAGTTGTCCCTAACCTTGTTTTGTCATTGTGGCATGGCGCAGAGGCTCTGCCATGTGGATGTAATTTCACCGGGATGTTTTTTTTTTTTTCTACCGCAAATCAAATAAAAGATTCAGCTTTGAGGGTAGAAAATAAACCCAGAACTGATCTGCATTACACCGAAACAAACAAGAGTGAAGTAAGAAAACGAGAGAGACAAAATCTGAATGTAATGGTTGTGGAGCTATACACATTTCCTTTGATTACAAGGTATTAGTGTCATCCATAGGCCTATTGGCAGGAAATGCTGGGCTGTTCACCACATTGGAACAAACACAAACGTCAATGTCTATTAATTCAGTTATAATCATATTTGAATGGATCTTCACTGCGCTGCCATATCTGTCTCTCTCCCAACAGTTTTGAATGAGTGCTCTCAGGGATTCGTGAATCATAGGGAAACCACACGCCTGGATTGTGTTTGGTGAACATATGTTTAGAGGGAAAAGTTTTCTCCGATGCAGATTGCAGGACCAGAACCCAGAATCGATTGGGCTGACACTGAAAAGAGAGCAATCATACACTAGAATATAAGTTTCACAATGTCAAAGCACTGAGAGCAATTATACATTATAGTGGGAGGTAATCATCTCAGCACAGACCAAGTAGCATACTGCAAAATCTCTTTAATGATTATATATGGAGATGTGTTGAGGTTGACATATCATTTTCTTGGCTGTCTTTGCTGTGGTGTATTGGTGTTTTTTTTATATCAATCAAGTTATGTCTTTGAAGCTAGTAGAGCCATAATACACGAGTAAAACCATTGGATAGGATCCCAACCTGACCTATAGAGAATACTTTAAAAGATTGTTTTGACTTTAAAGTTAAGGTATGTCTGATAAATCACCTTATCCGCCGAGGAGGTCATGTTTTTGGTTTGTTTGTTTGTTTGTTTGTTTTTCAGCAGGATTACAGTAAAAACTGTGGACCCGATCTTCATTAAACTGGGTCTTTATGAAGGTCTGTGCTCTCCGACTGCCCTTCTAGTTCAATATGAGACCATTCACAGGAGAAAAACAACTTAAGGGATTTAAAGAATACTCAGTGGCTAATGATAAGCATTTGGTTCCAATTACAAAATGTATTTCTCTACAAGCTGTGGATTAAAAAACACCATCTTTGGAGTACTTAAAGGTTTATCAATTCAAATTTTAATAAGAACACCACAGGTTTTTTGGCCTATGGGCCTATGGGCAAGTCCCCTGCATTGTTTCATTTGCAAATGGCACTGTCCTGGGCCAAATACAGAGGACAGTTTTAATCCAGTTTAGGTATACTGATAGTTAAAATACAAATATCGTGGAATTTGACATACTATTTTCCATCCGTTCTTGGTAAGAGCTTATCTCTCTCTTCTATTTGCTTTTTATGTTATAATCATGCAAACACGCCGCAAGTGCTTCGATTTTACAAATACAGTACATTTCTTTTATCAATATAACCTTTTTTTCTATTCAAATACTTTTGAACTTGTGGCTAAGATTCAGTGTACTGTAACATCAACCATGCCTAACTCAAGCCTAACAGCTCCCATTGAGATTCAGCATGTTGTGTGAGGTCCCACTGGATTGTGGCATTAATGTCAAGTCCTATTAAAGGATGCTGTAAAGAAAGCGAGGACTGGGAAGGCAGAGGACTCGTTTGAGACATTGTTTCCATGTATCATATACAGCACACGTGTCTTTCATTATAAGGACAGTCTGTTGCATTGACCTTCGGCT